>NW_023270718.1:4997692-5025301 GCF_011800145.1 Mirounga leonina
CAAACCTGACCCGACTGATATCCCACACCCAGAATCCCCTGAGACCCTCAAACTTAATCCCTCCAAAGCCTCACACCCAGAATTTCCTGAGACCCCAAGCCCTGACCCTACCCAAACTCCACACCAAGAATCCTCAGAAAGTCCCAAACTTAACTCCACCGAAATCTCACATGCAGAAGTCCCTGAGACCCCACATCTTGACCCCACCAAGACTCTTCACCCCAAATCTCCAGAAACCTATAGCCCTGACATCACCGAAACCCCAAACTCTGAATTCCTTCAGACCCTCCATCCGGACTCTCCTGAAACCCCCCACGGGCATTCCCATGTAACTCACAATCCCTGCCCCACTGAAATTCCCCAAACAGAATCCCCCACAACCCAGTACCAAAATGCAACAGAGAACCCCATGACCTCTGACCCTGAGATCTCCACCAGTCCTCACCCAGAAACGACTACACCTTTCAAGGACAAACCTACTGCCCTAAATGAGCTGCCCCTGAGTCCCAAACCAGAAACCCCTGCAGTGACCCAGCCTGACTCCCTTAAATTGCCCATGTCAGTTTCTCCTGGGACAGTTGAACTGAAGGCCTCCCAGAACTCTAGCCTTAAAGGACCTGATGCCCTTCTTCCCTCAGCCCGGATTGCGGGCCCCCCTGCTCCTCTCGGTTCCCCCAGTCAGCCAGCCCCTGCCACTCCGCGGGCCCCGCAGCGGCGCAGCCGAGGTGAGAGAGTCAGCACTATCCTCGTGGTGGAACGAGTGGAGGAGACCGGTGAGGGGCCAAGACCGGACTCCTGGGTCTGAGGGAGGAGGGGGCCAGGGGCCAGGACTCCTGGGTCTCGGGGAGGGCAGACTGAGGACCCGGCTCTTGAGTCTGAGGCGGGAGGAGGCTGAGGGCTGGTATGTGGGTTCTGAGAGTGGAAGGGGGTGGGGGCCGGGACTCCTGGGTCTCTGGAAGTGGGGGCTGGGAGTTTAGATTGCTCAATGCCTGGGCCCTCGTCCTTCAGGCGTGACCCTGGTGGGGCGCCCCCGGGGCGTGGCGGGCGGGGCCCTCTGCCTCTTCCTCGCGGGCACCGGATTGCTGATCGGCATTTTCCTGCTGCTGTGGTGTCTCTACCGCCGGGCGGCTCGACACCGGCCCTTCGCACACCACCGGCTTCCAAACGACGGAGATGAACCTGGTGAGCGACCCTCATTGCGTCCCTCTCCTTGAATGCACGTTTCCTTAACCCGGTTTCGCCTGGCACTTTAGGGCGCCCTGCCAAAAAGTACAGGTCCCCCACCCAAGGTCGATAGAAGCCCCGACCCCTCCATGATCCTGCCCCCCAATTCTCCGAAGTTCCCCCGCGACACACGTCCAGCGCCGCCCCCAGCCCAGCTGGGAATTGCAACAGGCTGGGGGCGGCAGGTCCCCACAAGCCCCGCCCCTTCCCCCTCCCCGTGGAGCCCTGAATTCCCCGCCCCCTCCACTGCAGGCCCCGCCCTGCTGCGCCGACGCCACGCCCCCTCTTCGATTCTGGGGCCTCGCCCTTTAATTTGAAAACCCAGTTCCAAAGAACAGTCGAATCCTCTTTCCCGCCTTCTCCTTGGCCAGCGGCGCAGCAGAGCGGACAGGCCCTGTCTGCCTAGTGATGCCCTCGCCCCTTTGCTCCCACAGTTATGCATTTGGAAGCCCCGAAGGACCCCTACGACCTCTACTTTTGTGCCCCGGACGCCTGGGTCCCTTCACACATCGCCACCAAACAGCCGCCGCCCACCCCCCCGCTGCCGCCCAAGCTACCCCCGCCTCCCCGCGGGAACCGCCCGCAGAGCCTGGAGTCGCTCTCCCCCGCCACGCTCCCCAGCAACCTCGTGTGAGCCCCACTCGCGTCCTGCCAGACCCGCGCCATCCCCAGACGGAGGGAGGACCCAGAGGTCCTGTCCTCCTGGCGTGCTTTACTGCATAGTGGTCCTCTTGGGTAGGAGGTCCAACATACCGAGATGCTTTCGCTGTGACCGGAGAACACGGTCTGAGGCCGAATAAATCAAGTGTTCCCACGGCTAGACCCCTACTCTGGCCTGCTTCCTGTGAGAGGAGGGGGCTGGGGCCCTGGAATTCTGGGTCTGAGGGAGGAGGCAGCTGGGGGCCCAGGCTCCTGTGACCCCGCCATGGCCAATGACGACTGAGTGTGTACACCAAAGCATTTTATTGGGAGTGAGGCAGGGCAGGATTTACAGTCACAGAGACAGAGACACAAAGACTACCCTGCTCCGGGGAAAACACCCCTCTCCCCCAGCCCCATTCCCTTTCCTGGGATTCTGTGACTCCTCCCGCATACGGTCCTCAAATTCTAAGCCGAAAGAGGGGAGTCTGAGAGGGGAAGGATCCCAGATTTTGAGTCGTTTAGCCCCTGAGGGACACAACAAATGGCCACTGAGAAAACAAGAGTAGTTCGAGACCACCCAGGAGAATAAAGTGCAAGGAATTAGGGGGAAGAGGGGCATCTTGAAACCGCCATGGGGAAGTTCAATGATGGTGGCTTCACATCATTGAGTTGATGGACTTGAGCAGCCACTGGTTAGACCTGAAAATGGGTCAGAGAAAGTGCATGGGGGTGGAAGGAGGCGTAATGTTAAAACCACCATCTTGCTTCCCTAGACATTGTGCTAAGCCAGGGAGAAGGTCTTGGGGAATTTGGTGCTTCAGCAGAACCTGCTGGTGGAAGGAGGGGTGCGGGGCGGAGGGGGGGACTTGAAACCGCCATTCTCCCTCAGAAACGCTGGTGAGAATCGATCCCTAGAATGGCGGGGATGGGCGATTGGTTAATCCAACCTGGAGAATGCAAAATGGAATCGGCAGAGGTCTGTAACTTCTAGAGGAAGACCTTGAATGTTTCTGAAAGGCGAGGAAAGCGGAGTAGTCTCGGGGGCTTCGCCCGAGAGTCCCGGGGGTTAAAGGGCAGAGGAAGGGTGCCTCAAAACCACAAGAGAGAGTAAAAGATCGAACTGTCCATTCAAATAAAGCCCTGAAAGGAGAGACTTGAAACCACTGAGGCAGAACAAGTGGAGAAGGAAAACCTTGAGGGGAATTTGGGTATCCTTGAAACTGCCAATCTGCAGCTTCACTACCCTGAGAGGGAAGAGGACTTGACAGCACTGGGGAAGAAGAGGGCGAGTGCTTCTTAGGCCTGCAGCAGGACAGAGAGAACTGGGGTTCCTCGACAGTCACTCAGGCCAGTGATGTGTAGAATGGAGGTCCTGGAAACTGCCATTCAGTGGGAGGCACTCGGTCAGTAGTCCCGGACAGGGGGTGGGGGTCTTGGGGGCTGAACTGTGCTGTGTGTGGCCCCATAGGAAGGAGGCGGGGCGGGGGGAGCCCCGGGGGGCTCAGCCTCATCCTCCATTTCGCTTTCGTCACTGCCAGCCAGCTGGTCATGGCCAACGAAGCCACACTTCTCTTCGCTCATCTCCTCAGGCTCCGCCCACGGCTGCTTCTCCCCGGAAGCGAAGACCCCATAGAAGATGACACCCCCATAGTGCACCAGGGAGGCAATTAGGAATACGTACTGCCACTCCTCCCGAGTCTGTGGGGGGACAAGGGGAAGGGGAGGTCAGAGGACAGAGACACAGAAGGTGGAGAGAGAATCTGAGTGCAGAGAAAGGGAGACAGATCCAGCGGGAAGCGAAGCGTTAGGAGACCAGAAGAGGGCAGGGATGGAGCCCAGCGAGGGCGAAGCCCGTCAGGAAGGCCCCATACACAAATTGGGCGGGCGAGTGGGTCAGGGCCGGGGCACGGACCTTGTGCTTAGTCATGGCACCCACGATGATGGGGCACACCATGCCTGACAACGTGCCCACGCCGTTGGAGATGCCCATGAGGATGCTGGCGTAGCGCGGGGCGATGTCCAGGTGGTTCACGTTGAACCCTGGCGAGGCAAGCCAGAAGGCATCACTCCGCACTGACCCTCACTGGAGGGACTCCGGCGGAGCCGCTCGTCCTCCCATCGCAACCTCCCCCGTCCCTCCCGCTCTTTCCAGGCCACCTTTTGCGAGCCTGGGAGGTCCCCTTCCTGAGCCAGCAAGTT
Source organism: Mirounga leonina (assembly GCF_011800145.1). Classification (NCBI taxonomy): domain Eukaryota; kingdom Metazoa; phylum Chordata; class Mammalia; order Carnivora; family Phocidae; genus Mirounga; species Mirounga leonina. The sequence goes on from NW_023270718.1 coordinate 5,001,758, forward strand.
CCCTACAGAGCTGTCCCGAGTCCGCCAAGCTGCAGACCCGCGCCGTTCTCACCAGAGATGGCGAAGCCGCTGAAGCCCACCGCGAGGACCAGGAAGGAGATGGCCACGCCCTTGGAGTGCGAGTAGCCCACCACCAGCAGCAGCGTGGCTTCCATGCCGAAGCCTACGGGGGCCGGAGGGCCGTCTCATCTGAGCGCCCGCCGCCCCACACCGCCTCTCCAGCCCGCCTCCCTCCGCCGCAGCCCAGCCACCTCCATGCCTGTCCCTGGCTTTGTGCCGGTTCAGCCTGCCTTGTCCCGCATTCCGCCCGCGCCCGCCCTAACCAAAACCCTCACCTCCCTAACGTCCGTGACCACGCGCACCAGAGCCACCACGGCCCCGGCTGGACCCTCCACGGCCCCACTCCCTGACTAGGCCGCGCGCCCTGAAGACGCAGGGTCCGAGCCCCACCGGTGCACCCCCCACCTTCCCTCGGTTCTCACTCATTAGGCAGCAGGCCACCCAGACCTGGTCTCTCCAGGTGCCCCACTCATAGCCTCTCTTGATCGCCTAGTTCCCGTCCAGCGCCACCCAGTCCCGTGTAGGCCCCGCCCCGCCAGACCCAATTTGGTCTCGCTGGTGCTCCACCGGGATAGTCACACCCGCCTTGCCCTTCCACCGGGTGGGCCTCGAGAGAGCAGCCGGAGATTCTGTTCCATCTACGCCCGGCCTCACCCCGGCTCCGCCTTTCTGGACACGCCCCTGACCCCGCCTCCATCCTCCCGGGGTCCCGCCCCGCCCGGGGCTGTCCCAGACTCCGCGCAGGGCCCCGGCCCACTCACCTCCACAGTTCATCAGCTTGCGCACATTAGTTGTGGACATGATTCGGCGGCTCCTCAGGAAGTCCGCGATCTGGCCGCCGATGGGCACGATGATGGTCATGACCAAATGAGGCAGCGCTGACACCAGGCCCACCTGCACCGGCGAGCGTACAGAGCGAGGGCTCAGGGACGGCTGACCCGGCATCTCCACCCGCTTCATGTACCTTTGGCTCCTCCCTGTCCCTCGTTCCGACCTCTTGGGATCCAGGCCCGGCTGCTCCATCTCCCCCCGCTGCGCCCCCTGCCTTTCCTTCCTGGGCCCAACCTTGCTGATCTCGAAACCGAACACCTCTTCGAAGTAGGCGGGCTGGGAGATAAGGAGCAGGTAGAACGTCCAACTGCGGCAGAAGTTAGCCACGATGATGGCATAGACTGGCATGGATGTGAAGAAGCGCCGCCAGGGTGTGTTAAACTTCTGCTGGGGGGGAGGGTGTGGAGAGGAGAGGCCGCTAAGAGAGAGACCGGGGCTGGGCGCTCTCCGTGTCCCTTCAGGGACCCAATTATAGTCCCACAGAGACCCAGGATTCCCGACCTCACTAAAATCTCCAGGGGCGCCAACTTGACCATGTCCCTGTGGGGACCTTGGCAGCCTAGCCTCACAGTGACACTTCAGGGATGCAGGTGTCCCGCCTCTACAGTGCCCCTCAGGTGCACAGGTGTCCGGATCCCACGATGACCCTCAGGAACTCATAAAAGTGAGGCCAGGAGTCTATTTCCGTTCCATTATGCCCCCTAATTCTAGCCTCACTCACCCCAAGGTCTAAGAAAACCCCCACATTCAAATCCCGCTTCTGCGGGCTTAACCACGCCCCATAGTGGTTCTGTCCACCTCACCACCCAGCCCTGCCTTCAGCACCTGCGGATCCTTTCTTCCCAGCGCTTTAGCTCCGCCTCCTAGGTTCTAGCCCCGCCCACCGCGCCTCCCCATCCTGTCTCTTCTGAAAGTCTACAGGAACCCACCGCGATCTACACCCTGTGGAAGTTCGAAGCCCCCTTTTCTCCTGCCTCCCTGCCTGAATATCTCTCCTTGCCCCACCACGCCTCCGCCCCCGCAGGCTTGGGCCCTGACCGTGACCGGGTTCATGAGTTTGGCGCTCTCGCCGATGGCGTCCTCTATGTACTTGCGCTCCTCTTCCGAAATGCTGGGGTGCAGAGCTGGGGACTCATAGGAGACGAGCAGCCAGAACAGGTACCAAAAGATCCCGAAGCTGCCTGGGGAGGGTCAGGAGGGGGATGGAAGCGAGGTGACGACCGGCCTCGCTCCGCCCCAGCGCCACCCGGACCCAGGCGTCCGGGCCCCTCACCGTAGACGTAGAACACTGAGCTCCAACCGGAGTACTGCACCAGGACCCCGGCGAGAGGCATCGCGACCACCGCCCCAGCATAGGAACCTAAGGGGGAGGACGCAAGATGTAGACCGGGCTCATCTATCCTCAGATTCGGGAATGGGGCCTCCCAGCCCCTGCCTTTCGGGGACACAGAAGTACAGGCCACAGTCCCTCCTCCCTCAGACCCGCATGTCTGAATCCTAGCCCCTTCCTCTCACCGCAAAAAGCTGTTGTTGCCAAGCGACTCCGCTCTAACGGCGGGGCCCATTTGCTCCAGATGCCGTGGCAGGCAGGGTACGTGACCCCCTAGGAAGGAGAAAACCAAAGTCAACGAGAAGAGGCGGAGTGAGAACAGGCACAGGGTCATATGGAGCAGGGCTTTACCTCTACCAACCCCTGCAGGATCCTCACGAAGATGACACAGCCATAATGGACTCGGGCAGCCGAGGGGATCAGCATGTTTAGAGTGGATGTAGCCACAATGGCAAAGCCGAAAACCCTGGTAGGAAGAGTCCATAGTACGAGAATAGGGTCTAGCTATCCCGCCAAAGCTGGGATTCTGCTCTGTCTGCCCACGGCGGGCTAGGCCTTGTGGTCCTCCAGAACCCCCCCACCTCTGTAACTCCCACCTTCCACAACCACAAGCCCCGCCTTTCTCTAAGACCCCGCCCCCTAACCAGGCTCCTCCCATTCCCCGCGTCAGCCCCGAAGTGCCAGGCCACACCCTCTACGTAGTTCCCGCCCACCTTGAGACCCCAGCCCTGTACCTGTTGGCTGCGAATTTTTGGCAGATAAATCCTCCGGGAATCTGGGTGACAATGTAGCCCCAGAAAAAGGAGCCGTGTATGAGGCCAACAGTCTCTGGATCCCAGTTAAATTGAGCTTTCTGCGGGCCAAAACGTACGTCAAACCAGCGGCCCTGACCCCAGGCTCTGCCCCTCCACCAATCAGCACAGACAGATTTAGTCCCTCAGCCAATCAGCAACAAGGACCCCTCTCGCGCCCAAACACCTGCCAATCAGAGCCCACGCCGTCCTCCTCCCAATTCTGCCCGCGCAGGCTGCCGGGCCGCACTACCCCAGCAACGCGGCCTGTCGCGGCCCGGAAACCTCGCTCGGCCTGCTTCCCCGCCTCCGTGCCCCTTCTCCGAATGTCTAGGGGCCCGTCAGTGGGGTGGGAACTCTGTCTCCACTTACTTCTCTTAACCAACCTAAGAAACTGTTTGCGGAGTGACTGGGTGGGGTCTAGTCAGGGACGAGAAGTAGCCAAAGGGGCGAGGTAGGCCAGTGCCTAAGTCAGGAATTTTTCCTGAGGCAGAGGCACGGCCTACACCGGAATTAAAATAGGCAAAAAGTGGGGCGCCTGGCTGGCTCAGTCGGTAGAGCATGCAACTCTTGATCTCGGGGTTGTAAGTTCGAGCCCCAGGTGCGGTGTAAAGGTTACTTTAAAAATATTTAAAAAATAATAAAATAGGGAGAAAGTCTGAGATGGGGCGGGCTTTAGGTAAAGGCCAGAGCAGATGAAGCGGGATGTAGCAGGGACCGAACTTCAGAAAAGTCGGGATCAAACTTCAGGGTGGAGCCCGCGATGGGACTGGGATTAGGATGTGACCGTGGGACAGGCGTGGGTGGCAGGTGGAGCAAAGTTGCTAGGAGGCCTACAGTGGAGCAGGGGCAACACGTGGGAACCCCAGAGCTGGCGCAGAGTCTGCATTTGGAAATCAGGGACCTGAAATAAATAGGGGCGGGGCTTCATTTCGAGATGGGCACGGCTTTAAGCCGAGAGCCCTGAGGCAGAAGGGAGCCAGCCTCAGGGGGCGCACGGATGGGCGGGGCTGCTCGGCCTGGGCTCCGCCCGGAGGACCGTGACGTCATCAGCGGGAGTGGGCAGGGCGAGGTGGGCTCGCGTGCCAGGCCACGCCCCTGAACTACCTGCACCACCACGTGGCCCCTGCGGTGGGTCGTACTGTTGTTGACCATAGAGACGATGGCCACGCCCAGGTTGCAGCGGATCCCAAAGCTGATGCAGAAGCCCAGACCGCTCATGATGGCGATAATGTAGCGGCGAGGGAGACCGAAACAGGTGCAGTCCACTACCGGCGGGTCCCGGGTCTGCGTCGTCACCGGGCGTCCGTCAGCGCTCAGCTCTAGCGTCTCTGCACCTTCCTGTCGCTTCTCCAGAAGGCTGCGGGGCAGCAAGAGTCGAAGACTCGTAAGTTCAGTCCCGCGGCCCCCTCCTCCCCACGACACAGGAGTCCGGGGCAAAACCTCCTGCTTTTCAAGACTCTAAGGATGCTAACTAAGCCCGCACTCCCTCCTTCCCCAGGAGTCCAGGCCTAGCTCCCATCTCCCCCCCAAAACAGACACCCAGGATCCAGGAACCTGGACACCCTCTCTCCATACGCTTCAGACCAGAAATTCACGCTGCCAGCCCCCTTCTCCTGCAGACTCCGGTGTGGAGGTCCTCAGTCCCCTTTTCCCCCAGCCCCGTTATCTCTCGACTCAGGAGTTTTAGACCCCAAACTACACTTGGTGATCCAAGAGCCTGTGCCGCCAGCCCCCACCCCGAGGCCCAGAGACTCTTCAGCCCCCCTCTCCCAGATATGAGTCTATTTGAGGAAGCAAAAGGCGCTAAGGAGATGCTTCAGCAAAGGTGTCAAAAGAACAGATGCTTCTCAGCCACGTCTGCTATATATACCGACCGCCCTCCTCCCCTGCCCCCAGTGGCATGCCCTTCCCTGCTTCCAGGCCCCAGGTGTGGGGCTGACATCCAGCTGATTCCGTTCAGCCACCGGAAGCCCATTCCCGGGGGGTGGGGAGAAGTCAGGGTCCCTGGAATCCAGCAGCCCAGCCAGACACCCCTGGGGAACCTTGAGTTCAGGCTGTCAGCTAGAGGGTAGGGAGGGGGGAGTGGCGGGTGATGTCCTGGCAAGGGACAGATGGCCCTGGTAGGGGGATTGGCTCAGTCCCCAGCGTGGCTCTCGCCCCCGCCCGTTCTGGAACCGGGATTGAGTCTGTGATGATGGATAGGGTATTTGGAGAGCCACCTCACACCCAGAGAGTGGCTTCCGGGAAAGAGAGGTGCCCTGAGACAGGTGTGCAGAGACCGAAAAGGAGGGCGACAGAGATGGGAGGGGCACAGAGGCTGAAACAAAAGGGTCCGAAATAGAGAAGGAGGGACAGAGACCCAGAGAGAGAAGGGAGAACAGAACAGACCCTGGGAGGGAAGGGGACAGAAACTGAGAGATGGAGGGGGACAGAGACCCAAACATAGGTGGGGACAGGAAAACAAAAGAGAAGCTATAGTTGCAGAGACCCAGAACGTTGAAAGATGGAGAGACCGGGGGACCGAGGAGAGACAAGCTGGGGACGTGATTTGTGAGATTCGGCCCCTCTCTGAGGCGGGTACGCAGCCAGAGGATCGGGCTGGATCCCAGGAAGGGGCTAGAACAGATGGAGGCGAGGGAGACTGGGACGGGGGAGGAAAGAACAGCCAGACGGTCTGGGGGGAGGCGGGTGGAAGAGATGAGAGAACACAGCCACCCTCCCCATCCTAGAACTTAAGGAGGTTGGGGGGGCGCTGAGAAATGGGGGTAGGAGAAAGAGCCTGGGGGAGTGGACAGAACCCAGGAGGGGCGAGGAATGAGAGCCAGAGAGAGGGGGAAGAGATGCCCCAGAATGAAAGTGCGAGGTGGTAGGGACTGCCCCTCACCCCGCATCAGAACATGCCTGCCAGTGGGATTAGACTTTGACCCAGGCCCCTATCAGACGCTATTCAACCCTGACACTCAGGAGGTGCTTGCAGCCCCTGAAATTTGATACTCAGTTGTTAATACTCCAATGTGTCTGATCTCTAACCAAGGCTTTCCAAATGGGGTGTGGCAGGGGCTCGGTCTCCCACATCTAGAAAATGGGGGCAGGGGTAGAATGTGAGGTTACAGAGAGGGAAACTCCAGGTGATACTGATCATTTCAGGATACGAGAACCAAGGGCGCAGAGATGATGTGGCCCAAGTGCTTCCCCCGAAGACAAGAACGGAGAGGGGAGAACCTGGAGGGAGATCCTCCTCCCTTTCCTGGGTGCCTGGGACTCGGGTCTGGGGAGGACTTGAGGACGAGGAGAAGCTACACTTAGGAAGCAGTTCACCAAAATGAAGAAGGTGTCGCAGTCTCCCTCTCTGGGTCTCTGTCTTTGCTTCTCTGGGGTTCTCTGTCTGCTCCCTTGCCCCCCCAAGCCTCTGTCCCCTTATGTCCCTTGTTACTCTCTTCCCATTGTACAGCTAAGGAAAAACGGAGGTTCAGAAAGCAGAAGGAGCACGTCCAGGGTCACACACCAGAGTACTGATGGGTCCTGATAATTTCCTGGCCCCCCGCATGGCCCCATCCAAGGCCTGGCTCTCAGGAAGGAGGCACCTTGGCTCCTGTCTCTCCTGCATTCCCCTTCCTCCCATGTCCTTGCCCCAAGTCGCTCTGGGTTAACGTCTGTTTCCTGGGCTGACGGAGTTCCCCACCCACTCTAGGATCACTCATCTCATCTCGAGGAAACTGCAGCCTCCATCCCCGGCTTGGGAGGGGCTGGCCTGGGTTCAAATGATGACGCTTGTACTTATCCGTGCATTTCTCCCCCTACTCGAACTAAGCCTCAGTTTCCCCAGCTTTGTCTAAAAGATTAAATGGTATCAGGGTGGTGTTATGTCCGATACAGGGCATTCCTGCCTCTCTCCGACCATCGGAGTGAACCCCAGGGTTCCGACGCAGTGCTCTTCTCAAACTCCAACTCCTTGGTGAGTATCCTGGTGGGAGCTCTGAGCTCTGGGGTCTGCAGGGGCTCAGGAGGCAGCTCAGAGAGGTGAAGGTAAGGCACAGACAGAGAGAAACCCAGGCACAGATGAGAAGCTGAGAAGCAGGGACTGAGGGAGGGGGCCTGAGGAACACATCCCTCCTGCCACCACCCCCCTTCCAGCCCCCTCCATAAGCACGTCTCTCTCCCTCTCCTGACTTCGCACTGATGTATTTTGAGAAACTCGTGAAAGGAGGCGAGAAAAAGGGTGGGGAGGGGCTGGAAGATTGGGAAAAGAAGGGGTGAGGTTATCTCAGCTCCCCCTCCCCCCACTGCACCATCCTCCTGCCCCCTCCCTTCTGTCCAGCCTTACTCCCATCTCTCCAGTTCCTAGAGGATGGGGGACCTTTGGAACTAGGAGGTGACCTGCAGCGAGCAGGACTAGTGTTTGTCTTAGAGAAGGACTTGCATGGCCTAAGGAGATGGACTGAGGGTCAACTAAAGATGGGGTCAGGGCCAAGGGGACAGGGTACGAGGAAATGGCAGCAGGGGTGCTGATGGGGCCATCTCCTCCCCGCACTGTGGCCAGATATTTTTAGGCTTCTCCGCAGCTGAGTAATTTATCTGACTTGGAGCCAGGGCTGGGGTTGGGGGTGAGAGGCTGGGGGGAGGTGTCCAGACTGCCCTGGGGGACACCCAAATCACTGGGGTCATCTCCCTGGATGAAAGGAAGTCCGTCTTAGCTCTAGCCTATATCCTTTGGGAAGTCTGCAGTATCCCAGGAGCCTCATTTTTGGCCTGCAACTTCTTTCTCCCCCAGAGACCCAGGATACCCTGGCTTCTCCTCCCAGCTTATCTCTCCTCAAGGACAAGGACCAATGGGCCCCAATCCGCTTTAGCTTCAGATTAAACTCTGAGAGATGGAAATTGAGAAGACACGGGGAGATGGAGACACCCAGGGTGGGGGATTAAAAACCCAGAGTGAGGGGGACAGACACCCAAAAGGAAAGGGTCAGAGACCCAGAGAGAGGGCAGCAGAGACTTAGAGAGGCGGGGACAGAGACCCAGAGAGGGGGCAGAGATCTGAAGAAAGAAGGCAGAGTGAAGATAAATGAACGGAAACCAAAAGTGGGGAAGGGGGTCAGAGACCCAAAGAGAAGGAGATATGCAATCCCAGGGAAAAAAGGATAAAGTCTGGGGTGGGGTGGGGCACAGAAAAATGAACGAGATGATGGATGAGACTGGACCAGGGAGAGGGGACGGTCAAAAAGGAGGGAGAAAACCGGACAGATGGGTGGAACCCCCATCCACGGGTATCGCCCGTCCATCTGTCCGTCCAGGCCCAGGTGGGAATGTGAGTCCTCCTCGGACCCTCGGGCTCTTCCCCGCCCAGGACCCTCACCACGCTCACCGGTGCAGCCTCCCGAGGGCACGACCCGCTAGCTTCCGAAACTCCTCCTGACGGAACTCCATGGTGGCTGCCCCTGCCGCCGGTCCCCCCGCCGATCCCCCCGCCCGCGGGCCCGGGCGGCCGCGTCCGGGTTCCCGGGGTCCGCCCCGGCCCGGCCGGCCCCGCAGCTCCGCTCGGGGGGGAAGGAGGCTGCGTGTGCTGGCTGCCTAGGGGCTGTAGCTGGACTCAGCGTCGGGGGCGGGGCGGGCGGTGGCGATACCCCGCCCATCCTCGATAGACCACGCCTCTTATATTCTAGTCCCGCCCCCTTTCGCAGCCCTCCAGCTAGGTTCTGTTCCTGCCCTTTCATTACAAGACCACGCCTCTGGGCTCTGAACTGCTCCTCTGAGTTGCATCGCCCCAATTCCATCCCTTCCCGGAGTTACTCCCCCCGTTCCATCCCCCCAGCTCCTTCCATCTCTTTTCTCTCCTCCCGAGTTCTCTTGCTCACCTGAGGTTTCCCTCTCCTTTTTAGTTTGCCCTAATTTCGTCCTTGCTTTTCGTCCCCTACGGTTCCATCTCCTGCGTTCTCATCCTCCCAGCCCTATCCCTGCGAGTTTCTGTGCCCTCCAGTTCCACATCCCGCCCCCCGATTTCCATCCCCATCCCTCATGATCCTCAGTTCAACTTCCTCATTCAGAGGGTGCTTTTCTCATTCAGGGAATTCTTTACCCCTGAATTCCGACCCCCATTTTGATCCACCCATTGTCCCCTCTAGTTCTTCCCCTCTCCGGTTTCTTCCCTCTTGACTTCCATCCACCTGTTTCCATCTTTCCTTTTTAAAATTCTATTCCCTCCCAGTTCTATTTCCCCTCGGGTCCCGTGCCCCTCCTGGTTCCTTTATCCTTGATTTCCTTCCCCTCTGAGTTCCATCCCTGACAGTTATACGCCCGTCCCCAGTAGCGACCCCCATAATTCCCAACCAGCCTGGAATCTATCCCTCCCTTTGAGTTCCGTCCCTACTCTCCCGAGTTCTCTTCCCGCCCCTTGAGTTTGGTCCCCTCCCCTGAGATCCGTCCCTGCCCTAATTTTTGCCCCTTCCCGTGGAATCGGTCCGAGTTCTGTCCCCACCCACTGAGTTCTTTCCCCGCCCCCTGAGTTGTGTCCCCTCCTGCTCGGGTCTGTCCCCGCCCTCTTACTCCATCTCTGCCAGCCCTGCCCCTTTGGGGTTGAACCCGGACTATTTCCCCGGCCCGGGTCCTGCCCCTGCTCCTTTCGCCAGACCAGCTCTTCTCCCCGACGCTCAGTCCACCTCCAGATCCAAGCCCCGGGAGGGTGCTCCTTTCCTCACCGCCTCCCTGAGTCGGGCCGCAAATGCATTTGGGATTAAATTTTCATGAGGTGGCACAAGCCCTCAGGGAGGTTGGGAGGGAGCAGCCGACGAGGCGGGCGGGCGCCACGGACCCGGTGGCCCGGCAGCCACTGCCCGCCACGGCCTCCCGTTTCTTGCCTTGTCCCGCTGGGTCTCTGGGTCTCACAGTTTGGGCTATGTTTGCGAAACCCCCGGGGAGGGGGAGGCTGGGGGCTGGGACCCCAGGGTCTGAGGGAGGAGGGGCTGGAGACCCGGACTCCTGGGTCTGAGGAGGGAGTAGCCCGCTGAGCCGTCCACGAGCGCCACCCTGTGGCGGCAGAATTCCCGGCCCGGGTGCGGAGGCGGCGGCCGCGGCTCCGGGCCAGGTGTGAAGGTGGAGCAGATGGTGAAGAGGAGGGAGTAGGAAGGGGGCCCCAGCCGCTGCCAAATCCCGGGCCTTCGCCGGAATCATCACCATGGAGACCGAAGAAGGCGGAAAGGACCCAGCTCCACGCTTTTTTGGGACCTGGGAATGAGTTCCTCGGCTTCCTACGGGGGCTCCCCGTGCGAACTACAAGTCCCAGCGGCCACTGGACTTCACTGTTTGCTTCGGAAGAGCCGCGCTCACCGAGGGTCGCTGGGAGTTGTAGTTTTCTGAAACACCAGGCTGAGGCTGCGAGCCGCCCTCTGGTGGACAAGGCGCCACGTTCATAGGTCCAACAGACCCCATATCACTTCATAGGTCCAACAGACCCCATATCCGAGGTCATCCCCCTACCTTTTCACCTCCTCACCATCTATCTACTCCTGCCTCCCTACCAAATTCAGTCCATTCTAACCACACTGATGTCCTCGCTGTTCTTCCAACATTTACCACTGAGGTTCCTCCATTTACCTATCCTCCTAGGACTCGCTATGGAAGGAGAGAGGTGTCAATCATACGTTAACTCAACATTCGTTGAGTTCCTTCTAATTCTAAAGCATCATCACACCACAGGGGCATACATTCAATGAAGTAACACTGGATACCAGACACCGCCAGAGGAGGATTCTAACTCAGCTAGGGGAGATCAGAGAAAGCTTGAAGTTTGAAAAGCTTCCCAGAAAAAGCTCACTGAAAGGAATGACTTGGGAGGCGGCGGAGGGAGTGTCCACAGGAGAGGAAACAGTACTTGCAGAGTCAGGAAGTAGGACACAGTTTGGTGTGATTGTGACCTGAGCACCATTCCAGGAATAAGAGGATCGTCAGGACGAGAGGTAGGAGAGGCTAGAGATGACAGCATGTATCAGATTACTAACGGACTCATGAAAGGTCCCCTGGGAGGGCAAGACAATTAGACACTTCCCGGGTTTTACTGGAGGAAATGATACTGAGTAGAGGGAACAGCGGAAACTAAGAGAAGGTGCAACACACAGGTGTGGTCAGGACACCCTTCAGTGTGACGGGATTGAGTGAGAGGAAGGACGGGAATAAAATGAGGCATAGGGACGTCTGACTTTGGCTCAGGTCATGATCTTGGGGCCTGGGATAGAGCCCTGCACTGGGTTCCCTGCTCAGCAGGGAGTCTGCTTCTCCCTCTCCCTCTGCCCCTCCCCCTGCTTGTGCTCTCTCTCATTCTAATTAAAAAAAAAAAAAAGAGGCATCAAGGGGGCCACACCAACATGGCCTGGGGTGCTAGGCTGAGGGGCTGGGACCTTCTCCTGGGGCACTGGGGAGCCAAGGAGGGGATCTAAAGAGGAGAGGGGAGGGTCAGCTCTGGGACGGTGTGGGACAGGAGGGGAGACTGGAGGCCAGGAGGCCGGGGAGAGGATCTGGAGGGGGAGAGGCTGAGGCTGAAGCTGGAGCAGTGACTGCTCTGTGACTCTAGGACCCAGTCCAATGTCCCTCTTTCCTCCCACTCCCCTTGTACTCCTAGCCAGACACAGAACAAAGGCAAAAATCTTTTATTTCAATTTCAGAGAAGCCCCTACCAGTCTCTTCTCTCCACCTGGAAACAGAGAAAGAAACCCAGTCAAGAAGCCACCGACAGAAGGGGCATGGCCACCATCAGTTGCTGAGGAGAGACAGGAAAAACAGAATGAGGATTCAGGACCAGGACACTTCCCTGTTCCCTGCACACCTCCCCCTAGCCCCCCAGGTACCTTTCTCTTCCGATGGAAGGCTGCCTTGCTCTCCCTGGAGTTGATCCGCAGGGGGATATACGCATCCAGATGGTACAGCTGCTGGGGGCCCCCCATCACCAGGCGGTTCTCCCCGATCTCCAGCGACAGCCCCAGAGCTCCGTCCTGACAATACAGTGAAGTAAGCCCACCCTTCCCTTCCCAGCAACAAGGCAATAATCAGGTGGACCGGGGAGAAAAGCCTCCTGTGTCGGGATACCATATGTAAAGGGTCTAATCCTCCAGGACAAAGATGAGAGACAGTAATTACAAGTCCCCATGACTGAGCACTTACAATGTCCCAAGCACCCTCAGGACAGCTCTCAAAGTGGGCCCGAAGGACCCATGGCAGGCAGCTGTACTCAGGGGGCAGGACTCACCAGGCTCCCACAGGTCTGGCAATGAGCCCCGCTCACTCCCCCTCAGAGACCCCAACCCTTCCAGACCTTTCTCCAGCTCTGCTCAAGCGTGCACTCACCAGTTTGGGGAGATCAATTTCAGCCAAGAGGAGATCAGGGGCTTCCAGCCAAAGGTTCAGGTGAGGCTTCTCACGGCTGGGGAGGAACAAGACCCCAAATTGAGGAGAGCCCACCAGCTCCTTGCCAGCGTTCATCCTTTCCTTTCTCCCGCCTCTGAGCCCTGCTGCCTCGGGGAGCCTTCTCGGTGGGAGTGCTGCTTCTCCCCTCTCTGGGTTCCCAGAGACCCCAGGACACTGCTTCCTATGGGGAGGGAGAAACGTGAAAGAGAGAACCCATGGAAAGCGCACCGTTCCTCAGGTCTCAGGGAGTCAGGAGTATACAGGTTTCCCAGCTCCTGGATCCGAGGACGCTGCTGGGATCGGATATTTTGCTGGGAGATGGAGCCCAGGAAAGGCCGGTTCTTCAACATGCGCCACTCTGCGGGTAGGAAGCTCGGGGTCAAAGGTGGCACGGGTAAGCGTTCCCTTTGCTTCCATAGGGGTCATGACAGCAAGAGCCTCAGGGGAAAGGACGCGCCCCTCCAAGGATGCCAGGGATCTGGCCACACCCCCAAGCTTGGCTTTAGGAAATCTGCCCACCTTAGTCCTGCCCTTCCCGGGGTATATCCCCCCCTCCAAAAAATCTGTCCCTGGAGATGCTCCTGGCTCCGCCTCCTGGCTATCCAGACCCCGCCCCTTATCTGGTTTCTGGGTCAGCCCCGCCCACATCTCCAACCTTGAGAAACCTCGCCTTCTCCCTATAATCCACAGCCTAGGGACCAAGAAAATCCCTGTCCACACTAGCCCCACCTTTCCCAAGGGCTGCCCCCAAGCTGCTCCGGTTCCTCTAGTCCCCGCCGGCCCCGGGCCCGCCCCTCACCTGGATTCAGCTGCAGACTGTATTTGTCCTCAAGGCCCTCCCTGGCGATGGTGACCACGAGCTCTCGCAAGAAATCGCTGTTCTAGGAGTGAGAGAGGGAGGCTGCAGGAGGGCTCCAGGTGGAGGGAGAAACTCCGGCCCAGGCCTCACCCGCAGCCCCGCCCCCAACCTGCATCCTCCGGTAGAAGTCGCTGTTGACGGCTACGTCGTAGGCGGTACAACCCTGGCCTTCTGTGGGGAGAGAAAGGGGGTGAGACCCCCAGCCCTCCGAGGGAACCCCACCGCCGGATAAAGACAAGGCAAAACCAATAACGGCCAGCAGCCGCAAGAACCAGAGAGACCCAGAGACAATCAGAAGGTAAGGGCTCAAGACTCGCACTTGCCAGTCTGGAATCATACCAGCCTCGTCTCTTCCTCTCGGGTCCTTTCCCACCATGTCCCAGCGCTGACCTCGCCCCTTCCCTGCACACAGCCCTCCCATGGCTCCCCAGCGCCCCAGATGAAGGTATGTGTCCTTCAGGCGTGGCGTTGAAGACCCTGTGTGGTCTGCTCCTCCCCCCTGGAGATAAGCTCACTTCTCTGTTACTCTAGGACCCAGTCCAATGTCCCTCTGGTCATTGGGGGGATCTGGTCCCTTTAAATTTCTTCCAATCTCTCTTGATTACTGACCAATCCAATTCAATCACTGCAGCCTCTGTACTCCTCTGTCCCCTCTGCCTAGAACCCTCTTCTCTGTCTTGGCCTGATGAACTCCTCTGGTTCCTTCACATTTTATATCTGACACCTCCTCCTCCAGGAAGCCTTCCCAGACCCTTCAGTTGGGTGAAGAGCCCCTATCAGAGCAGCACAAATCATACCATATTGAAACCGCATCCGTCCCCTCCACCCTCAATCTAAGACTAGGAGTGTCTAAGGGCAAGTTCTGGGTATGATCAGTCCCCAGGGCACTGCCCAAAGCCTGGTCCCAGGAGGCTTCAGGGGACATATGTGATTTGAAACACAAGCATATAGAGTCAGAAACTCAATAGAAACAGGTGAGACACAGCTGAGAGATAGAGACGGGGAGAAGGGTGAGGAAGGAAACAGGAACAAGAGTGAGCGCTGGTCTGGCCAGCTAATGAGGACACCTGCCCAGCTCGCCCTCACCATGGAGTAGGGCAGGGAGAAGTCCAGCCTGGCCAGGTGGGCAGGACCAGGACTGTCCTGTGCAGCAGGCACTAGAGGCCCAGGAAGCTGGGCATATGTCACAGAGAAAAGGATAAGATCAGGAAGGCCAGATTTCTGGGTGCTGAGGGAGGAGGGTCCTGGGCCCTGGATCTTGGATCCTCGGGAAGAAAGGACCCAGGGAGCTAGATCCTTGGGTCCTCTGAGGGCACTGACTTGCATCCAGTTCGGCATGAGGTTCTCCCAGACTCATGGGGATGCGAAAACCGGCTTGGTCTTCCTCCAGCATTTGAAGTAGCTCGTCCTCAGTCATGTCAGCCGGAGGAGGGATGGAAGGAGAGTGACAGATGTTGATGAACACCTTCCCTTCGGATGAGTTGGTCTTTATGCAGAAACCTGACGGAAATGGGTTTGTCCTGAGTGTCTGCCTCTGCATGCACCTGGGTTTCCATCTATCCCCTCTTCAGTCTCAGTTCTTCTCTTGATCTGTCCCCTCTTTGGCCCCTTCTCTTGATCAGTCCTGTTTTCTGGGTCCGCTCCCCACTCCATTCCCTGGGATCTCTGCATCTCTTTCTGTCTTTGAGTCTCTGTCCCCCTAGTCATGCCTGTCCTCCTCCTCCTCTCTTTAGATCTTGGTCCCTTCCCTGCTCTCTCTGGATCTCTGTCACAACCCCTGTCAAGGCCTCTGTACCCCATTATTGTGCCTCTCTCTTGCCGCCTCTCTTTGTGTCCCCTGCCCCCAGCTTCTGTCCATCTCTCTCTAAGACTCTATCCCCCTCTCTCTCGGTTTCTGCCTTTCTCACCAGGTTGCGGTTGGATCTGTGTAGATTCTGGTCTGCTTGTCTGGGCTTGCTGGAGCTCCTTGGAGGCCTGTGTGAAGGAAAACAACAACCTCTGTACTATCAGACCCTCATTTGTTCTTCAAAGGTTTGTCGAGAAATTTTATGCATATGAGATGTACACAGAATAGGACATACTATGTCTCTCTCCTCCTTTGAGGACCCCTAAGAAAAACCCAACCCCACTCTGCATTTCTTCCAGAGCCTAGCAAACTTGGGAGTTAAGCAACTACAATTCCATGTGGTGCGTTCTGGGAATGTAGTGTCATCTCTGAGCACCCACGGGCGTGCATACACACACACACACACACACACACACACACATCCCCCGAACACCCAGGGACCCAGGAGCGGGTCAGTCCTCACCTGCAGCAGCAGCTCTTCAAAACGCTCGGTCTCCGTGCCCATCTTCTCTGCCTCGCCTAACTCCGGCACCAGCAGCTTCGAGTCCACCATGGCCCTGAGGAAGAGACCTAGGCGTCCTCAGTAACCCCGACGTGGGGGGGGGGGGGCCTGGCCAGGATCCGAACTGTGGGGCCTGCTGCCGGACCCACAACCGACTCCTGACACCCGCTATCCTGTATGAAAATCTAAGAATCTGGCCTGAGACTATAATTCCACTCAGACCAGATGCGGTTGTCCAATCTGTTGGGAGCCAATAGTTCCAGATGCTCTCCAAGTCCTATGAGCTAAACATGTAAATGACAGCCACACTTTCAGCCTCTGTAACCAAGGGCTTCAGCAGACCACGCTTCCGTCTACCTCGAACGCTCAGACACCAATCCGGCAACCGCACTACGTTCCGACCAATCATAGTCTAAGGCTGAAGCCACGCCTCTCACCTCAACCAATCAAAACTAAATCCTGAACCTAATTTCTGAATGCCACACTTCCTGTGTCGATTAAAGCTGTACTTCTCTTTCCAGACCACATCTGGCCAAGCTACTGGACAGCCCAGGCTGGCACACTTTCAAAAACTTAATTTCAGTGTCCATCCTAAAAGACTCCCTTCTGACCTCTGAACTATCGCTTCGTCCCAGAGCTCGATTCGATTCTCTAGTAAATTTACTTCGGACTAAAAGCTGAACTTCCTGCACTCAGTATGAACAGGGTGGAGAGAAGATACACCAATACGGTCACCCTTCTAAATCTGGAGCCTTGCTAACTATTTGCAAGACACCGCATTTTCTTCTCGTCCCCGACCCCCCCCCCCGCCCCGCCTCGCCTCGCCTCGCTCTGAGGGTTGCGCATGCTCCAAATCACATTTCCCAGCTTGGGCATATGGGCGGGGCCATCGTGTCCAAGGCGGGGTTACGCTCTCTCCCGTAGCCCCGCCCCCTGCGCTGGAGTGGGCGGTGCCGCCCTTCGACCTCAAGGTGCCTCTGGGCAGAGCGCCCCGCACTCCTTGGTGGAAAGCGGGCCCGGGAGGGTGATGGCTGCGACCCGTGAAAGGACTAGCGCCCGAGAGATCTTCAACACGCTGGAGTACGGACCGGTGCCTGAGAGCCACGCATGCGCGCTGGTGAGGGCCTGCCGTTCGGCGCTGCCCATCCCCCTCCCTAGGCCTCCGGGTCCCGTTTGGCGCGCGACTCCCGTGATGCACCGCGGCAGCTCAGCAGCTCCGCCCTTCTCGGTTCCCGTGACTCAGGCAGCCCCTTTAGGACCCACCCTTGAAGGGCGTTCCCTTGATCCTTTGCGGCTGCTGCTTCTTAACCCTTGAGTCTCCCCCCTCTTGTTTCGGAGTAGTTCTCGTACCCCTTGTTCCGAACTTCGCGGCGGTGTTTCCCCGATACCTCAGAGCCCCCGGAGGGTCTCCTGTGATTCTTCAGCCCCCCCCCCCCCGAACCTCCCGTGATGCCCAGGGACTCGGAATTCCTGTGGGGGCGCCCTTGATCTTCCAAGGACCCTCAGAATCGCCATGGACTTGCCGTGATTCCTCAGAACATCCTGTGGCTCCCGTGGCCCACTGAGCCGCACCCCCTGAACTCCTGTGGGGCTCCCGTCGTTCCTCAGGGCCCCCATCAATACTTGCGGGGCTCCAGGAGCTTGGGAACCTCGGGAGAGCTCAGAATTTAAATCACCTCAGAATACCACCCTCGTGGGGCTCCCAGGATTCTTCGGCGCTTCTTCAAGTCCTCATGAGGCTCCTGTGATCCCTCGGGGTCCCCCAGACCACCTCTTGTGGTTCCTGTGGTTAAGTAGGGTGCCTCGAATATTCTGTAATTACCTAGGCTCCTCAGAACTCCTTCCATGGGGCTCTCCTGATCCCACAGGGTCTTCTAGCATCCAGGAATGAGAAGCTTAGGCTGGAATAATGGAAGAAGATAAGACCAGAGCCTGGATCGGGCTGTGGAAGTGGATAGATGGATAGGAGGGCAAGAGGCAGAGATACAGGAGGAACGGTGTGGGAGTTGAGAGGGCAAGGTAGTGTCTGAGGTCTGGCTGTCTCTGTCTGACCCACCACGACCACCACCAGTGGTGATCCCAGGAGAACTAGGGTTTCGAGGAAAGACCCTGAGCTTGGTTATCACATGGTGAGAGTGTGAGGGACCCGGGGACAGCCTTGGGCTTGTGCAGGCGTCAAACGCTACTTGGGCTCGAGCCTTCAGGTCTGGAGACAGGGACCTGGGAGTCACCAGTGTAGAAAGATAGCTGAACTGTGGGAATGAGGATCTGGGTCAGAGGACAGACAATTCCCACACTTGGAGGTTGGCTAGAGATGGAATATACTGAAATAGCAATAATGTGATCATAGCTTATATTTACTGGGAGCTCTCTGTGTTCGCTCAGTGTGATCTCATTTAATCCCCAGAACAGCTGTGAGAGGGGATTATTGTCATTATTTTAGCACACGGAGGCTGAAAGGGGTAAGCAATTTTTCCTACGGTCAACACAGTTTAAAAGAGGTGAAGCTGAGATTTGAACCTGAGCCCCCGGATTCCACAGCCCATGGTTTCCCCACCGCCTCCCAAGCAAAGGTCTCAACCTTCCAATGTGTGGGCCAGACTCGACCAACAAACTGTTTTCTTTGGCCTGTATTTTATTTTTGAAAATGTGAATTAGTGGTCAACTAATTCCCTGTAAACATCCAGGAGGATTCCAGCTTCTTTTGAAAATAAAACCCCAAAATTTGGCAATGTTTGGCTCACATTCCCTGACAAAAATCATCTGGATTCAATAGTGGCTGTCTTTTTAGGCAAGTCATGCGTTCCCAATCTCCACCAGCCCCTCTTCTCACACTAACATGACTTGCCAGGACCCTGTGGACATTCCTTTAGGGTTTTGTTTTTCTTGGGCGGGGGGAGTTTGCAAACTTCCACAGAGCAGTTAATACTGCTACTTACCTATTCCTCAGCTTCAGGAATCGCCAACATTTCGTCCAGTGTTGTCTTCTATTGTTTTCTCTTTTTTCTGGAATGATTTAAATCCCAGATGTCGTGTTAGCTTCCCAGAAATATTTGAATTCCCATTTCTAGCAGATAAGGACTCATTTCGTAACATAACCACCTAGCCTTTTTTTTTTTTTTTTTTTTTTGAGGGAGGGCTCGAGCGAGCGTGCAAGGCAGGGGGAGGGGCAGAGAGAATCTTAAGCAGTTTCCATGCCCAGCACAGAGCCTGACAAGGGGCTTGATCTCACAACCCTGGGCCGAAATCAAGAGTCAGACACTTAAGCGACTGAGACACCCAGGCACCCCCACCTAGCCATTTTTCACACTTCACATTAGCGGTCTTTTTTTTTTTTAGATTTTATTTATTTATTTGTCAGAGAGAGAGAGAGAGCATAAGCAAGGGGAGCGGCAGACAGAGGGAGCAGCAGGCTTCCCGCTGAGCTGGGAGCCCAAGGCGGGAATTGACCCCAGGACCCTGAGATCATGACCTAAGCCGAAGGCAGACGCTTAACCCACTGAGCCACCCAGGCATCCCAGCGGTCATTATTTAATATCATCCAATGTCCAGCTCACATTCATACACCCCCAGCTGTTTCCAAAATGTGTCTTTCTCTGGGGGTATTTGAATTGAAAACTTCTGACTCACCATTTGACTTCAAAGAAAAAGAAGGGCCAGTTGGCAGGGTAATAGGAAAATCAGGAGAAGTGGCTTTGGGATGCTAAGAAGAGAGCAGTTGTAGAAGGAAAAAGTGGGAAGCATGTCTCGGATTTTGCCAGGATTTAAGGAAGACAGGACCAGGGAGAGAGACATGGAGCAGACGTGGAGGGCGAGGTGCAGTGGGATTAAGAGGCAATCCTACATAGTGCTGTTCTGAGTATATAATGGGCATTGAAGCATTTAATTCTCACCGCAGCCCTGTGAAGTAGAGAGCGGCTGTGATTATCCCCATCTTCCAGATGGCTTAGCCAAGCCCAGAGTATTGTAACACCCTAGCTAAGGTTGCACAATAAATACCAGAGCCAAGATTCAAAATCCTAGCTCCAGAGACTCGGTCCCATTTGCAATGCCTGTATGCTTTGCGTTGGGCTCAGGTAGACATGTCACATCAAATAAGTCTGCACCTGGCAGGCCTGTGTCTTCAGCGGGAGTCCATACTGCTCCCCAAAGTGACGACCGCAGAGGTGGGAGGGAACGCCATCACATGGCCAGGTGCGGGAGCCACCTGGCTTAGAAGCCCCACCTTCCAAAAAGAACCTGATACTGCTTGGGAACAGTGTCATGGGCATTGCCTCCAAGGTTGTGACAAGGTATGTACCCAATCACAGGAACGCAGAGCAATCAGAAAGCCCCAATGCCCTGGCTTCCCATTGGAGCCTTATGGCGTGTTCCCAATTTTCCCAGTCAGGTGCGGTAGACCATTCAGGAGTCATTGTTGCCTGGTAATGCAGCTGAATTGTCTCATGTGTCCTGAGAAATAGGAAGTTCACCTGAGGTCATTTCTCCACGGAGGAGAAAGGGTTTTATTAAGCTACATTTCAAAGTCAGTAGGACAGGGGCGCCTGGGTGGCTCAGTGGATTAAGCGTCTGCCTTCGGCTCAGGTCATGATCCCGGGGTCCTGGGATTGAACCCCAGTAATGGCTCCCTGCTCAGCGGGGAGTCTGCTTCTCCGCCTCCCTTTTCTCCTCCTCCTGCTTGTGCTGGCTTGCACGCTCTCTCTGTCAAATAAATTAAAAAAAAAAAAGCAAAGTCAGTAGGACAGCCCTCACATATCTCTGGTGAGAATGTAAAACAGCTTGGTGGTTCCTCCGTAAGTTACTCGTGGAGTTGCCATATGACCCAGCAATTGCCCTCCTGGGTACAAATGCCTAGAAGAAGTAAAGATGGGTGTTCGAACAAAAACTTGTACATGCATGTTCTGAACGGCACTATTCACAATAACCAGAAGGCAGAAACAAACCGAATGTGCATCCACCGGTGATAAATGGATAAACAAAATGTGGCCTATCCAGACATTGGAATATTATATAGCTGTAAAAAGGAAAGGGGGTTTTTGTTGTTGTTTTTTTTTAAGAGAGAGAAGACAGGGAGGGGCTGAGGGAGAAAGAATCTTAAGCAGGCTCCACGCCCAGCATGGAGCCCAATGCGGGGCTCAATCTCACAACCCTGAGATCATGACCTGAGCCGAAATCGAATCAGATGCTTGGGGGGTTGGGGGATGGGTTAGCCTGGTGGTGGGTATTAAGGAGGGCACGTATTGAATGAAGCACTGGGTATTATATGCAAACAATGAATCATGGAACACTATATCAAAAACTAATGACGTAATGTATGATGATAACATAACATAATAAAGTTAAAAAAAAAAAAGAGTCAGAGGCTTAACCGACTGAGCCACCCAGGAGCCCCAGGAACGGAGTATTGATACATGCTACAACTGGATGAACCTCAAAAACAGCATGTTGGGTGAAAGAAGCCAGCCAAAAAAGTCACAGATTGTAAGGTTCTGTTTCTGTGAAATATCCAGAGTAGGCAAATCCACAGAAACAGGAAGCAGATTAGTGGTTGCCAGGGGCTAGGGGCAGGGGGAAGGGAGAGTGACTGCCTAATGTGTACAAAGTTTCCTTTTGGGGGGAACAGAAATGTCCTGGAACGAGATTGTGGTGATGGTGGCACGTCCTAAATGCTGTGTTTTGTTTTGTTTTGTTTTGTTTTTAAGATTTTATTTATTTATTTGACAGAGAGAGAGAGCACAAATAGGCAGAGAGGCAGGCAGAGGGAGAGGGAGAAGCAGACTCTCCACTGAGCAGGGAGCCCGACGCGGGGCTCAATCCCAGGAGCCCGACGCGGGGCTCGATCCCAGGACCCCGGGATCATGACCTGAGCCGAAGGCAGCCGCTTAACCGACTGAGCCACCCAGGCGCCCCTAAATGCTGTTGAATTTTACTACACTTTAAAATGGTTAACGTGATGAGTTTTAGTTTATAATGTATTTTACATTTGTGGGTTATTTTCCTTCTACACAGGAGAAGAATTAGCGGGGGGGGCAAAGGGGGGCAGGTGTCCCTCTCCCAGAGGATTCTAGGCAGGAATTGACCTCCCCCAGCTGGCTCCCAGACCCCATTCCAAACCGTCTTCACCTCCCACAGGCCTGGCTGGACACCCAGGACCGACACTTGGGTCACTATGTAAACGGGAAGTGGTTAAAGCCAGAACACAGGAACTCAGTGCCTTGCCAGGATCCCATCACAGGTATGAGGTGTCCCCCAGCTGCTAGGGTAGGGAGAGGCGTCTGTACCCCCAGCTGTACCAACAACAACGCCCCGTTCCCTTTGCTCGGGGCCCTGAGGCCAGGGAGTAGCCAGTGGGGGAAGAAGGCCAGGATTGCTGGCTCTTCCTGTTAGCAGTCATCCTAATTATGACTCCAAGTCCCTATGTACGCTTCTTGAAGTCACTCTACTTAAAGATCCCTTCCTTGATTACGGGAGACAGAGCAATGACCAGTAGGGTTATAATAGAGTGGGGCTAGGGACCAGCTTTCCTGCCTTGGGGTGCACCCGGGCTCTGGAAATCTTAGCCCCCTCCAGTTCTGACATGGGCTCCCCCCCTTCCCATCTGGGGTCCCTCCATTCATCTCCCCAGGAGAGAGCTTGACCGCTTGCCTCCAGGCACAGGCTGAGGATGTGGCGGCAGCCGTGGAGGCAGCAGGGACTGCGTTCGAGAACTGGAGTGGACTCCCTGGAGCCTCTCGGGCTCAGCACCTGCTCAGGTGACGCAGTTGAGGTGTGGGACTTGGGAGGTGGGGAAGGATTCCGTCCCCCAGCATCCCACTTGAGACTGTTGGAACAAAGACTCCATTTCTCGATATCTCGCTGAATTACTTGTAGCTAAGGCTTATAAGGCCAGCATGCCTTCAAGCCTTTAGCAGCTAAAAAATCCATACACCATACACCAGGGCTGGTGATGAGAAAGCTGTTTCTCATCACCAGAATAGCCCCGGGGCTCATCGAGGCTCCATTTTCCTGGCCCCAGTGCCCATTTTCCAGCATACTCTTGGGGCAATTCGAGACAAAGTTTCCATTTTCTTTTCTTTTTTTTTTTTTTTAAAGATTTTATTTATTTATTTGAGAGAGAGAGAGCATGAGAGAGGGGAGTTCAGAGGGAGAAGCAGACTCCCCACCGAGCAGGGAGCCCGATGCGGGACTCGATCCTGGGACTCCAGGATCATGATCTGAGCCAAAGGCAGTCGCCCAACCAACTGAGCCACCCAGGCACCCCAAAGTTTCCATTTTCTAAAAGAACAATTGAGATTAGAGGTTCAACTTCAATTTCGCAGCACTTTGGGGGTCGCTGGTGGCCACAATCTTCACACGGCCCTTTCTGGTTTTGTGGTTCTCGGACTACATTTCCCATAAATCTTTGAGGCTCTCCACCCCTGGTAAATGATGGGGATGCCCCCAGGAGATCGTAGGGATTGTAGTCCAAGTACATAGGGGGTGTTCCAGGACTGTGTGACTGAAGGGCAGTGGGAAATGACTCCCCCCCCCCCCCGGCTTTCTCTGCAGACTGGCCAAGATGATCCAGAAGCACCAGCGGCTGCTGTGGACCCTGGAGTCCCTGGTTTCTGGGCGAGCCGTTCGAGAGGTTCGAGATGGGGATGTCCCACTGGCCCAGCAGCTGCTCCAGTACCACGCTGTCCAGGCGTACACCCAGGAAGAGGTGCTGGCAGGCTGGGAGCCCATGGGTAAGAAGCAGGAGTCCTGGCCCCCAGCCCTTCCTCCCTTATGACCTAGCAGTACGTGCCCCAGTCTCTTTATTTATTCTTACAGGAGTAATCGGTCTCATCTTGTCACCCATGTTCTCCTTCCTTGAGATGATGTGGAGGATTTGCCCTGCCCTGGCTGTGGGTAATTGTTGGGTTGGGTCTGAGGGAGAAGGGGTCTGGGAGA
>NW_023270718.1:5025311-5026660 GCF_011800145.1 Mirounga leonina
TGGGTCTGAGGGAGCAGGGACTGGGGGGCCTGGACTCCTGGGTTTGAGGGAGGAAGGGGCTGGGGGTCTTAACTCCTGGGTCTGATGGAAGAAGGAGCTGGGACCCCTGGGTCTGAAGAAGAGGGTTGGGGGCCCAGACTCCAGGGTCTTTGAGCTGCCCCCCTTTTCCAGGCTGCACTGTGGTGGTCCTCGTGCCGCCAGCCTCCCCGACACCCCTCCTCCTGGCCCAACTGGCAGGGGAGCTAGGCTCGTTCCCAGGAATCCTCAATGTGATCAGTGGCCCTGCCTCCCTGGGCCCTGTCCTGGCCTCCCATCCTAGAGTCCAGAAGGTGACCTTCTGTGGAGCCGTCGAGGTATCTTTGGGGTTGGGAGGGGGACAGGATGTGGCTGGGAGGCCGAAAGCCCCCTCCCTTGGCTGAATCCAGTGGGGGTCCTGCAGGAAGGACGTGCCCTTCGGCGGACCCTGGCGGGCAAGGGTGCCGAGCTGGGCCTGGCACTGGGGGCTGAGTCGCTGCTCGTGCTGACGGAGGCGGCGGATGTAGACTCAGCCGTGGAGGGCGTCGTGGATGCAGCTTGGTCCGACCGCAACGCGGTAAGGCCCATGTGCCCGTGGGCCCCCAAGTCCTGGGGGTCGTGAGTGTCCGTCTTCAGACCTCAGGGCCTCGTGTCTCTCCATCGATTGTAATGTTCAGCTCTTTGTGTCTCACATTCTCTCTCTGTGGGGCTCCTCATCGCCTCTGATTTCTGAATCTCCACATCCCGGCTCTCCTGTTTCTGCAGGGGGCTCATGTCTCTTGTTCTTAAAGATTCTTTCCACTTTTCTGAGTGTGCATGTCCCTAGTTTTCCAACCTCTGTCTTCACTCTGAATCACCACCTTCTGCAACTTCACCTCCTGCTTGGATGTGGAGCCCTGGTGAGTCTCTAGGGTCCCCAGCCACTGCTCCTTGACCCTCCTCTGATATGTGTATGTACGTCCCCATGTCTTGGCCTCTGTGGGAGCCTGTTCTCTCAAGGCGGGCCCTGACTTTGCCTGCCCGCCCTGACATCCCTCTTCCTAACAGGGGGGACTCAGGCTCCTCATCCAGGAGTCTGTGTGGGGCGAGACGATGAGGCGGCTCCAGGAGCGGATGGCGCGGCTTCGGGGTGGTCGAGGACTTGATGGGGCCATGGACATGGGGACTCGAGAGGCTGCCGCACGTGACCTGGCCCAGCGCTATGTGAGTGAGGCCCGGAGTCAGGGCGCACAGGTGAGCAAGGGGCACAGACTCCAGGGTGCCAGGGGAGGAGAGACCTGGAGACCTGACTCCTGGGTCTGAGGGAGGAGAGATTGGGCCTGGGCTCCTGGGTC
>NW_023270718.1:5026670-5038442 GCF_011800145.1 Mirounga leonina
GGGAGGAAGGGGGCTGGGGGCCTGGACTCCTGGGTCTGAGGGAGGAGGCAGCTGGGGGCGAGGACTCCTGGGTCTGAGGGAGGAGGGGCTAGAAGTGAACTTGCCAATCTGTTTCTTTCTCTTCAGGTTTTTCAGGCTGGTGACAGCCTATTCTTCCCCCCAACTTTGGTCTCTGACCTGCCCCCGGCTTCTCCATGTACCCAGGCAGAGGTGAGCCCTCTAGGGCCCTGGAGATCCCATTCTGTCCACCCATCTGCAGCCAGACCTGAGCAGCAACGCTACGCCTGCAGAGGCCCCAGTGGGGTGACCACTGGGTCTGGGTTTGGGGACTGCTAACTGTTGTAGGCTGCTCCCCTAATGGCTGGGATGTTGGAGAGAGGAGCTGGCCAGGCCACCTGAGTTCCACCATCCCCCTTCCAGGTGCCCTGGCCCGTGGTCGTGGCCTCCCCATTCCGTACAGCTAAGGAGGCCCTGGCCATGGCCAACGGGACGCCCCGAGGAGCCAGTGCCAGTGTGTGGAGCGAGAGACTAGGGCAGGCCCTGGAGCTGGGCTGTGGGTCAGTCGGCACCTGCTGGGGCACAGGAGGCAGCCTGTTGGGGGGGCCCAAGCTTCTGCTCTTCCTCTCAGTCTTGAGGCCTCCATCCCTCTCTCTCCGGGTCTCTGCCCACCCACCCCACCTCTCCGACTCCCGGCCCCCTGTGACTTGGCGTTCTTGCTCACATCCCCTCCTCTCCCCGCAGGCTCCGGGTGGGCACGGTCTGGATCAACGCCCACGGCCTGCGAGACACTGAAGTGCCCACGGGTGGCTGCAGGGAGAGTGGGTCTTCCTGGCACGGGGGCCCCGACGTGAGTGCACCCCTCCTCCGCCCCGTCATCACCCCCTTCAGCCACCTTGTGCCCTTTTTTTTTTTTAAAGGGAAAGGTGCTGCATTTTTTTTTAATGTTTTTTTTTTTAATTTAATTTTT
The DNA here is from genome assembly GCF_011800145.1 of Mirounga leonina. Classification (NCBI taxonomy): domain Eukaryota; kingdom Metazoa; phylum Chordata; class Mammalia; order Carnivora; family Phocidae; genus Mirounga; species Mirounga leonina. Next base: position 5,027,638 of record NW_023270718.1, read on the forward strand.
TTTTATTTTTATTTTATTTTTTTTATTTATTCATGAGAGTCAGAGAGAGAGAGAGAGAGAGGCAGAGGCAGAGGGAGAGAAGCAGGCTCCCCGCCCAGCAGGGAGCCCGATGCGGGACTCGATCCCAGGACCCCGGGATCATGACCTGAGCCGAAGGCAGTCGCTTAACCATCTGAGCCACCCAGGCGCCCCACCTTGTGCCCTGTTGACACTGCTCCTCTTCCAGGGTCTGTATGAGTACCTGCGGCCCTCAGGGACCCCCGCCAGGCTGTCTTACTTTTCTGAGAATCTGAACTATGACACTTTTGGCCTTGCCGTCCCCTCAACCCTGCCAGCTGGACCCGAAATAGGACCCAGGTGAGCTGTGCCAGGGTCTGCAACTGTGACAATCCCTGGGGGTGTGGAAGGGGAGAAGGAAAGTTGTGGCAGGCTCCCCGTGGACTGTGGGGAGGCAGTCATTAGAGCTATCTCGAGGGGTCCCGGGTGCTGCCCAGAATTGCATTCTGGGTCTTGTGGCGCCACACCCAGCCCCTATGCCTAAGGAGAGTCTCAGTCCTGTTAAATGAAGGACTGTGCTCTCCCAGAGGCTCAGTGGGGTGGAGCGTGGGGTCTGAGTGGACCTGGCCCCGGGACCCACCCCCACGCCTCACCCTGCTCCAGCCCAGCAACCCCTTATGGGCTCTTCATCGGCGGCCGTTTCCAAGCTCCTGGGGCCCGGAGCTCCAGACCCATCAAGAATTCACAAGGCAATCTCCACGGCTATGTGGCTGAGGGTGGAGCCAAGGATATCCGAGGGGCTGTGGAGGCCGCTCACCAGGCTGCCCCTGGGTAAGGGGGATCATGTGGGAAAACCCAGAGGTCATGGGGCATTAGAGAGGGTGGTCTGAGACCCCCACAGGCTGATGGTGTGTGGGGTCTGGGTCCCGAGGACCAGTGGGTTATGAAGTCTGAGCTCCCAAGGTTGATGGGATTCGGGTCACCCCCCCCACTCCCCTCCCCAGGCAGACGGGCCATGGGGCCTGGAGCCCCATCATAGGGGCTGCCGATAGAGGAAGGACATCTGGAAAGGGCCAGGACCAGGAAGCCGACTCCTGATTTGCACTGTGTCTCCCCACACACACAGCTGGGTGGGTCAGTCACCAGGGGCCCGGGCAACTCTGCTGTGGGCCCTGGCAACTGCCCTGGAGCGCCGGGAGTCTGCCCTCGCCTCGAGGCTGGAGAGGCACGGCATGGAGCTCAAGGACGCCAAGGTGGAGGTAGAGCTGAGTGCGAGGCAGCTTCGGGCATGGGGCGCCCGTGCCCAGGCCCAAGGCCATGTCTTGCAGGTGAGAGGGTTCGGTGGGCCGGCAGACAGCTTGGACAGCCTGGGGTAGGGGTTAGAGCAAGGATTTGGGAGTGAGCCAGACTTGGGGAGAGAGAAAGCGAGAGCGAGCGCGCATGAGCGGTAGGGCAGAGGGAGAGAGAATCTCAAGCAGGCTCTGTACTGAGAGCGTGGAGCCTGAGACGGAGCTGAGTCTCACGACCCTGAGATCATGACCTGAGCCTAAACCAAGAGTCAGACGCTCAATCAGCTGAGCCACCCAGGCACCCCTAATTCCTAGGTTTTAATCTGAGAACATAAAAGCACGTATCCATACAAGGATTTACATCCAAATTTTATAGCAGCATTATTCATAGTAGCTGAAAACTGGAAACAATCTAGCAGCGCCTGGCTGGCTCAGTTAGTAGTGCATGTGACTCTGGAACTCTGGGGGAGTGAGTTTGAGTCGCATGTTGGGCGTGGAGTTTATTTTTAAAACAAATAAATACATAAATAAAATAAAAGATGGAAGTAATCCAAACATCCTTTGATAGGTTAATAGATAAAGTGTGCTACACCCATAACAGTAGACTCCTACTCAGCATTCAGGAGCGAACAGGCTATTCCGTGGATGAATCTCAAAAGGACTATGCTGAGTGAAAGAAGCCAAATAAAAAAAAAATAGTGGAGACTATATGATTCTGTATCTAGAAAATTCTAGAAAATACAAACTAATCTGTAGTGAGCGGGCGCAGATCAGTGGTTGAGGACAGAGAGGGTTCAGATAGAGTCAGGTGGGAAGGATCACTAAGGGGCACAAGGAGATTTTGTGGAGTGAAGTTCATTATCTTGATTGTGGTGACAGTTTCACCAATATGTATAGATGTCCAAACCTACCGAATTGGGGGCATCAGGCTGGCTCAGTCAGTAGAGCATAAAACTGTTGATCTCAGGGTCGCAAGTTCAAGCCCCATGTTGGGCACAGAGTTACTTTAAAAAAAAAAAAAATTATCAAAGTGTACTCTTTTAAAATGCATGCAGCTTGGTAAATGTCAATTATATTCAATAAAGTTTTAAAAAAATTAGGGCGCCTGGGTGGTTCAGTTGGTTAGGCGACTGCCTTCGGCTCAGGTCATGATCCTGGAGTCCCGGGATCGAGTCCTGCGTCGGGCTCCCTGCTCAGCAGGGAGTCTGCTTCTCCCTCTCCCGCTCCCCCTCTTGTGCTCTTTCTCTCACTCTCTCTCTCAAATAAATAAATAAAATTTAAAAAAAAAAAATTATACACACATGCACACAGAGACAAACCCACCAGCTAGGTTCTAAGCCCTCTACACGCAGTAACTTACTTCGTTTTAACAACAAACCTCTGAGGTAAGCATCATTAGCCTCGTTTGAAAGATGGGAAACTGAGGCCCAGAGAGGTTAAGTACGGTCACACCCAAGGTCACACAGCTGATGAGTGGCGGAGCCACCAACAGTCTGGCTCGAGTCTGCTCTGCACTATCACCTGATGAATCCTCTTTGGAGTTGTTATAGAGAAGCAGAGGTGGGGAGAGGAGGAAAGGGGCAGATGATGAGGCTCCTGTGCCCGGCCCTTGACTTCCTGCCTGTGCCCACAGGTGGCAGAGCTGAAAGGCCCCGTCCTCCGGCTACGGGAGCCGCTGGGCGTGCTGGCCATTGTGTGCCCTAACGAATGGCCCCTGCTTGCCTTCGTGTCCCTGCTGGCCGCCGCACTGGCCCACGGCAACGCGGTGGTCATGGTGCCCAGCGGAGCCTGTCCCATCCCTGCCCTGGAGGTCTGCCAGGTACAGTTGTCTGCCTTCCTGCTACTGCTTCCCGAAGCCCCTGGGCCAGAAGATGGATGGAAGGTGCCCCGGGACCTGCACTTGACCCACCCCCTTGGTAACCATGGTAACCCCAGTCCCCACCCCCACCCCCAGTCCCAGCCTGCACTGCTCATGGACCCCGGGACCATTCTGTCCAGGCCTTGAGCGTTGGCCAGTCATGACCCGGGTCCCATTCCTTCCAGGAGCCCCAAGGGTCCTCCCCAGATGCTCACTCCTCACCCAGCCTGTTGCTTGCGGGGTCTCTGACGCCCTTTCTGCCCAATCCTCTCTGCCGTCCCCTAGGATATGGCCGCCTTGTTGCCAGCAGGCCTGGTGAATGTGGTGACCGGCGACCGGGACCACCTGACCCGCTGCCTGGCCTTGCACCAGGACGTCCAGGCCCTGTGGTACTTCGGATCTGCCCAGGTACCCTTTGTTTTGCTGTCTCTTCAGCATCTCAAACCTCACCGACAGCCTCGTCCTTTTCTAGAACCAGGGCAGTGCCCCCTAGAGCTTCCGTTGCTAGGGAGGAGAGACTCTTTGGCAACCAGGTTCTGAGATCCTGCCCCTTTAGATCCCCGGTTGCTAAGGAAGGGGATCTCCTTAGCATAGCAGCGAGGGCCTCCTATCCCGCCCGGCCCAAGACCTCATCTCACTGGACAACCCGTTGCTAAGGACCACACCCTGGTAGCCGAACCAGAGGCCCGCAGTCCACCCTCCTGATGGTAACGGGAACTCCTTGTCACCAAGAACATCAGGCCCCATTCCTTTGAACGTGGGCTGTTAATGGGGAGGAAATCCCCTAGCCACAAAGGTCAGCCTTGTTTCCCTCAGTATCTAGAAGGTCGGCCGACTACAGATTGAGCATTGTAGCAACAGAGCCTAGGTCAAGCCGGCAGGCCCCTCAGTAATAGTCCTTGTTGCCAAGGAAACACCTGCTTGGCGACCAAGCTGATGGAAGTGCTGATCCCCCTCTTCTCATGCCAGGGCTCCCAGTTTGTGGAGTGGGCCTCAGCAGGAAACCTGAAGCCGGTGTGGGTGAACCGGGGCTGCCCTCGGGCCTGGGATCAGGAGGCCAAGGGGGCAGGCGCAGAGCTGGGGCTGCGGGCAGCACGGACCAAGGCCCTGTGGCTGCCCATGGGGGACTGATGCCCAAGTGCCACCCGCTGCATCTTGGCCAGAGGAGAGATGGACCCTGACAGACACCAGAAGCCTAGAACTTTGTTTTATTATGACTCCCATGCCCTCCAATAAACTCTGACCAACCTTGGCTGTGCTTCTGAGGGGAGGAAGTCGGGGAGTAGCAACTTCTGGTCTGCTTGAGCTCATCCGAGTTCTGAGACTCAGCAGCCAGGTGGGCTGGCTCCAGTACAACACAGTGTTTGTGAAACAGATAAAGGGAACTCCGAGAAGCCCCGGGCAGGGGCCCAGGGCCTCTTGTTTCCCCCCTGGTCTTCTCCATCCTGAGGCTCTCGCTCTTTGACTTTCTCTGCCAAGGCGTTGTTTCAGGATCTGTGGTGTGCTGGTATAAAATAAAGCACAATGGCTCTCTGCAGTAAAATAAAGGCCCTGGTAGGTAACATTTGCCAATTCCATGGTGTAAATGCTCCCACCATGTCAGGTTTCCAGCTCTAGATGAGTGAACAACAAACAGGCTGATAGAATTCCTGAATTTTTTTTTTTTTAAAGATTTTATTCATTTATTTGACAGAGAGAGAGAGAACAAGTAGGCAGAGAGGCAGGCAGAGGGAGAGGGAGAAGCAGGCTTCCCGCTGAGCGGGGAGCCCGACGCGGGGCTTGATCCCAGGACCCTGGGATCATGACCTGAGCCGAAGGCAGTGGCTTAACCAACTGAGCCACCCAGGCGCTCCGAATTCCTGAATTTTTTTTTTTTTAAAGATTTTATTTATTTATTTATTTGACAGAGAGAGACACAGCGAGAGAGGGAACACAAGCAGGGGGAGTGGGAGAGGGAGAAGCAGGCTCCCCGCAGAGCAGGGAGCCCGATGCGGGACTCGATCCCAGGACCCTGGGATCATGACCTGAGCTGAAGGCAGTCGCTTAACCAACTGAGCCACCCAGGCGCCCCGAATTCCTGAATTTTTAACAGTCCATTCCCAGGAGCCAATCTGAGCGGCTCCAGCACACCCCCATTTTAGAATCCTTTTGGATGCCAGGAACCCATTCACACTAGCTTAGGATAAGAGGGAAATTTCTGGAAGGCTACAGAGACCTCTTACAGAAAACAGGGCAAGACATGCATCTGAGGGGCCCCAGGTCCTGAGAACCCAAAAGTAGGCAAGAACCAGGACCGGTCCTTTCTCTGTGGGCATGTGACTTCTTGGGTCTTTCTTTCCTTCTTCCTTTTCTTTTTCTTTCTTTCTCTTTGATCTCTGGGGCTTTTCTTTAATTTTCTTTTCTTTTGTAATATATATACCCAACATGGGGCTCGAACTCATGACCCCGAGATCGAGGGTCGGATGCTCCATCGACTGAGCCAGCCAGGCGCCCCATCTCTGGAGTTTTCTATCCCTACCTGCACCTCTTTCAGCGATGTGACTTTAGGAAAGTTTCTTCACTGCTCTGAGCCTGTTTCCTCATCTGTAAAATGGGACTGATAGTTCCAACCAGACTGGTTGATTCGATGGGTACACGGGACACGCTTTATGACTGTTCGCTGTTCATTAGAGATTGATTCTGTCGTGAGGCAAATGAGAATAGGCAGCCAGCCTCCTGTCAGGATCTGACTAAGGCTGGGCGGAATAATTACCTCTCCCAGGATCTGGACTTCTGGAGAGGAAAGACAAGAATGAGAGAGCTGGAGGAAAGTCCCTGGAAGGCTCTAGTTCCTGTCTGTGGCTTGACGGTTCCTTGCAGGATTCCATGGGCTGCCTCTGTGTCCTTCTGTTGCTTTAACCGGCCAAAGGCAACAGCCAGCCGGGTGCACACGCCCCCCAGCCCGGAACAGAGGCAAGTGTCCGTCTGGTTCCAGGGAGAGGAAATCTGATTGGCCAGCCTGGGTCAGGCCTCTGCCTCTGAGCCAATCATCTCTGCCGGGGGGGGCGGAGCTCCTGGCCTGTGCAGCGGTCCAGTCCGGAGCAGATACCCACTGAGCGCTCGCTGTGAGTGAGGTGCTGTTCCAGGTGCTGGGGAGGCAGCCGGGAGGGAGCAAGACCACCTGGCCTCAGGAGCCGATGTGCTGGAGGGCGGCAGGTGTATTAGGCTCCTGTCGCTGCTATAACAAAGTTGGTGGCTTAAGTAAAACAACACAAATGCATTATCTTTCAGTCCTGGACGTCAGACAACGAAATGGGTGTCACTGAGCGAAAATCAAGGTGTCAGCAGGGCTGCATTCCTATCTGGAGCCCAAGGGGAGAATTGCTTTCCATGGCACTTGACCTGCACCACTCTTTTTTTTTTTTTAAGAATTTATTTGACAGAGAGCACCAGCAAGGGGGGGGCGGGGCAAAAGGGACAGAGGGAGAAGCAGGCTCCCTGTTGAGCAGGGAGCCCGGATGCAGGCTCGATCCCAGTACCCCGGGACCATGACCTGAGCTGAAGGCAGACACTTAACGACTGAGCCACCCAGGCACCCCCCTGCATCACTCTTCATTGCCAGCGGTGGCCACTCAGGTCTTTCATAGCATCGCTCTGACTGTGATCCTCTCGCCTCCCTCTTTCACTTACAGACACCTCTGTGATGACATTGGACCCACTCAACCCACAATAATCTCCCCATCTCAAGATAATTAACTAAGTTGTATCTGCAGAGGCTCTTTGGCCATGTGAGGGAACATTGACAGGTTCCAGTGGACGTCTTGAGGGGCCATTATTCTGCCCACCGCAAGAGGGGACAGATTGAAAACAAGTGAACAATCGAGAAACATCTGTTCAGTGGGACAAGGGAGCTAAACCAGGCTGAACAGGAAGTGAAGCAAACAGGGCAGGGAGCAGAGATGGATGGTATAACAGGATGGGTGAGGTTTTGCTGCAGTAACAACCCCCAAACTTCTGTGGTTGATAACCACAAAGTTCATTTCTTGCTCACACTACTTGTCCATCGGGGGTGGCAGGGGCCCTCTGTTCATCAGAGCCATGCAGGGACCTGGGCGGATGGAGCCCTGATTCAACATGGCTTTTGCCATTAGAGATTCACTCCCTGCCCCATTAATCCTCACCCAGAAGTGACACTTGTCACTGTCACTCTCATTGGTCAAAGTGAGTCGTGACCATGCCTGAGTCACACAAGGTGGGGTCCTGGACTCCTGCAGGGAAGGACTGCCAGTGGATGGGGTGATCAAGAAAGAGATTCAGAGAAGCACAAATGTGGAAGGGACCTTATATTTTCTCATTTACCACCTCAGCCCCCAGTTTGGAGTTGAAGAAATTGAGGCTTAGTGAGGATAAGGGGCTGGCCAAGCTCCCACAGTGACCCAGCCAGGGTCAGAAGCAACACTTGCCAGGCCTGATGCAACAAGATCTATCCCCTGGGTCCTCTTGCGTGCCTGGCCCTGGCAGGGCACAGCTGGAAGCCCAAAGAAAGGTCAGACCCAGCATTGCAACAAGCCCCCAGCCTGTGCCAGGGAGACCCATAATCTGTGCAACTATGGAGGGGACACAGGACATTGGGGGACCCAGAGGAGGCCTCGTGCCAGGCTGGATTTGGAGCTGAGGATTGAGGATCTTATCAAGGGTTTTGGTCGGGGGGAAAGGGAGGAGATAAAGAGAAAGTGGGCTGGGGGGGGGCGCAGAAGGGCTGGAAATTTGTCCTAAGGGCAATAGGGAGCCACAGAAGGTGTGTGAGCAGAGAGGTAGGCTCAGCTCTGGCTAGAAGACAGATATAAGCTAAGGTGGCATGTACTATAATAACAGGAAACTCGGGGCACCCAGAGATGGCACCCTACCCAACATGAGTGTGTATGTGTGAGGGAGGGAAAGAGGGGTGGTGGCTACCTTCCCAAGGAAGGTGCCATAGGTATTGAGGATTTTTTCCAGCTTTATTAAGGTGTGATTGACAAGTAAAGATTATACATATTTTAGATGTACAACATGATTTTTAAGTGTACAAAACGTGATGACTTAATATACCTATACATTGTAAAATAGTTACCATAATCAAGTTAATGAACACATCCATCCCTACACAGTTACCTTTTTGTGTGTGATGAGAACGCTTAAGATCCACTCTCTTAGCTCAATCAAACTGGAAACAAAATTCAGATATATCCAAAAGCAAAACAAAGACAAACTTTTAGGAAATTTCATATATACAATACAGTATTGATTTTTTTGTTTTGTTTAGAGATTTTTTTTTTTTTTTTGAGAGAGAGAGGGAGGGAGCAGGGGCAGAGGAGACGGAGAGAGAGAATCCCAAGCAGGCTCCACACCCAGTGCAGAGCCCGACGCAGGGCTCGATCCCAAGACCCTGAGATCATGACCTGAGCTGAAATCAAGAGTTGGATGCTTAACCAACTGAGCCACACAGGCGCCTCAATACAGCATTGTTATTTATAGTCACCATGCTATACATTGGATCCTCAGAACTTACTTTGTGCTTTTTGACCAACATCTCCCCATTTCCCCTACACACACACACACACACACACACACACACACACACACACACGTCCCAGCTCCTGGCAACCACCGTTCTACTCTCTGGTTCTGTGAATTGACTTTTTTAGATTCCACTTATAATGATACCCTACAATATTCATCTTTCTCTGTCTGGCTTATTTCACTTAGCATCACATCCTCCAGATGTATCCATATTGTTGCAAACAGCAGGATTTCCTTCTTGTTATGGCTGAATGGTATTCTATTGTGTGTGTATACCACATTTTCTTTTTCCATTCACCCATCCATCAGCAGACACTTAAGTCTGATCTTGCTACTGTGAATAAGGCTGCAGTGAGCAACGAGGTACCTCTTTGAGAGACTGATTTCATTTCCTTGGGACAAACATCTAGAAGTGGGATTGCTGCATCATATGGTAGTTCTATTATTTTATATTCTGTTTTTTGATGAAACTTCATACCATTTTCCATAGTGGCTGCACCAGGTTACATTCCCACCAGCAGACGCTTAACCGACTGAGCCACCCAGGCACCCCAACACTTCAGTCTCTTTGATGATGGCCATCTTAACTGGTGTGAGGTGATATCTCATTGTGGTTGTGATTTGCGTCTCCCTGATGATGAGTGAGTGCACTGAATCTTGAAGGACCATGAGGATCTGATGTGGCTGGAGAGCATCCCAGGCAGAGGGTACAGCATGTGCAAAGGCCCAGAGGTAGGAAACAGCCTGGCGGGAACATAGTGGTTTGAATGGTCATCCAGCCCCCAAAAGATACGTCCCCGTCCTCACCCCTGGAACCTATGAATGTGGTGACCTTATTTGGAAAAACAGTCCTTGCAGATATAATAAAGTTAAGGCTCTCGAGCTAAGATCATCCTGGATTATCCAAGTGGGCCCGACATCTAATGACAAGTGTCGTAAGAGACACCCAGAGGAGAGACGCTTCTAGAGAAGAAGGCCAGGTGAAGACAGAGTCAGGGATGGAGTTACGCAGATACAAGTCAAGGACCCTTGGAGACCCCCAGAAGTTACGCTTAGCCCACACATCCAAGGTGGAGGTGAGGAGGCTGTGTCGGAAGGAGCAGTCTCCCAGGCAGGGGCAGAACAGCCGCAGGGGTAGGGAGGTCTGTGTGCATGGCTCGGGGTGGGGGCGCCCTCTGTTGGCTCCACACGCACCCCTCACCTGCCCTTCCCCCGCCCCGGCCCCCTTCTGTCTCTCCCTTTCCAGGTCCCATTCCACTCCGTCCAGTGCTCGGCCCTCCTCCTTCTGGCGCCTCTGTCCATCTCGGACGGGCCTTCCCCATTCAAGGCGAGGATGAAGGCCCCAGGCTGGCCTCCTCCTTGCCCTGTGGGCATTGCTTCCGGCTGGAGGCAGCTCCCCCTTCGTCGTGTGTCCCGGCTTCGACCCAGCTCAGGGCTCTGGGGTCGCGAGTCCAGCGGAGTCGCCCTCAGCGGCGTGAGCCATCACCTGCCACCACCAGGTGGCGCCTCTTGCCTCAGCCAGATCCACCCCAGCTCACTGTCGCCCCCCAAAATTTCCTTTCGCTTTCGATCTCTGGCTGTCACCCGGCCTGGCCCCTTCCACGCCCAGCCGGGGCAAGCCTGGTGCGTGAGGAGAAATGGACTCCGGGTCCCCGAGGGGCGGGACTGGGGTCCCCCTCCTGGCTGAGGGAGGAGGGATGGGGTTCAGGTTGCTGGGTCCCTGGCCTGGGGAGGGTTCCGGGGACCGGACGTCGGGGTTCTTAGAAGGGGAGATGAGTTTTCACCGTAACCGGGGCTCACGCAGGAAGCCCGAGGGAGTAGGAGGCGGAAACTTAGCCACATCAAGGAGCCAAGGGAGGGGTGGGGAGGTGAAGGGGCGGGTGAGGAAGGGGCTGGGGTGTGAGGGTCTGAGACGCCCTCTTCTGTCCCTTCCAAGATCTGGCCATAGGCATGAGGGGCCTCCGGCCGAGATGATAGTGCTGGCGCCAGCCTGGAGCCCAACTGTGCGTATACCTGGGGGACAAGCTGGGGGAAAGGCAGAGCAGTACCAAGATGGGCAGAGGTGGGGGACAGGGACAGGGGTAAGGGAGAGATGGACAGGGGTGGGGGACCTGCACAAG
>NW_023270718.1:5038452-5038891 GCF_011800145.1 Mirounga leonina
GGGACATGGACAGAGGAGGGGGACACGGGCAGGGGTGGGGGACATGGACAGAGGAGGGGGACAGGGGCAGGGGTGGGGGGTGTGGGCAGAGGATGGGGACATGGGTAGGGGTGGGGGACAGGGGCAGGGGCAGGGGTGAGGACATTGGCAAGAGTGCGGGACATGGGCAGGGGTGGAAGACATGGACAGAGGTGGGGGACATGGACAGAGGTAGGGGATGTGAGCAGGGAGGGGTGGGGACATGGGCAGGGGTGGGGGACATGGACAGGGGTGCGGGATATGGGCAGGGGTGGGGGACATGGACAGAGGAGGGGGACACGGGCAGGGGTGGGGGACATGAACAGAGGAGGAGAACACGGACAGGGGTTGGGGACGGGCAGGGGTGGGGGATGTGGGCAGAGGAGGGGACATGGGCAGGGGTGGGGGACAGGGGCAGGGG
>NW_023270718.1:5038901-5039567 GCF_011800145.1 Mirounga leonina
GGGCAGGGGTGGGGGGCAGGGGCAGGGGTGGGGATGTGGGCAGGGGTGGGGGACAATGGGGAAGGCAGGGCCCAGGTGGAGGCAGAAGCGGGAGGGAGGAACAGAGAGGGACGCGAGGTGAGCCGGAGCCGAGCCTTGGGCGCAGCTGGGACCCGGGCAGAGCGGCCAGGAAGGGCAGCCGAGGGGACACCAGGGAAGGCGGTCCTGGATGGACACAGGAGCCAGGAGGAGGGCTGAGCCCTGGGCCAGAGGCAGTGCGACCTGGACAGGGAGAGAGAGGGGCGAGAGACGCGTGGGGCGGGGGCCCGGGGAGGGGTGCTCGGGGAGCCGACAGAGGGCGCCCCGCACCCTGTGTCGCGCCCACAGACCTCCCTGCTGCTCCTGCTGCTGCTCAGCCCCGGCCTCCGCGGGACCCCCGACTGCTCCTTCAGTCACAGCCCCGTCTCCTCCACCTTTGCGCTCACCATCCGCAAGCTGGTGAGGGCCCTGCCCCTTCCTCCCCGCGGCGCCTTTCTGAGGCCCAGGTTCCGTCACTGGGGCTGAGCCACCCGTCGAGGTGTCCTTTGGGGCTCTCTGTCCCCCTCCCTCTGGGTCCCTGTCCCCCTCTCTCTGGGTCCCTGTCCTCCCCCTCTGGCTCGCCATCCCCCTCTCTCTGGGTCCCTGTCC
>NW_023270718.1:5039577-5216008 GCF_011800145.1 Mirounga leonina
ACTGTCCCCCTCTCTCTGGCTCGCTGTCCCCCTCTCTCTGGGTCCCTCTCCCCCGCCCTCTGGATCTCCATAGTTCTGTTTCCTCCTGTCTTGGGCCAGGCCTGACCCTGTTTTCTCCCACAGTCTGATTACCTGCTTCAGGACTACCCAGTCACTGTCGCCTCCAACCTGCAGGACGTGAGTCACAGATGGGAGGGGCTGGGGCAGAGGTGGGAAGGACAGACCACCCCTCAGGGGACCAGTTGGCTGACCTGCCCCCTCCTCCCCGGGGGATTCAGGGCTCCCGGCCCCAGCCCCTCACCCTTCCAGCCCCCAGCCCCCTCTGCTGGCCGCCCCCCCAGCTTGGGTTGTCCCTCCCAGGACGAGCTCTGCGGAGCCTTCTGGCGCCTGGTCCTGGCCCAGCGCTGGATGGAACGGCTCAAAGCTGTGGCCGGGTCCCAGATGCAAATCCTGCTGGAGGCTGTCAACACGGAGATACACTTTGTCACCTTATGTGCCTTCCAGGTCAGCCCTGAACGTGGGGGACAAGCTAGGGGAGCGAGTTGCCTTCCTAGGGATTGGAAGCCAAGCTCTGCTAGGCCTTGCTGGAGATTTCTTTTCACTAGCAACCCAAGGGAGGTGGAGCTGGAACCCCGGTCCTCCTGGGGACCCCCTTGCTGAAAAGAGCCCTTCTCTAGGCACGGAAGGAGGGCGGGGGTCCTGGGCCCAGTGCACCGATTCTGAGTTTATTTCTCAGGCCCTGTTGCTGGGCGCTGCAGAGGGGTTCTCTCCCCTAGCCACCTGGGGGGCAGGGGTCCAAACTCTCTCTCTGTGACCCAGGCCTCACGGGGCCCTGGTAGGCGTTGCCAGGCAGGGAGGGCCCTTGGCCTGAGCAGACTCTGGGGGTGATACCCTGGTGACATCTCCCTCCCCTGCCCCCAGCCCCTCCCCAGCTGTCTTCGCTTCGTCCAGACCAACGTCTCCCACCTCCTGCAGGACACCTCCAAGCAGCTGGCGGCCTTGAAGCCCTGGATCACCCGCAGGAACTTCTCTGGGTGCCTGCAGCTGCAGTGTCAGCCGGGTAACGGCCCCCAGCGCCCCTCAGCAGCCCCCCACCACCTCTCCCATCCCACAGCCCCTCACCCCCTCTGCCCAGGCCAGCCCAGACCCCACCCTGCTCCCACTGGCTGTGTGACTTTGGGCGTGTTCCCCCAAGTTCAGTCCTCTCTCTGGGCCTCAGTTTACCCATCTCTGACAAGGGAACAAGAATCCCTGCCTGTTTCTCCAAGGCAGCCCTGCCCGAAAGAAAGACAATGACAGTCACGTATGTAAGGGCAAATTCTCCAGTACCAAGATTTTTGAAATTTTGGTGTTTTGGGTTTTTTTAGTGCATTCACTTTTTTTCCCGGAATTTTCACATTCGTTATTTTTGTAGCAAATGATTGGTGGTTTTGTTTTTATTTTTATTTATTTTTTATTTTTTTAAAGATTTTATTTATTTATTTTGAGAGAGAGCGAATGAGAGAGAACACATGAGAGGGGATAGGGTCAGAGGGCAAAGCAGACTCCCAGCCGAGCAGGGAGCCCGATGCGGGACTCGATCCCGGGACTCCAGGATCATGACCTGAGCCGAAGGCAGTCGCTTAACCAACTGAGCCACCCAGGCGCCCGGTGGTTTTGTTTTTAAAACGTTGTCTTTTGGAATAGTTTTAGATTCAAAGGAGGGTACAAAGAAATTGTATGGGGGGGGTCCTGGACAGCCTTTACCCAGCCTCCCCAGCCCCAGGGTTGCATTTTGCTTCCCGTTACTGACGGCACGATAGTAAAGCCAGAAATACGAGAGGGGTCCAGTCCGTGCGTATAATCCACAGAGTTTATTCCCATTTTACGAGTTGCGTGCTTGCTCGTTTCCTAGTGCTGCCGTAACAAAGTACCAGAAACTGGGTGATTGGAACAACAGACGTGGATTGTTTCACGATTCTGGAGGCCAGAAGTCTGAAATCCATGTGTGGGCAGGATGGGCTCCTTCTGAGGGCTCTGAGGGAAAGTTCTGTTCCAGGCTTCTCTCCTTGGCTTTGTCGATGGCCATTTTCACACTCGCATGGCCTTCTCCCTCTGTGCGTGCCTCCGTGTCCAGATTTCCCCTCTTTACAAGGACACCTGTCATGTGGGATGGGGGGCCCACCCGGATGACCTCATTTTAACTTGATTCTCTGTGTAACCCTATCTCCAAATAAGGTCGCATTCCAAGGTGGGGGGGTGGTTAGGATTCCCGTGTATGAATTTTGAGGGATGCAATTCGCTCCATAAAAGCGTATGTGTCTTTGCAATTTTTTCACCTGTGTGGCTTCTTGTGATCCCCGCCACAGTCAAACTACTTAACTTGACCCCCTTCTAATAATTCCCATCCTTAGCCCCTGGCAACCACGAATCTGTTCTTTATAATGACGTTAATGGACTTCATAATTTTAAAGTTATTCTTAATAGCTCATCATTGAGATCACAAATTTAGTTCAACCGAAATGTCTCCAAAGGAGTACTGTTTGAACATATACCCAATACTGTATTTTAGATTTAACATTATTATTATTTTTTTAATGCAATCCTATCCCCAACATGGGGCTCGAACTCACGACCCCGAGTTCAAGAGTTACATGCTACACAGACCGAGCCAGCCAGGCACCCCCATGCTGTACTTTTTTTTAAGATTATTTATTTATTTATTTATTTGACAGAGAGAGAGACAGCAAGAGAGGGAACACAAGCAGGGGGAGTGGGAGAGGGAGAAGCAGGCTTCCCACCGAACAGGGAAACCACCGTGGGACTTGATCCCAGGACCCTGGGATCATGACCTGAGCTGAAGGCAGACGCCTAGTGACTGAGGCACCCAGGCACCCTATTTTTATTATTTTTTTAAGATTTATTTATTTATTTGAGAGAGAGAGAGAGTGCCCACACAAGCGGGAAGGGGCAGGGGGAGAGGGAGAGAGAATTTCAAGCAGACTCGGTGCTCAGCCCGGAGCCCCACTCGGGGCTCAATCTCATGCCCCAAGACCTAAGCCCAAACCAAGAGTGGGATGCTCAGCTGGCTGAGCCACCCAGGTGGACCCCTGATACTGTATTTTTAAAAATTAGTGAGATATTTTACATCCGTTTGTCCTCTAAGTCTCTGGGAACCAGTGTGTTTTTTTTTTTTTTTTTAAGGTTTTATTTATTTATTTGACAGAGAGAGACACAGCGAGAGAGGGAACACAAGCAGGGGGAGTGGGAGAGGGAGAAGCAGGCTTCCCGCCGAGCAGGGAGCCCGATGCGGGGCTGGATCCCAGGACCCTGGGATCATGACCTGAGCCGAAGGCAGACACTTAACGACTGAGCCACCCAGGCGCCCCAACCAGTGTGTATTTAACACTGAAAGCACATGGGGATTCAGACTCACCAGAGACCACGTGTCAATAGCCCCACGGGGCAAAAGGCTGCAGGATTGAACACAGCTCTAAAGGATCAATGAGAAATAATGTAATCAGAATATGATGAGAGACTATGCCCTGTGAAAACTTGATTTTTTCAGCATATTAAGGTTTACTTTGGGGCACCTGGGTGGCTCAGTCAGTTGGGCGTCTGCCTTCGGCTCAGGTCATGATCCCAGGGTCCTGGGATCAAGTCCCACAGTGGTCTCCTTGCTCCACGGGGAGCCTGCTTCTCCCTCTCCTGGTCCTCCATTCGTGCTCTCTCTCTCTCTCTACAATAAGTAAATTAAAAAAAAAAAAAAAGGTTTACTTTGTGGCCAAGTACATTGCCAGTTTTGTAACTGACCCTGTCTTAGGAGGAAAAGAAAAAAATAGGTTAATTTTCTTGGCAGGATCAGGGTTGAATCTGTGTGTACATATTCTCCCCACCTTACTGTGGTATCATTCGGAGGCTTTCTGTCCTTGTATTTGTTACCAGATCTGTCGAGTTCTTTTTTTTTTTTTTTTTTTTTTTAGTAATCTCTACACCCAGCGTGGGGCTCAAACTCACGATCCTGAGATGAAGAATTGCATGCTCTACCGACTGAGCCAGCCAGGCGCCCCTGAGAGGGATATTTAAAAACCACCCCCTCTAATTTTCTCACTTTCTCCCCACACTTCCGATCATTTTGCCCTCTGTATTAAGCTTCATTGGTCATTTGTACTTACATTTATGACTCTTCATTCATTTGACCGCATTTTATTAGCTACCTCCTGGGTGCTTGGCATTGTCGACACAGCTCAGAACAAGATCCAAGTGCTTGTACATGTGGGGCTGACATGCTAATTGAGGCGACAGACAATAAACGTGAGCAAATAATTAACAGGAAAATATCTGAGGGTAATGAGCCCCATGCAGGCAAATTACAACAGGGTGATGGAATCATGGTGTGAGGTGGGTGGCTGGAGAGGTACTGAGAGTTGGGAACAAGAGAACAGCCTGTGCAAAGGCCCTGAGGCAGAAGCCTGTTTAAGGAACAGTGAAGAGACACATGTGCCGGGAGTCCAGCAAGCAAGGGGAAAAGAGAGCAGCTGGGTGAGGGTATAGAGGGAACACAATTGGGGGGGATCTTTGACTATTTTATTATTTGTCAATTTGTCATTTGGTCAAATATTTAATGTATGGGCGCCTGGGTGGCTCAGTTGGTTAAGCGACTGCCTTCGGCTCAGGTCATGATCCCAGGGTCCTGGGATCGAGTCCCGCATCGGGCTCCCTGCTCTGCAGGGAGCCTGCTTCTCCCTCTCCCACTCCTCCTGCTTGTATTCCCTCTCTCGCTGTGTGTCTCTCTCTGTCAAATAAATAAATAAATCTTTAAAAATATATATTTAATGTATGAAATTGAGCTATTATAATATTATTTAACTAGTGCTAAGTAGTAGGTTCTACCAATAAAAAAGACAGAGAAGGTCCCTGGTGCCCACAGGGAGCTCACAGCCCACGGGAGGAAAAAGAAGAATAAACAAATCGATATATAAGCACTAGAAATCTATGTGTCCAATTGTAATAGAAAATGCAAACTGACCAGGTGCCATGCTGTTCTAAGAACTTCCTGTGTGGTCACTCATTTAATTTTTGTGACCACCTTATGCGGCAGGTATAATGAATATCCCCATTTTACAGATGAGAAGACTGAGGTACAGAGAGGTGGGCGGCCCACCTGAGGTCACACAGCCAGCACCAGGCCTGCTTTTGTTTCCTTCCCTTCTCTGGTCCAGCCCTTCTCCTTGGTCACCCAGCCTCCTCTCTCCCCTCAGACTCTTCCACGCTGCTGCCCCCAAGGAGCCCCGGGGCCTTGGAGGCCACAGCCCTGCTGGCCCCCCAGGCCCCTCTGCTGCTCCTCGTGTTGCTGCTGCCCGTGGGTCTCCTGCTGATGTCCGCTGCCGGGTGCCTGCACTGGCGAAGGAGGGGGTGGAGGACGCCCTACCCTGGGGAGCAGGTGAGTCTGGAGGTGGACAGAGGGCATGGGGAGGTCTGCAGGGGTGGCGCTGGCCCTGTGGTGACCACAGGTGACCTGCACCTCCAGTCTCCAGGACGGGCTGCCCCTGTGGCTCGTGGAGCTTGGCGAATCCTTCACCAGGCTGAGAACCCTGGACTTTGTTGGGAGGGGGGTGGAAGGGGGCTGGGGTCATGAGGGGGGACAGCCTGGAGGCTGGGTGAGGGTCCAGGGAGAGAGGACAAGGCCTGAGTCAGGGCCAGGACCAGCACTATGGGGACAGGGAGGAGGGGACAGGCAGAGTCAGGGGTCAGGGATCAAGAAGGACAGGGCTGAAGATTGACAGGCTCGGGCAGGTGGCACAGACGACCCTGGGTCTGGCCCAGTGGGAAATCTGGGGGAGCAGGGAGATTAGGGAAAGAGGGTGAGCTCACTGGGGACCTAGGGGGCGTGAGGGGCCCCAGGGGAGATATTTGTTTTTTCGTTTTTGTTTTTGTTTTTTTTTTTTAAAGATTTTATTTATTTATTTGAGAGAGAGAGAGAGAGCACATGAGAGGGGGGGAGGGTCAGAGGGAGAAGCAGACTCCCCGCCGAGCAGGGAGCCCGATGCGGGACTCGATCCCGGGACTCCAGGATCATGACCTGAGCCAAAGGCAGTCGCTTAACCAACTGAGCCACCCAGGCGCCCCCAGGGGAGATATTCTAATTGTCTAATTCAGCTGCAAGCCAGGAGAGAACCCTCCTGAAGTGGGCGGAGAGGACCACCTTTGCAAAGCCCCCCAGGTGTGAAAAAGCTCTGGGTGTTCCAGTAACTCTTGTGAGCAAGCCTGGGGTGGGTGTGAGTGTGGGTGTGAAAAATCTAGGCCTCAAACACCAAGCAAGGGAGCTGGGACTTCCTGCCCAGGGCAGCAGGGAGCCCGGGGAGGTGAGTGATGGAAGAAAGGAGGCAGGAGGCAGGTGGGCCCAGGAGGGAGGAAGCTGGGGAGGCCTTAGTGGGTTCTTGATGGGCCCAGAAGGTTTTTTTTTTTTTTAAGATTTTATTTATTCATTTGAGACACAGAGATACAGAGAGAGAGCATGAGCAGGGAGAGAGGCAGAGGGAGAAGGAGAAGCAGGCTCCCTGCTGAGCCAGGAATCCGATGTGGGGCCCGATCCCAGAACCCTGGGATCATGACCTGGGTCAAAGGCAGATGCTTAACCATCTGAGCCACCCAGGCGCCCTGAGAGAGAGAACCTTAAGCAGGGTCCACACCCAGTGGGACGAGATCCCCCGACCCTGAGATCATGACCTGAGCCAAAATTAAGAGTCGGACGCTTGGGTGCCTGGGTGGCTCAGTTGGTTAAGCGACTGCCTTCGGCTCAGGTCCCTGGATCGACTCCCGCATCGGGCTCCCTGCTTGGTGGGGAGCCTGCTTCTCCCTCTGACCCTCCCCCCTCTCATGTGCTCTCTGTCTCTCTCATTCTCTCTGTCTCAGATAAATAAATAAAATCTTAAAAAAAAAAAAAAAAACTCGGACACTTAACCGACTGAGCCACCCAGGCGTTCCCCAGGATCAGTTTCTAAGTTTAAATGATTTTTCATTTCAGCACTTGTTTTCTGTACAGGAATTTTTATTACAACTTTTTTGGAAAAGGTAACCTGTTGGGAAGTTTTCCTCGCATCCTTGCTCCTGTTCACTCTGCTTTCCTGCTCTCCTAATAAGCACACTACCAGTTTAAGTTTAAATTGGGTAAAATGTAAAACTCAGCTCCTCGGTTGCCCTGGGCGCATTTGGAGTACTCAGTATTCCCACGTGGCTGCTCTGTGGCTCTGTGGGAGAGCACAGGTGTCATGGTTTCCATCTTTGCAGAGGTGGACAGTGATGCCCTAACACATAGCGGGCACTCATTGGAAATGGAATTGTTTTCAGTACTTAGTCTGTGCAGAGAGCTGAGCTTGGTGCTCTCCTCTCTATCCGTGGATCCCCAGACGCCCAGTGAGACAGACACATCTATCGTCTCATTTTACAGAGGACACTGAGGCCCAGCGAGACGAGTCACCTGCCAGAGGACACAGAGCTGGGACTCAGAGGAAGTCAGCTAGAGACTGGTCCCTTCCTCGAGGGCGCTGCCCTGCTCACTCTCTCCCCAGGATGGAGGCAACGCCAGTCCCCAACGCCAGCCCCAGCCCCACCTGTCCCCCTCTGTACAAAGTCCTTGTCCCCAGGAAATTGTATATAAATCACCCTTTTCTACCAGCTCGGGCCAGGCCTGTCTGTAGATGGGACGGGGTGCGGGCGGGGCATTTTGGGTGTGAGTCCTGGTTTTTCAGTGAATGCGATGTTTCATCCGGTACCGGTTTTCTGAGACCTCCCGGGGCCCAGAGCCAGTGCGCAGCAGGGCTCGGACCCAGACGGCGTCAGAACCCGCCCTGGTCGGGGCTCCTGATCTATGGGGGAGAAGACACGGGACCCAGGGCGCCTCAGTTCAGCAGGACACACGTTCTAACGGCAGCAATACAGGCACTCCGGGAGCCCGGGCGGGGGGGCGGGTCGGATACCTGACCCAGCCTGAGATCCCGGGAGGCGCTGGGGAGGAAAGGACTCTTGAGCCAAAAAGCCCTGGGGCTGTGACAGGCCAGCTTTTTGAAGGTGGGGCTGGAGGGGAGGACATCCGAGGCAAGGGACGCAGCCGAAGCGAAGGCCTAGAAGCCATCAGGAAGTCATTCCCTCACACACTCTTGCATCTCATAGGGAAAACTACTTCCGCCTGTTTTACAGATGGGGACACTGAGGCCCAGACAGGGCCGCGGGTTCGGCCAGGTCACAAGGAGGCAGCACAGGCACCGGAATCCTTTAAGCCTAGACTGAGCGCTTGACACAGAGCCCACTTGCCCCCTGCGGGCCACCACGTGCCCTGCAGCCGGCTGTCGCTTTAGCGAGTGACGGCGCTTCCCCCCACCGCAGACACCCCGGCAACCCCGAAGAGGGAGACTAGCAGCCCCTCAAAAATATGGCGGCCCAGGCTGGCCAGCCCCGCCCCAGCAGAGCCGCTTCCTTCCCCACGTGATCTCTCGCCCCGCACAGCAATGGCTGCCTAAGAGCCGATGGGAAAGGTTGGACCCGGATTGGACAGTCAGAAGACGACCCGCCTTCCAGCGGGGCCCCTCTGCGCACGCGCAAGACACTTGGGCCAATGAAAAGACGGGAAGCTGCCCGCACAGCCCATGCGGCGTCACTTCCTCCGCCCCTGTTTCAAGGGATAAGAAACCCTGCGCCCAATCTTCCTCCTTTCCCAGGCGGCTGTCGAAGATGGCGGAGGGGCAGGTGCGGGCTCCGCGCGGGCCGGGGAGGCGTGGGGCTGGGTGGGTTGCAGGCCGGAACGAGGTTGGGCCCTCTTTCCCCTCGTAGGTGTGTTGTGAAGCCTAAACTCGATAATTGAGCAAAGTGAGAAGCTTTGGGCCTAAAAGGAGTCTGCAACGGGGGAATAGGAAATAACTGGGACGGTTTTTTGGCCTGGGGCTGACAAAAACGGGGCAGGATCCCTTCCTTAGGGGCGATTATGGCGGCTCCCAGCACGGGGAGAGTTATTTTAAAATGAGGCCTCGTTTGCTTTGGTCTCGGCCGGGCTTCGGCCGAATCGGGCCTGTGTGTTCCTAGCGACGGGGAAGCGCGCGGAAAACGCCTGGGCTGCCTCGGGGCGATGGGAAACCGAGGACTGGCCAAAATGGAGGGCGCTCCCGCCGTACCCAAGGCGCGCGTCGCTTCACCCTCGTGGGAGTGCCAGTCCGTGTCCTGGAGCTCTGGCCCCTTTGGTAGGAGATCTTACGCAGCGGGGGAGCGTTCCTGCCTACAGGACATCCAGGAACGAACTGCTCTTACCTTGCTCTTTGGGGTGACGGATACTTTAAAGGCTAGAGGACTGATAAAAGGCTCCCGTAACCACCTGGGGGCCCTCGAGGGACACAGCAGAAGCTTAGCTCCGAGTCCCTGGACTTTTCCTCTAATTTCTTATATGTAAAGGAGGGGATGGCTCGGGAAAGGGTGTCCGTGTGAATAGGAAAGGAAAAAGCACGGTCGTGGGGTCAGGAAGGTGGTAGAGTTCGTGGAACACGTGTTCTCTGCATTTACTGTGTGCGTGACGCAGTTTGCTTTGTGTTCGGTGTCATTCGGTTAACTACCGTAATATTCCCGAGGCAGATACTGTTACCCTCATCTTCCAGGTGAGGAAGCTGGAGAGTTTTAGCCAAAGTCACATTGTCAGGAAGTCTGGCTTTAGATTCTGTATCCTTCTGCCTTCCAACAATCACAAGTATATAACAAGCGCTCGGTAAGAGTGGGGACTTGACTCGTGGTGAAGAAGCTGAGGATTTGGTTTTGAGCGGTTCAGCCAGGGATGCAGAGCTAAATTCAGCATAAGCCACCGCACAGGCTCCTGACGACTCTGCAGAGCCTCACCCGCTCTGAACCTGTTTCCTTTATTAATCATTTTATGCTGGAAACTTCTACCCTTGAGAGTATTTGGTCTGTTGGGATTCCACAACTTTTGTATCAGGGATTATAAATTCTAACTGGAACAATGGATAGTCTTGCCAGCCTTTGTTCAGATCCCAGCTCATCCTCTCACCCTTGAATGTAATCGGGGCTTAAGAATTCTGGCTCTTAAGGCAGTGAGATGTGAGGAAAGGCCTTTGTATTATTCCTTGCACCGAAACAGCCATTTGCTTTCTTGGCCACGTCTGTACAGTGGACCTTGGGTCTTAGTTTCCAGGCCTGCTAATGAATAGGAGGCACTCTGGGGGATACGGTGAAAGAAACGAGTAAAAAAGCATGGGTTGCTTAGGGTGGGGAGTCAAAGCTGAGGGTGTGTCTAAGCCTTTTCACTTAATTTCCACCAGGTCCTGGTGCTCGATGGCCGAGGCCATCTCCTCGGCCGCCTGGCGGCCATCGTGGCCAAACAGGTGCTTCTGGGTAAGTCTGCTCTGCCCACAGCTCCCCTGGGTGTGATTCCCAGCCAGCGGTCAGTGATGAGCAACAGTCACCATCTTTCGTTTGAGTCTCACGACCGTGAGATAACCCCATGCACCGCTCTGAGACCTTCCAGCTTCTCCCTCTCCTGGGGTCTGGGGCTCCGAGATGGAAAATCCTTTCCTGTCGGGCTGTTAATTTAAGCACAGATCCAGCTCTGCTGGGGCCTTGGCTTTCTTGTGCATTGTGGTCAGCTCCACACAGGGGAAGGAACCCTGTTTCCAATCCTCAGCAGTAACCGGGCAGGTGGGTAATGGCCAGGTTGTAGGTGGAGCCCTTGGGTGGCTTTATAGCCTTTGTCCTTGTTTGCCTCACTTTTCTTTTCCTCTAGGCCGGAAGGTTGTAGTCGTGCGCTGTGAGGGCATCAACATTTCTGGCAATTTCTAC
This sequence comes from Mirounga leonina, assembly GCF_011800145.1. Lineage (NCBI taxonomy): Eukaryota > Metazoa > Chordata > Mammalia > Carnivora > Phocidae > Mirounga > Mirounga leonina. The sequence continues at coordinate 5,050,390 of NW_023270718.1, forward strand.
AGAAACAAGCGTAAGTTAGGATCTGGGAGAAGACTTGGAGAGGGTGGACCTGGGAGATTGGCAGCCTTCGTTGGCTCCAGAAGTGAGCCTACTAGGGGTGGGAAGTGCTCATTTGCGTTCCCTAACAGGCCCTTGCGAGTATGGATGGGTGTGTTGAAGAAGTTAGCATGTGGCTGGGGTCTGAGGCCTCGCACCCTCTCTCTCCCCAGTGAAGTACCTGGCCTTCCTCCGCAAGCGCATGAACACCAACCCATCCCGTGGTCCGTACCACTTCCGAGCACCCAGCCGCATCTTTTGGCGGACAGTGCGAGGTGAGCTGGGCCTGAGGACCGCAGGTGGATGGGTGGCCAGTGATGAGGACTTCTCCCACGTGTGTTCGAGTTCCCCGACCATGAGATGACTCCACATGCACTACCATCTGAGGCCGCCGGTGTGCCGGGGGGGGGGTGCGGGGTCCCCGTGAGCCCTGCGGAGCAAGCCTGCTGTCCCTCCACCCACAGGCATGCTGCCGCACAAGACCAAGCGAGGCCAGGCTGCCCTGGACCGGCTCAAGGTGTTCGATGGGATCCCGCCGCCCTACGACAAGGTGAGCTCGAGGGCCGGCTGCGCAGCGTTTGTGTCTGGCGTCCGTGATGTTGCAGTTGTACCTACATTGTTTGACCCTCGTGAGAACAGCACTGGCTGAGACGCTGTTCCAGCCAGCCTTCTTCCCCGCTGTCCCTTACTCCAGGGCTCCTAAGCCCCTCTCCTTCTCTAACAGAAAAAGCGGATGGTGGTTCCTGCTGCCCTCAAGGTGGTGCGCCTGAAGCCTACTCGGAAGGTAAGTTGCGGTTTCACTGAGTCGTCTCGCTAGGGGGCGAGCTTGAGGCCCGAGACTGGCACGTGATGGTTCTTTCTCACGATGGTCTGCGGATGCCGCTGTGGGCAGTGCCGAAAATGCCATTGGCCTAGCTGATGCCAGCACGAGCAGGGAGCCCCCAGGGCGGCTGTGTCTTTAACTTAGGCCTGCTGGGGAAAGTTGGGTCACCCAGGACAGCTTGTCCGCTCCCTGTCCCACAGCCACCCTGACTCTGCTTGCTCTTTGGACTTCTTTCTTCTCCCTCCCCCACAGTTTGCTTACCTGGGGCGCCTGGCTCATGAGGTTGGTTGGAAGTACCAGGCAGTAACAGCCACCCTGGAGGAGAAGAGAAAGGAGAAGGCCAAAATCCATTACCGGAAGAAGAAGCAGCTCCTGGTGAGGATGGCCTGGAACCCAAGGGCACCACACTCCTGGGCAGGGCCTTGTGGGTGAACTCTGGACGCAGTGGTCTTCGGTTGGCCCCGGAGGCCTCTACTCGAGGCCCACCTTGGGACGGGGAGTAGAATTGGGTTCCTGGGATGATGAAGGCTCTGGGTAGCAGCCATTGACCACCATCTGTCCTCTTCACCCCACAGAGGCTACGGAAACAGGCTGAAAAGAACGTGGAGAAGAAAATCGATAAATACACAGAGGTCCTCAAGACCCATGGACTCCTGGTCTGAGCCCAATAAAATTGACTGTTTATTCCTCATGCTTGGCCTGGCCTGCCCTTCCTCCATCGCCGCCCTAGGATATGGGGGACCCCCAGGGGCCGCTGTCTGGAGCCACAGGCAGCCGGGACTTAAAATGTTGGGAACACAGAAAGGGCTTTAGTCACTGCTGTTAATTAAGAAAGGCCTTCTTAAAAGGCTAAACTCCAAGAGCTTTGAGGCATAATTGCCTGTGACCGACTCATCTCTGAGAGGTCTAAGAAACTGATAGTTGGAGCAACTATTTCCCTGTTGGCAAAAGATCTGGAGAACGTTTGGAGGGGAGCCCTGTGTCGTGAATGGGGTGTGCTTAAACTTGCCGCAGGCTCGGGTGCTATACTCTGCAGCTGTTAGGTTGTGAGGATGCTGGGGGCCCAGCCTGGTGTCACACAGAGGTAGTTCCAGATGCATAGCCTGGGAAGTACAGCCAAGGGGTCTCAGGCACTGCCTTTGTGCCTTCCCTGTATTTTGTGATCCAAAACTAATAAATTATTTTTAAAGAAAGTTGGTGTCTTTGCAGTGTGTGTCTGCTGTGGAGGCAGGCCCTTGGCAAGCAAAGCGGGGCTTGAAAGAGAAGACTGGCCATGCTCCAGTCGCTTTCCACAACGGTTGGATTAGAACCTGTCCTTCGTGGATGAGTTTTTACCTACCGCTCTCCAGGAATTTCCTTGAGAGTCCTGTATAGGTGTATTTCTCAAAACCATCATGGCCCAAGGTTGCTCAGTGGACCTACACTGTCTAATTCAGCTGCAAAGTATGGAATTGTCACCATCTTAAAACCAGTCTCATCATTGTGGGGTAGGTGGGCTCTTTTGGTCTTTGCCACACCAGGAGTTCTGTGCTTTGTGTAAAGAAACTGAGACCGGAAATATTTTGCAGGTAGCATTAGGCACTGAGGGTGGAAATACGAAATCTAATGCTTCAGAAGAGGAAAGCTAGACTTCAAGATTTTATTTTATTTTTTAAAGACTTTGACAGCGACAGCAGGAACACAAGCAGGGGGGAGTGGGAGATGGAGAAGCAGGCTTGCGGCTGAGCAGGGAGCCCGATGTGGGACTCGATCCCAGGACCCTGGGATCATGACCTGAGTCGAAGGCAGACGCTTAACGAGTGAGTCACCCAGGCACCCCATTTTATTTATTTGACGTACGCAGCCAGACAGGGAACACAGGAACACTTAACTGAGCCACCCAGGCGCCCCTAGACTTCAGAGACGGGGAGAGGGTGGAGGGAGAATCATGGGCAGGCTTCACGCCCAGCATGGCCCGAGGCAGAGCTCCATCTTGAGACCCTGAGCCAAAATTGAGTCTGAAGCTTACCTCCCTGAGCCACCCAGGTGCCCCTGAGACTTCTTAGATCTGGAAGGGTAAATGGAGCATTGAGCAGGTACCAAGCTCTTCACAATCACCTGTTAACGTGCTGCCTTTTCAGATTAGTGGGCAATAACACTTGTAAATTTCTATTTTTTCTTTTTAAAGATTTTATTTATTTGAGAGAGAGAAACAGCATGAGAGGGGAGAGGGTCAGAGGGAGAAGCAGCCTCCCCGCGGAGCAAGGAGCTCAATAGGGGCCTCAATCCCAGTACTCTGGGATCATGACCTGAGCCGAAGGCTTAACCAACTGAGCCACCCAGGCGCCCAACACTTGGAAATTTCTAATTTAGAAGTTCAGCATTCAAATGCCTAACAGCGCAGAGAAAACTAGTTAAATGTGATACACATTTTATTATAATTCACAGGGCATTTTACTTTAATTCAGGGGGCAAATTACAACTCACATGTCCTGTCATGATTAATCTTCCCAAAATGGCAAAGATACCACAGTGACAAGTTTTCTCTGAGAATCATTTAAGAAATGGGTGGTATCTTTACCCCTCCTGGGGCTCCCCCACACCACAGGAGCTGCCTCCAGAAGTGGCCAAAATTAAATACTAAGCTTAAGAAAACTGCGTGTTAAAGCAATACAATATAGTCCCACCAAAAGCATGATCTCTTAAAAAGATAAATTTGGCTGTACAAACTTATAAAAACTTTCCACTTCAAAAACAAGCCATGGACTGGGAGGAAATATTTGCAAATCCTACCTTTTTTTTTTTTTTTTTAAAGATTTTATTTATTTATTTGAGAGAGAGAGAATGAGAGACAGAGAGCAAGAGAGGGAAGAGGGTCAGAGGGAGAAGCAGACTCCCCGCCGAGCAGGGAGCCCGATGCGGGACTCGATCCCGGGACTCCAGGATCATGATCTGAGCCGAAGGCAGTCGCTTAACCAACTGAGCCACCCAGGCGCCCTAATCCTACCTCTTTTGAACAACTTGTTTCCTGGGTATATTAACAAATACAAATACAAAAAAAAAAAAAAAAAGAAAACGGGCACCTGGTTGGCTCAGTAGTTAAGTGTCCCCCTGTCTGCCTTTGGCTCAGGTCATGATCCTGGAATCTCAGGATCAAGCCCCTCACTGGGCTCTGTGCTCAGCAGGGAGTCTGCTTCTCCCAATGCCCCCCCCACTCCACCCATACCCATTCCTGTTCTCTCTCTGTCTTTCAAATTAAAAAAAAAAAACAAAACTCTCCAAACTCCATAATAAGGAAAATCAAGTAAAAGGTGGGCAAGAATTAGAGAAGTATTTCACCAAAGAAGATACACAAATGGCCAATAAGCATGTGAGAAGGTGCTCAACATCATTCACCATTAGACGATGCAACTGGAATCTCTGGGCATCCCCTTAATCCTTCCTGGAGGGCACACACGGAGGCTCAGAACCTCTGGGTCAGCAGCAAGAACATTTTCAAAGCTCCGTCTTGCACCTTGCCCACAAAGCACCCTCCTACAGTGTGTGGGCATGCCTGGCCCATCTCCACCTTATCTCCTAGGAGTTCTAGCACCTTTTCCCGTCCTGGTCCATGGGTGGGGCCCAAGGGAGGGTCTAACTTTGCTAGGCATTGTGGTGCACATGGAAACGTGAGCTTCTCCAGGTCATTCGCATTTCTGTTGTGAAACCCTGGTAAGTATGTCTGAAATCCGGCAGAGGCCAGAAATATTCCCTCAAGTGTTCATCACTAGAGTTGGCTGGAGTTCATTATTGCCCACATCAAGGCTGTCTGATACTGCAGGGCAGAAAATCAATGTGGTGGGTTGTAACCAGCCTTAAAATGATAACGAAATTGAACAGAAACGAAAAGAAAAAAAAATCAGTGTATAGCAGGAAGGAAAGGAGAAAGTTAAGTTAGAAAGCAAGAGGACGGGGGCACCTGGCTGGCTCAGTTGGAAGAGCATGTGGCTCTTGATCTCAGGGTCATGAGTTCAAGCCCCACGTTGGGTATAGAGAGTACTTAAATAAATAAGTAAACTTAAAAAAAATAATAATAAAGCACGAGGAAGGGAGGGAAGAGGAGGAGAGAGACAGGTGTTGGGTCACAATGCGACTGTATTTCCTACTGTGGGTTGTGGTCATTAAAAGCTGTGGACCTAAATATCTCCAAACTGCCCCACCCCTTCATGGTGAAGCAATGTATGTTTTTTTGCTTTTCCCTTATCATCAAAATCTCACCAGCTATTCTGAGCAATTTGCAAACTACTGAGCATTATAAAAAACAGAGAGGAAATCACACCTAATCTCACCACCTGGAGATGCAAAACACCAGGGCGATGTCATGCATTTCCTTCCAGGCTTTTTTCTAAGTTGCTTTTGTACATAGCTTAGCACACATTGCAAATAACAACTATAGGGCCTGCCTTTTTTTTTTTTTTTTTAAACTAAACATCATAAATCCTTATCAAGTTGTTCAAAAACTCCAGAAGATTACTTATTTCTTCAAAAAAATAAGGGAAGGGGGGAAGACATGGAAGGCCTTAAAAGAGAAAAATGAAAAGTCCTTCCCTCTTAACCCTACCCCCAAAGGGACTGAAGCAACTAAAACAATTAAAAATGTTTCATTCTGGGCGCCTGGGTGGCTCAGTTGGTTAAGCGACTGCCTTCGGCTCAGGTCATGATCCTGGAGTCCCGGGATCGAGTCCTGCATCGGGCTCCCTGCTCGGCAGGGAGTCTGCTTCTTCCTCTCCCACTCCCCGTTTGTGTTCCCTCTCTCGCTGTGTCTTTCTCTGTCAAATAAATAAATAAAATCTTTAAAAAAAAAAAAATGTTTCATTCAGGGGAGCCTGGCTGGCTCAGTCACCAGAGCAAGAGACTCTTGATCATGACCTGAGCCGAAGACAGACGCTTAATGACTGAGCCACACCGGCGCCCAAGTTAGTACCAATTTAAAGACACCATATACATATGCACAGCCTTGTCTATAGCAGCAATGTCCAATAGAACTTTCTGTGTTGATAAAAATGCTCTGGGGGCGCCTGGGTGGCTCAGTCGGTTGGGCGTCTGCCTTCGGCTCGGGTCATGATCCCGGGGTCCTGGGATCGAGCCCCGCGTCGGGCTCCCTGCTCTGAGGGGAGCCTGCTTCTCCTTCTCCCTCACTTGTGCTCTCTAGCTCTCTCTCTGTATCTCTCCAATTAAAAAAAAAAAAAAAGCTCTGAATCAGAGTGCCTGGATGGCTCAGGCAGTTAAGTGTCTACCTTCAGCTCAGGTCATGATCGGGGGGTCCTGGGATTGAGCCCCCAGTCGGGCTCCCTGCTCAGATGTGAGCCTGCTTCTCCCTCTCCCTTGTTCCTCCCCCTGCTCATGCTCTTTCTCTCTCTCACTCTCGCTCTCTCTCAAATAAAATCTTTAAAAAAAAATGTTTTGAATCTTTTATAATATGCAAGCCACACCTGGCTTCTGGGCACTTGACATAATGAAGAAGGTGACTGAGGAACTGAGTTTAAATTGTACTGAAGGGGCGCCTGGGTGGCTCAGTCCTTAAGCGTCCGCCTTGGGCTCAGGTCATGATCCCAGGGTCCTGGGATGGAGCCCCACATCGGGCTCCCTGCTCAGTGGGAAGCCTGCTTCTCCCTCTCCCACTCCCCCTGCTTGTGTTCCCCCTCTCGCTCTCTCTCTCTCAAAAAATAAATAAAAATCTTAAAAAAAAAAAAAGTCCCAAGGCCAGAAGAATCCACATGTTTCAGACGCAGCAAGGAAGGAGGAGAGGAAGAGCATAAAACAGAAGAGGCATCACAAGAGAGTAAGGCTCCCCCCTTTTTAAAAATATTTTATTTATTTATTTGACAGAGACACAGGGAGAGAAGGAACACAAGCAGGGGGAGTGGGAGAGGGAGAAGCAGGTTTCCCGCAGAGCAGAGAGCCTGATGTCGGGCTCGATCCCAGGACCCTGGGATCATGACCTGAGCCAAAGGAGACGCCTAACGACTGAGCCACCCAGGCACCCCGAGAGTAAGGCCCTTTAAATGTGGTCTGTGCACCAGTGCCTCATGCTACAGGATAAGTACACAAATTGAGAGGGAGCGTTTGGAAACCTAGAAAGCAATTCTTTGTCAGTTGAATCTAAAAAAAATTATTTAAATCTCTGCTTCCTAAGACTTTGCTTTCTGAGAATTTATAAAATAACAGGGCTCCTGAGTGGCTCAGTGGTTAAGCGTCTGCCTTCGGCTCAGGTCATGATCCCGGGGTCCTGGGATCGAGCCCCGCATCGAGCCCCGCATCGGGCTCCCTGCTCGGCGGGAAGCCTGCTTCTCCCTCCCCCACTCCCCCTGCTTGTGTTCCCTCTCACGCTCTGTCTCTCTCTGTCAAATAAATAAATAAAATATTAAAAATAAATAAATGAAATCTTTAAAAAAAAAAAAAAGAGTATCCAATGATAGACCTGCACCGTTCAATGTCGTAGACGTTAGTTCCATGTAGCTGTGTAAATTTAAATCTAATAACATGAAACAAAGTTAAAAATTCAGGTCCTCAGTCTCATATACACTTGAAGTGCCAGCAGCCACAGAAAATCAGCAGAAGCGTTTTTTAGTTTGCTTTTTTTTTGTTTGTTTTCACTAAACTATTGTCTGGGGATGAAACAGGGCATAAAGGACAACAAACTTCATCGAACTTGAAAAAAACTCATGGTCACACCCGCCCCTCACAAAGATGGCGGCGCCGGTGGCTCATGCCCCTAAGACCTTCTGGCTGGCCGCCCCGCAAAAAGATGGCCGCCGCCACCACATCCCGTCTGAATTCCGGAGGCGCACAGCCACGCGGTCTCCACACCCCACGTGATCTTAGCCCCGCCGAAACATGCCCGCCTCCCTATAACTCTCGCGATAACGTAGGCGAGCTCAAGGCTGGCCTCGCCTTCCCAACGTGAACTAGCGCACCCAGCGCATTCACGGCGTGACTTTTGCGAGACGGCGTCCGCCACTTCCCCGCTCCCTGCCCTTGATCCTGTGGGGCGTCCGTGCTGGGTTTGGGCCGCCCGTCAATCACAGTCGCGCCCGAGGCACCGCCCCAAACCGTGCTCCCGCCCCCTTTCGTCACTTCCTCCCTAGCCCCTGTGCCGTCGATAAGGAAACCCGGACGCGCTTCCGGCTTTCCTTTTCTGAGGCGGCCGGGAAGATGGCGGACATTCAGGTGCGGGCTCGGGCTTGGCGCGGATGCTGCGGGGCCCACCCTCGGCCTCAGGGGCGCGTCCGGGAGAGAAGGACTCCGCGCCCCAGTGCTGGGGTTGATGCCAGACGGCCTCGATTTCCCAGGCATTAATTCGGGGGCGCGTGTCTTTGAATTAATCTAGATTAGCGCCTCCTAAATCCCGGGGGCTCCCCGCGTGGGGTTTAGTGGAGGCTCAAGCCTTTTAGGAGTTATCTTCTTAAAACTTAACGGGGTGGTTTTCCGGAGGCCTTGGGCCATCGGGTTAATCCTGTGAGAACTGAGCCCTAAGGGCTAATCCAGGAAGCCCGTGGTTTGGGTATTTATTTCTAAAGTCGTATATATTATATAAGGAGAGAATCCTGGGTGGGTGTCCTTGTGGCTTGGAGAATAATCGTTGCTGAAAGGTGTCCACGCTGTTAGAGGAATGACAGTGTGTGCCTGGGTCTTAAGGAATGAGTTCTGCAGGTGATGGGAGGTGTTTTAGAGCATAAATGCTTAAGAAAACCCTGGTTCAGAGTTGAGTCTGAACTCAGAGACTCGGGGTGAGTGTTTTAGATGGCAGTTACAGAGGCTTGGGAGGCCGCCGTTTGGGGAGTAAATGCTGGAGAGGATGGGATCGGGGGTTTGGGGGAAGATTTCGAGGCCAGGTTGCCAGCTCCAGGCTCACCAGCTTCCTCCTCCTCCTAGACTGAGCGCGCCTACCAAAAGCAGCCAACCATCTTTCAAAATAAGAAGAGGGTCCTGCTTGGAGAAACTGGCAAGGAGAAGCTCCCGCGATACTACAAAAATATCGGTCTGGGCTTCAAGACGCCCAAGGAGGTATGGGGGCTACTCTCCGAAGGGAGGAGACCCCTGTGTCCCTGCACGTGTGCACACTCTGGATTACCTCGGCCACATCTGACTGGCTCCTCCAGGGGCTGGTGGGAAATGTAGTTCGTGTCCCCGAGGCCACATCCCCTGATTATTTCCGGAAGTGCTTGTTCCAAGGCTCACTCCTTTCTTTCCCTTTTTCAGGCCATTGAGGGCACCTACATTGACAAGAAATGCCCCTTTACTGGTAACGTCTCCATCCGAGGGCGGATTCTTTCTGGTGAGTGAGGGGGCTTGGGTTCAGATTTCTCGGTCTGAGGGACGATGGGCTGGGGAATGCTCAGTTCCTGGGTGAGGAGGGGGTGGGCGGACTCTTGGTTCCAGGGGGCACTGGCAGATGATGTCTTTTCACAGTGGTCTTCAGATGCCCACCACGGGCACTGCTGAGAAAGCCACTTGGCACGGCTGATGTCAGCAGCAGGACTTGGGATCCTTCCTTGGCAGCTCCCGATTCCCAGCATGCTCTGGGCTGCCCAAAGCCCCCCTTCCCCAGGGGGCTGACCTGTGATCCATCCCCTCCCCCCAGGTGTGGTGACCAAGATGAAGATGCAGAGAACTATTGTCATCCGCCGAGACTACCTCCACTACATCCGCAAGTACAACCGCTTTGAGAAGCGCCACAAGAACATGTCCGTGCACCTGTCCCCCTGCTTCAGGTGAGCACGGTGGGCCTGCAGGTTCACAGGCAGAGGAGGGGGTGGCTGCCCCCGAGGCTGAGTGACATGGGGGACCTGGCCGGGGTTAACGGGGCGCCCTGGCTGCTGTGTGGGTAGTAAACTGTTGGAGACGGTGTGAGGAGGCTGGTGGAACCAAGCAGATGTCCTCAGGAGCCTCCAGTCTGTGTAAAGTGGAGAGGATCGATGGAGGTCTTCTGCCACGAGAGGCCCCTGAGAGGGTTGGAGTGTTCTCTATCCACCTTGGACACAGTTTGTGGTCAATAAATAATGACCGGGGGCAGGTGGAACTGGAAACTGGAGCTTGGGTGGGGAAACTGGAGCTTGGGAGGCCTGAGAGGCCTCAGGCTCTAGTGGCCTGCATGGGACAGTCCAGCTCGTGACAGCACCTGCCCACGTCCACAGGGATGTCCAGATCGGCGACATCGTCACAGTGGGCGAGTGCCGGCCCTTGAGCAAGACTGTGCGTTTCAACGTGCTCAAAGTCACAAAGGCCGCTGGCACCAAGAAGCAGTTCCAGAAGTTCTGAAACGAGACATCTGTCCACACCCCTGAAGAAAATAAAAGTTATTTTCCCAGTCGGGCCTGGCCCAGGGTATCTGCTCCTTTACCAGAGGGATTGTTCCTGGGAATTGAATGGGGTTGATGCAAAAGATGGGGTTCTCTTTCATCCTCTGGACCCCCATGTAAGGGTGGGACTGGGAGCCACATCCTTCCTGTCCTCTCATCTTTGGGTGAAGATATGAACCTGTGTTAAGATACTGCTCCCCTCTTTGGGTCACCTCTTGGTGTCAGAAAGTAAGCCCTTCTACCTGGCGTTGGGGTGTGCCCCCCACCCCCAGTCTCTGGGGAGGAAGTGAGTGAGGGTGTAGCGTCCTGCGTTCTCAACTCCGGTCTAGGCCCTCTGGCCTCCTTGGGAGGGGGAGGGTGAAGCAGCCACCTCTGGACCTGGCTGGGGCGGTGGAGGGCGGGGGGGGGCGGCAGGCGGGGGGGTGGATGGGCTTTCAGAGTCCTGTGCTGTCTGGGTCTGAACCACAGGGGACTTGACTTCAACCTGGGCTTTCCTTTCTCCCCTGACAATGGAGGAGTGGGGCAGGGAAGCCAGGCAGCTACCCCCTCCAGCTCCAGGCCCCACTGCCCCTTCCTGAGCAAGCACCATGCCCCTTTGCAGACAAGCAAACTCATCTGAGGGGGCAGGTTCTCCCCTCCCTCAGGGAGTAGCTGAGCTTCAGGTCTCACTCAGGTTCTAGAAACTTCTTTTGCCTGAAAATCCAAGGAAGTTGGCTTTGAAGGCACCTGTCATCTCAGGCCAAGCTGGAGCCAGCCTGGGACCCACCTCTGCAGCACCCGGTTGCAGGCTGCTCAGACATGGGTTAGGAAGCCCCTGGAAGGGAGACTGATCAGGTCGGGGTGGCCTTGGGGGGAGGAGAGAAATGGGAACAGGGTCAGGGAAAGAGCTTTCTGACATGGCCAGACGGTGACCTGGACTGTCAGGGGAAAACGTGGGGAAGGGAGAGAGGTTGACCCTAACAGTGGAAGGCATTCTGTTAAAGAAAAATGGGGGGAAAAGGAGAGGGACCTTGAGGATCAGTTACAGAGATAAGGACAGAGGGCTCAGCTGGACTCTGAGCAAGGTCAGAGACCACAGGTAGTGAGAGACTCAGATTTCAGAACAAGACCAGACAGACCTTGAGCAGGAAATCAAGTTCAAGATGATAGAGTTGGGGGTCAGCAAAGCAGCAGGAAGCGGGGGGGGGGGCACTGACTTCTAGAATCTGGAGAGACCCTCACCCGAGTTGCAGCAGGCGGAGATGGAGGCACAGAGGAGGGAGGTGCTGGGGTCACCTGCTTGCTTCACCCCTCGGGGCTGGTGCTGCTAGGGTCCCCAGGTCCCTGCCCCCCATACCTGTACCAGGGACCGAGGCACAGCACTGGTACAAGGGTTGGGAGACAGGGCCGAGAGGAGAGAGGAGCTGTTGCCTTCAGGGGCGCTGCCTCTGGACCAGCTCCGTGCCTTCTTTTTACCCAGACCCAGTGAGGGCGGGGGTTCCTGCCAGAGGAAGTGGGGCCGCATCAAAGGGGGCAGGAAGGGGCAGGGACAGGTCAGAAGGGGTACCGCCCTGGATCTTCAGCCTGCAAGCCCGCCCCACCCCGTGCTAGAGGGCAGGGACCATGCAGAAGGGGACCGGGACCCAGAAAGGGCTCTGAGGCTGCTCCCAGAGCCCCCCCCACCACAGGTGTTTCCGTTTGGGGTGGGGCTGCCCTGTTGACAACAGCAGCCCAGCTCCCCTGTTCCCTCCCTCCCAGCGGTCGTTGGGGTGTCTGCTTGGCACCCCACCGCGTTAGGTTACCTAGTCACTGGTGGGGCATCTGCCTGGTGTGTGTTGGGGGACATGCCTGGTGGGTCAGGTGGCGAAGACCAAGGAGAGATGCCCTGGGGCCATACCACTTGTGCCTGGAGGGAGATGACCACCGTGTCTATCCTTTTTAGAGTCAAGTGACAGCCAGAGACCATTCCTAGGTCTGTCACAGCCTCAGCACTTGCCCTCAGCCCTCCGCACCGCTCTTCCCTCCTGGCTCGGCCAGCCAGCACCCACCAGACCTGCTCCCTCCTCTGAGCCTTCGCACTGGCTGTGCCCACTGCCTGGAAGCTCTCAGCGCAGGTGTCCACCTGGCTCCCTCCTTCATTGCCTTCAGCTGTAATGCTCAGCAGCCTCTTTCCATCTGACAAAACCTCCAGTCCTCCCAACCACCCCTCCTGGCTTTATTGCCCTACAGACAGGTGAAGCCCATTTCTTGTATATTTATATGTTTATTGTACAAATCCTGAGTGATACAGCATGTTTGTTTACCTACTAACCACCGGAATGTGAGCCCCAGCCCATGGACAAGTTGTAAGCGTTCCATATGTGTTTAGTGGAGTAAACAGATCCAAGTTAAATCCTGGCATTCTCACAGGGCAGGCCTGAGCCCTGGGTCTCAAGGCCTGGAATAGCCAGAAGCAGGGACCATGAGCAGATGCCTCCAAGTGAAAGCATGATGACCACAGGCTCTGTTCTGATTTCTAGCTCTGCTGCTCATTAGCAGGTCACCCCACCCCACCCCACCCCACCCCACCCCACCCCCGCCAACCGCAGAGCCTCAGGTTCCTAATCTGTAAAATGGGTTCTGGCCTCTCCCCCATTGGAGGATGAACTATGGTTACGTGTGTTAATGGAGTAGAACTAGTTCTAGTAAATGATACTTCTGATGGAAGTAATTTTTCCAGAGCCCTGAGCCCATTAGAGAAAGGCCCTGAGGTAGCTTAGTGTGACAGGCCCTGGGTCCCTTCAGGAAGGCCCAAGGACAAGAGTCTTTGCCAGGGGGCCCCAGAGGTATTCATTATAGGGTTGTGGAACCTGCATTTATTACAGCAAGCCCTGGTGGGCTGGCATGGGACCTTGAGTCTATTTTAGCATGCTTCCAGAATATTCTGTTGAATGCCTCTGTAGGAGGTCCCAGTGGCGTTGCTTTTTTCTCAGGGAAATTAGCTGCAGGCACAGTTTCATAGCAGGGTCCTAGATGTATGTCAGCAGGAGTCAGGCCTATTACATGAAAACAGGGCAGCTCATGGTGGTATCACAATGTATCATGGCCCCGCACCCATCACAGCAGGCCTCTGGAATATTCTGATTCTGGCAATCATTGTTGCCTCCCCCGCGGTATTCTACTCTAGCAGGACTTCCAGCAGCAGGAACCTGAAATCATTTGACAGGTCCGGTCCGGAGGTCTGTGAGTAGAGTCTAAGGGAACTTGAATTGTAGTAGCGTGTGTTTGAGCCTCCTGCTGCCACATTTTGGCCCTGTCCCGAGCCTATCATGGGAAATCCCTGGGAATCCAACATTCTGGTAGGTCCCAGCTCTATTCTATATTATCACAGAGGGCTACAGTATAGATTCTGCTAGAACGTTCTAAGAAGGACACCAAAGCCATTCTAGAAGAGTTTCAGGGGCATATCAAACCAGGCCAGGGTCATTCGTGGTTGCCATCATTCATTCTACCAATATTTACTGTGCTGGCCCCTGGGGGGTGCAAGAGGGAACAAGACATATCCAGGGCCCCGGTGTCTGAGATCCCTGAGATCCTAACAGCAGCTGGGAGCCGGCGGGGGCACATTAAGGGGAACAAATGTTACTATTTTGCCCTATCGTGTGCCCCATGCTCAACCCTTGACTCGCTGAAGCCTCCCCCTGAGGTTGGCAGGATCGTTATTCCCACTTTACAGATAAGGAAACCAGGGCTCAGAGAAGCGGAGGAAGAGGGAGATTTAGTTTTGAACTCCGGTGTGATTGCCTCATGGAGTCAGTAGGGGGCACTTATGGTGCAGGTGCAGAGGGGAGGGGCACATGTTAAGGCGTGGGGCCGATCAGAGTACACAGTCCCCAGGGCCAACACGGCTTCGTGGACCTGATTCAGAAGGGACCCACGCTGGGTTCAATGGTTCAATGCTCTGCTCGAACTGTCCTGAAGTTGGAACAAGGGGCCCCACATTTTCATTTGCCCCAAGCCCTGCAAATTACGTAACTGGTCCTGCCGTGGGCTTTCTCTTCTTTATAGTGGGCCCCTGGGGAAATGATAGCAGGAGCCTAGGGGCTCTGGAGGGCACAGGCAGGATCTTTAGAGCCGGACCCTGGGAATATGAGAAGGGACAGCCAGCAGATGCTGTAAATAGCCCCTGAAGACATAACAGGACCCCAGGACACCTAGAAGGGACTCCCAGTGGGTACTAAGCGACGCTGAGGGCTTTCTCTGTTGTAGCAGGAAGGAGGGACATTATGGGGAATGTTCTGGCAGACTGAGAGTCCTCATTGCCAAACCCCGGGAGAGGAGATCAGAAGGGGGATATTCTAACAGGGACAAGGAAGGGCGTCCTTCCTGACTGTGGTAGGCTGGATAGTGGTCCCCCAAAGGTGAATGCCCTAATCCCCCAAAACCTGCAAATACATTACTTCCTATGATAAAAGGGATTTTGCAGATGTGATTAAATTCAGGATTTTGAGATGGGGAGATGATCTGGGATTATCCAGAGGACCAATGTAATCCTGAGCGTATTTGTAAGAGGGAGGCAGGGGCTGAGTGGCTGGCTGGTTGGTTCAGTTGGGTAGAATATGACACTAACAACACCACCATTGTGGGTTTGCAACCTAACAGGCTGAGAAAAGCATTACTTCTCATGTTTAATAAAAATTAATTAGGGGCACCTGGGTGGCTCAGTTGTTAGGCGGCTGCCTTCAGCTCAGGTCATGATCCCAGCGTCCTGGGATCGAGCCCCGCATCGGATCCCTGCTCTGCGGGAAGCCTGCTTCTCCCTCTCCCACTCCCCCTGCTTGCGTTCCCTCTCTCGCTGTGTCTCTCTCTGTCAAATAAATAAATAAAATCTTTTTAAAAATTAATAAAAAAAATAAGAGGGTGGTGGGAAGATCAGAGCCAGAGAGAGATTTGAGGACGGATGGCCGCAAGCACACAGAGGTCAGAAAGGAGAGCAGATGCTGTTCTGCTGGCTTTGAAGCTGGAGGAAGGGGCCATGAGCCAGAGAATGCAGGCAGCTTCTAGAAGCTGGAAAAGGCACAGAAATGGATTCTCCCCTGGAGCCTTAAGAAAGAACCAGCGTGGGCGACTTGGGTGGCTCAGTCAGTTAAGCATCTGCCTTCGGCTCAGGTCATGATCCTGGGGTCCTGGGACTGAGCCCCTCATTGGGCTTCCTGCTCAGCGGGGAGCCTGCTTCTCCCTCTCCCACTACCCCTGCTTGTGCTCTCTCTCTGTGTCAAATAAATAAATAAATAAATAAATAAAATCTTTTTTTAAAAAAAAGAGGGCACCTGGGTGGCTCAGTCGTTAAACGTCTGCCTTCAGCTCAGGTCATGATCCCAGCGTCCTGGGATCAAGTCCCACATCAGGCTCCCTACTCAGCGGGAGGCCTGCTTCTTCCTCTCCCACTCCCCCTGCTTGTGTTCCCTCTCTCGCTCGCTCGCTCTCTCTGTTGAAAAATAAATAAAATCTTTAAAAACATAAAATAAATAAAAATTAAAAAAAAAAAAGAACCAGCGCTGTGGACCATTTTAGATGTCTGACTTCCAGAACTGCAAGATAAAAAATTTGTATTGTTTTAAGCCGCCAAGTCTGTGGTTAAACTATAGCAGCAGCGGGAAATGAATGCGGTGATCCGGGGCCATGGTGGATGGCCACTGAAGCAGGACCCTGGGCCACGTAGGGAAAAGCCTGTGGGAATTTTTCCATAGCCCTAGAGAACAACTCTGATGGTTCTGGGGGACACAAACTAGCAGGGCCTTGGAGTGTTGGGTTTTTTTTTTTTTTTTTTTAATATTTTATTTACTTGTCAGAGAGAGAGAGAGAAAGAGCACACAAGCAGGGGGAGCTGCAGGCAGAGGGAGAAGCAGGATTCCTGCTGAGCAAGGAGCCCAAAGCAGGACTAGATCCCAGGACCCTGGGATCATGACCTGAGCCAAAGGCAGATGCTTAACCGACTGAGCCACCCGGGCATTCCCTTGGAGTGTTTAGCAGAGCCCTAAAGACTTCATGGTAGAGCTAGGAGACATTCTTTTTTTTTTTTTTTTTAATATTTTATTTATTCATTTGAGAGAAAGAGAGCACAAGCAGGGGGAGAGGCAGAGGGAGAAGGAGAAGCAGGCTCCCCGATGAGCTGGGAGCCCGATAAGGGGCTCAATCCTAGTACCTGGAGATCATGACCTGAGCTGAAGGGACATTTAACCTACTGAGCCACCCAGGTGCCCCACTAGGAGACATTCTAATTGGATCCTGGCAGGACCCCAACGGTTTAGAGGGGACATCCTGTGGTCATTTTGGTGATTCTCAAGGCCACATGAGGGAAGACTGCACCCATTGTAGCAGGGTCCAGTGGACCTTCTGAGTGCTCAGGGGGAGAGTACGCAGGTCCTGGGGACACTTTATCAGGAACCAAAGGACTTTTCGGCAGGACCCAGTGAATATTAGAGTAGGGTCCTGAGAGGTGTTGCAATGACAGCTGATGGGACATTGTAGCAGGACTGAGGACACCCAGAGGCATCAGATACCCAGAGAGGGGGTAAAACAGGAGCTGAAGGACAGTTGGGCAAAATGTGAGCATTATGGAAGGCCCCAGGGACAATGCACTAGAGTCCCAGAGCGCAGTGGCAGGAACCCAAGGCCTTGTCCCCAGGGCTCTAGTGGCATTATTTAGGAACCTACGCTATAGAGAAGATCCCTGGGGGAGGGGGGTGTCTTAACCAGTAGAGTAGGACCCAGGGGACCTGAAGAGGAGACACGGAGCCACGTAACAAGACCTCAGGGCCCCTTTATAATGGAGTCCCTTGAGGGTCATTCTCTCCTGGGTGAGGGAGGAACAGTCTAGCTGGCGAGGAGACATGGGAAGGGCCTGATAGCAAGTCCCTGAGAAATGCAAATGCAGGAGATTTGTTGCTGGCTGGAATGTCTAGAGGGAGAGAAGGGCCTGGGGCTGAGGCCCCTCTGGGGTCACACCAGGGTGAGGGCTCAGGACTGGTTTAGCTGGATCCCAGGGGTGGGGTGGCCGATTCTGAGAGAGAGATTAGCAGAAGCTGTTGGAGACGTTACTGCTGGGCCTCAGGATTCTGTCAGGAGACCCAAAGGGCATGGGGGTGGGGATCTGAGATATCAGAGACCAGGGGCCCAGTAGGGGCCTCTGGCCATGGTCCTGCAGGACATCAGGGACACGGCACTAAAGTTCATTATTGGGGCCCCAGGGCAGTGGTTTCCAGGCTCCAAGGGTCCTGTCACAAGACAGTGCCCCCCCCCTTTTTTTTTAATTTATTTGACAGAGAGAGAATGAGAGAGAGAGCACATGAGAGGGAGGAGGGTCAGAGGGAGAAGCAGGCTCCCTGCCGAGCAGGGAGCCCGATGCGGGACTCGATTCAGGGACTCCAGGATCATGACTTGAGCGGAAGGCAGTCGCTTAACCAACTGAGCCACCCAGGCGCCCCGCCCCCCCCCCTTTTAAGACTTTATTTATTTATTTGACAGCGAGAGCAGGAACACAAGCAGGGGGAGGTGGGAGAGGGAGAAGCAGGCTTCCCGCTGAGCAGGGAGCCCGATGCAGGGCTCGATCCCAGGACCCTGGGATCATAACCTGAGCCAAAGGCAGACACTCAACGACTGAGCCACCCAGGTGCCCAAGACATTGGCCCTTTTATATCAGGGTCCAAGGAACATCACAGGAGGAACCTGGGGCCTTTATTTTATTATTTACTTTGCCTGTTTTTGGTCCTGAGGCCTTTAAAATGAGAGCCCGGGGGCTGCTGGAATGGTCCCCTAGAGACATAGCCAGATCCCTAGGGACGCAGAGGGGACAACTGGGCACGGCGGGTTCCTCAGAGTATTTTAGGAAAGAACTGAGGGTGCTATAATAGGATTTGTGGGGCATGAACGGAGGTTCCTTCAGCAGCCTTAGAGGCCCTCAGGGTGGATCTTACAGGCTCCTCACTAAGTCGAACACAGATTTACCATGTGTCACGGTTAATTTCATGTATCAGCTTGGCTGGACCCCAGGCCCCAGATGTTGGGTCAGACGTTACTCTGGATGTTTCCATGAGAGTGTTTTGGGATGAGACTTCCACTGAAGTCAGGGGACTTGGAGGAAAGCGACTACCCTTCCAGAATGTGGGTGGGCTACAGCGCATCAGTTGCAGCCTGAATAGGACAACACGGACCTCCCCTAAGTGGGCCGACTGCCTTCGATCAGACTCCATCTGCCAGATCAGCTCTCCCTGGTTGTCCAGCCTGCTGCTGTGGGACTTGACCTGCAGCTCTTTCCCCAGGCTGCCAACCACCCCTATCATATTTTAGACTTGCTAAGCCAGCACAATCACATGAGCCAATTCCTTAAAATAAGTCTCTTTCTATATATGTACAACATTCCAGTATAATGGAGTTATTGTCGCTGCAGCGTGGGCTGGGGCAGGGGACTGGAGGGGGCCTCTAAGCCTGTGGGCAGTCTGTCTTGGGACTGTGTTATTGAGTCCGTATCAGAAGATATTAAAGAAGTGTAAGGGCATTTTAAGGGGACGCTTAGGGGACGGGTTCCAAGGAGGAAATTTAGAAGGTGTCTGGAGAACTTTCACTGTGTAGCAAGAGCTGGTGAAGGGGTGAGAGGTGGGGGAGGTTGTACAACGAGGTAAGAAGGGGACCCCCTGACACCTCCACATTTGGACTCTGACAGTTTCGGGCTCTCAACTTTGTCATGAATTCGCTGGGTGGCTGACACCCTCAAAATAAGAAAACAGGGAGCAACAGACAGAGACCAAAAAGAAAAGAAACAAAGAAAAAAGTTTCAAGAGAGGCAGAGACAAATACTCAGAGAGGCTGGGCGCAGGGCCTGGGGTGTGCCCTGCAGCTGGGGGGCGGGGTTGGATATTCCTGAAGTCAGGGAGCAGTCTCCGGACAGGATGTGAGAGAGGAACTGGGGTCTCCAGTCACGGGAGCCAGCTAGGGCTGCAGGCTGGAAGGGAACTTCGCTGCTGTGAGCAGAGCTGGGGCCCAGGCCGCGGGAGGACGGGCGAGGGTCAGGACTCCTGGATCTGAGGGAGGAGCGGTTTGGGGTCCTGCACTCCGGGTCTGAGGGAGGAGTGGCGTGGGGGGCCGGGGTCGGGTGGGGGCGGCCTGGACTCCTCTGTCTGAGGGAGGACAGGGCTGGGGACTTGGACTCCTGGGTCTGGGGAAGGAGGGGCTGGGGGGGCTGGATTCCTGGTGCTGGGGAAGGAGGGGCTAGGGACCCGGATCCCTGGGTCTCAGAAAGGAGGGGCTGGGGGTCTGGACTCCCGGGTCTGAGGGAAGAGGGGCTGTGGGTCTAGACTCCCGGGTCTCAGGGAGGAGGGAGCTGGGGGCTTTGGACTCCTGGGTCTGGGAAAGGAGGGGCCCCGGGGCAGGGACCCTCGGGTCTGGGGGAGGAGCGGCTGGAGACCCTGGACTCCTGGGTCTGAGGGAGGAGGGGGCTGGGGGTGAGGACTCCAGGGTCTGAGGGAGGAGGGGCTGTGGGTCTAGACTCCCGGGTCTCAGGGAGGAGGGAGCTGGGGGCTTTGGACTCCTGGGTCTGGGAAAGGAGGGGCCCCGGGGCAGGGACTCTCGGGTCTGAGAGAGGAGGGGCTGGAGGCCCTGGAGGCCCTGGACTCCTGGGCCTGGGGAAGGAGGGGCTGGGGGCCGGGACCCCTGGGTCTCAGAAAGGAGGGGGCTGGGGGCCTGGACTCCAGGGTCTGAGGGAGGAGGGGCTGGGGGCCGGGCCTCCCCAGTCTGAGGAGGAGGGGCTGGGACTCGGATTCCAGGGTCTGAGGGAGGAGGAAGAGGCGGGACCGGCCTCCGAGGCAGACCTCTCAGCCTATCCAGGCTCTGTAATTAATTAACCCAAAGGGAGCAAATGAAGGGGTGAAAGTTCAGCGGGGAGGAGGGCAGGGTGGCCAGCCTCGGTCGCGGGGCCCCCAGGCGCGGGTGCGCGTGCTGGCCGAGCCCCTCGGGAGCTGGGGGAGGCGGGGGCGGGGCGGGGGTCGGAGCAGTCACGCTCCCCCTCCCGCCCCAGGTCTCCAGCTCAGGATGGGGGTCCCCCGGCCTCGGCCCTGGGGGCTCGGTTTCCTGCTCTTCCTGCTGCCGACACTACGCGCAGGTGAGGGGCCGCGGCGGCCGGGGAGGAGGGAGGCGCCGGCGGCCGGGAAGGGGCGAGGGAAGCGAAATCTGAGGTTTCCCTCGGGCGGGCCCGACCTCCCTCGCCGAGCGGCACTTTCTCACTCACTGTTCCTCCTCCCTCGGTGTCTGCGTCTGCGGGCCACCTGTTCGCTTCTCTCTGAGTCTGTCACCCCCCCACTCTGGGTCTGCACCCCCCCCTCTGTCTCTCCCACCCCCAGTCTGTCCTCCACGTTCTGGATCTGTCCTTCTCTCGA
This sequence comes from Mirounga leonina, assembly GCF_011800145.1. Taxonomy (NCBI): domain Eukaryota; kingdom Metazoa; phylum Chordata; class Mammalia; order Carnivora; family Phocidae; genus Mirounga; species Mirounga leonina. Next base: position 5,070,957 of record NW_023270718.1, read on the forward strand.
AGTCTGCCCCCCACCAAGCCTGTCCCCCTCTCTCTGGGTCTTTTCCCAGCTCCTCTCTCTGGGTCTGTCCCCCCCCAGTCTGTCCCTTTCCTCTCTGCATCCTGTGTCCGCCCCCCACTCCCCAAGGTTGTCTCCCTCTCGCTGGGTCCGTCCTTGCTCTTTGGGGTCGAGTCTTTTCTCTTTCAAGGTGTCTGTCCTGCTCCCAGTCTAGGGCCTCCCCCGACCTGCTCTCTTCATCTCTGTCTCCCTCCAGCAGACAGCCATTTCTCCCTCCTGTACCACCTCACGGCGGTGTCCTCTCCGGCCCCTGGGACTCCTGCCTTCTGGGTGTCCGGGTGGCTCGGGCCACAGCAGTACCTGAGCTACAATAACCTGAGGGCCCAGGCTGATCCGTGCGGGGCTTGGGTCTGGGAAAACCAGGTCTCCTGGTACTGGGAGAAAGAGACGACAGACCTGAGGAACAAGCAGGAGCTCTTTCTTGAAGGTCTGAGAGCCTTGGGGGAAGGAGGTAAGAGCAGGCCCCCCGGGGTCTGAGCGCGGAGGGGCCGGGGCCCCTGCTCCTGGGTCCTGCTTACCTGTATGTGGGCACCCCAGGACCCTACACCCTGCAGGGCCTGCTGGGCTGTGAGTTGGGCCCTGACAACACCTCGGTGCCTGTGGCCAAGTTTGCTCTGAACGGCGAGGATTTCATGAATTTCGACCCCAAGTTGGGCACCTGGAACGGGGACTGGCCCGAGACTGAGACCATCCAGAAGAGGTGGATGCAACAGGCCGGGGCGGTCAGCAAGGAGAGGACCTTCCTGCTCAACTCCTGCCCCCAGCGGCTGCTGGGGCATCTGGAGAGGGGCCGTGGAAACCTGGAGTGGAAGGGTGAGTGGCCTCCCGAAGAATCCCTCATCCCCATGGATCTCTCCATCCCCACACCCCCACCATAGGCCTCATCGGATTCCCGCAGCCTCTTCCCTGGTCTCCTGGCCCCCACCCTCCCCACTGCAGCTCCTCCCGGACATGTCCCAGAGGGTCTTTCTACACCCAGAGCTGCCCCCACTCCTCTCCCGCACGCAGCCCTCCCCTGGCTCTCAGAGACCTCTGGACACAGCTCAAGTTCCTCGGCCTGGCCTGGAGACCCCAAGCGCCGTGGTCTCTGTCCCTCTCCTCAGCCTCCATTTGCTTTGCTCACCCAGACAGGCTCACCCAGAGTTCCTTGAGCCTACACCAGCCCTCGCATTCTCCACCTCCGCCCTCCTCCATCGGTTCCTCTGGTATCGCAGCCGGGGAGATTTTCCTGTGGCCCGTGAGGCTTTTCACTTGCCTCTTTTGGACCCCCACGATGCCTTGCGTGACCCCCATTATAGCACCAAAACACCCCAACTGTACTTCTGTGCATGTCTGGGGGATTCTCAGGGGTTGGAATTAGAGCTCTTTTGTCCTCAGTGTCCCCATCTTGCAGTCACAGCTTCCATCCTGGCCCTCAGTACAGACCATCCTCTACCTAGCAGTCAGAGGAATGTTTTAAAACATAAATGAGCTCCTAGCCCGCCACTGCTTAAAACTGCCCCCATTAACTTTTCTCTAGTCTTACACTACAATGCAACCTCTACTCCGTGGCCTACAATCCCTGCAGGTGGCTGGGCCTGGCTGCTTTCTGTCACTATAATTTCACAACACCCCAGCCATGCTGGCTTTCTCACCCCTTCCTCCAAGTGTCAGGTTCTTTTCTTCCTCAGGACCTTTGCTCCTGCTGTTCCCTCTGCTTGCAGTTCTCTTCCTTGGGATCCTGCCATGACTGGGTCCTTCTCATGCTTTAGGTTTGACCTTGGATGTCCGCTCTTCAGCAGGGCCCTCCCTGATCACCCTGGTTAAAGTGTGCCCCAGTATGACCCCCATTACCGTATCCCATGCCATTGTTTTGTCCATTCATTCACTATAGTGTCTTTGTTTTTTCTTTTTTACTGAGGTGTAACTCACCCACCTAAAGTATATGGCTTGATTAAGTTTAATGGATGCCCGTGTACCTGCGTACCAAGATCTAGAACATTTCCAGCACCCCACAAGACTTCCTTGTGTCCCCTCCCATTCCATACCTCTCAAGGGCAACAAGTGACCCGATTTTTATCACCATGGCGTTGCGTGATTTTGAATTTCACATGACTGTGAGCATGTGCTCTTTTGTGTATGGTGGTGTAGGCCCCAGATTAGCTTTAGTACATAGTGCTAAACACTTTTCTCAAGGGGGTTGAACCCATTTCCTAATCGCACCAGCTGTGTATGAGAACTCCAGGTGCTCCACAGACTTGCCAAATTTGATATTGTCTGTCTTGAATTTGAAACATTCTGGTGGGTGGGTGGTGGTATCTTACTGTGATGCGTTTTTCAATTCTCTGATGATAAATGATAATCGTATACATGATTTGGCAAAATCAGATCATTCTTTTTTTTTTTTTTTAAGATTTTATTCATTTATTTGAGACAGAGAGAATGAGAGACAGAGAGCATGAGAGGGAGGAGGGTCAGAGGGAGAAGCAGACTCCCCGCCGAGCAGGGAGCCCGATGTGGGACTCGATCCCGGGACTCCAGGATCATGACCTGAGCCGAAGGCAGTCGCTTAACCGACTGAGCCACCCAGGCGCCCTGGCAAAATCAGATCAATGAGGGGGCGTGTGTGTCTCAGTTGGTTAAGCCTCCGACTCTTGGTTTTGGCTCAGGTTGTGATCTCTGGGTTGTGGGACTGAGCCCCACATCAGGCTCCGTGCTCAGCAGGGAGTCAGCTTGGAATTCTCTCTCTCCCTCCCCCTCCCCCCCTCCCCCCCTCCCCCCCAAATAAATAAATCCTTAAAAAAATTCAGTTAAATGAGTTGATGACTAGTGACAGGGTACTTTTTTGCACTATTGACCAGTTGAGCGTCCACTCTTTTGGAGTGGTTGTTTGAGCGTTTTGCCCATTTTTAAATAGGAATTTTTATCTCTTTTTCTTATTAGAGTTCTTAATATATTCTGGATATGAGTCTTTTGGCTATGTCAGGTGGTTCTATTGGAAATAACCTCTCCCGGTGTGCAGCTTGTCTTTTCATCCTCTTGATGAAACTTTTTGATGAACAAAAGGTCTTAGTTGGGTTTTTTTTAAATATTTTATTTATTTATTTGACAGAGAGAGACACAGCGAGAGAGGGAACACAAGCAGGGGGAGACACAGCGAGAGAGGGAACACAAGCAGGGGGAGCTTCCCGCTGAGCAGGGAGCCCGATGCGGGGCTCGATCCCAGGACCCTGGGATCATGACCTGAGCTGAAGGCAGACACTTAATGACTGAGCCACCCAGGTGCCCACAAAAGTTCTTAGTTTTAATGAAGATCAATCCATCCATCTTTTATCTGTAGCTTTGTGTGTGTTCTCTTAAGGAAATCTTTCCTCTCCCAAAGCTATGAAGGTATTCTTCTAGGCCTTCTAGAAGCTTGGTTGATAAGTAACTTTTATATGTAACTGTGAATCCATCTAGAGTTAATTGTGTATGATGGTGTGAGGTAAGGGGTCAAGGTTATTTGTCCCTCGTGGATCTCCAGTTGACCCAGCTTCCTTTGTTGCAAGACCACCATCCTGTCTCCTCCACTGAATTGCAGTGGAGCCTTTTTTCCTAAATTAGATGTAGATGTGTTATTTGTTTTTGTTTGTTTTAAAAATTCACCCAATGACGTCACCTGGACCTGGACTTTTATTTTTTGGAAAGTTTTAAATTATGGATTAAAAATTGTTAAATCATTATAGGACTACTCAAGTTTTTTATTTCTTCTTGTGTCAGTTTTGAAAGGTTGCATTTCCTAGGAATTTGTCCAGTTCATTTAAATTTCAAATGTGCTGGTATGGTATTTTTCATAATATCTGCTTACTATCTTTTTTTTTTTTTTTAAGATTTTATTTATTTATTTGACAGAGAGAGACATAGCGAGAGAGGGAACACAAGCAGGGGGAGTGGGAGAGGGAGAAGCAGGCTTCCTGCTGAGCGGGGAGCCCGATGTGGGGCTCGATCCCAGGACCCTGGGATCATGACCTGAGCCGAAGGCATATGCTTAACCAACTGAGCTACCTAGGCTCCCCAAAGACAGGGACTTTGGTCTGTCTTGTTCACTGCTGTGTCCCGGGCACCTAGAAGAGTGTCTGGCGCATGGTTGATGCTCAGTATGTGTCTACTGTAGGAAGGAATGGACGAGCGGTGGATACCCTCACCGTGGATAGATGGGGTCTCTATCCCCTCAGGAAGGTCCCTTTACCTTTGCCACTGTATTCTCCAGGCTCAGCACAGTGCAGGGCACACGGTGGGGCCTGCTGGGTATGCTGGGAGGAATGGAGGCCTCTGTCTGTCCTTCCCCGACCCTCACTAGGTCTGGCCCTAGGGGTTCGTGGGCTTCGGGTTTAGGTCTGTCTGCCTGTTTGTCTGCAGAGCCGCCCTCCATGCGCCTGAAGGCCCGACCCGGCAGCCCCGGCTTTTCTGTGCTCACCTGCAGTGCCTTCTCCTTCTATCCCCCGGAGCTACAACTGCGATTCCTCCGGAACGGGCTGGCCGCCGGCTCTGGTGAAGGTGACCTTGGCCCCAATGGCGACGGTTCCTTCCACGCCTGGTCTTCGCTGACAGTCAAAAGTGGCGACGAGCACCACTACCGCTGCCTGGTGCAGCACGCAGGGCTGTCGCAGCCCCTCACGGTGGAGCTGGGTGAGGTCCCGCTGCGTGATGATACTCCTTGTCTCTGGCTGCCTTTCGTCCTTCCACCCCACTGCTGCCAGTCCCCCTTGAGTCTGACTGCCTTCCCTCCTGCTGCTGCTGGCCTCACTGAGTCTGCCCACCCGTTAACCACTCTGGACAGTCCTCCCTAAGTCTTACTGCCTTCCCTCTTGCTGCTGCTAGTCTGATCATTCGTTGTCTGCTGCTACCAGTCGTCACTAAGACTGACCGTGTATTGCTCAGCCACTGCCAGTCCTCTGTGAGTCTGACCTTCTCCCGCTCTGTGCCGGCCCTTCCTCTCCGGGTCACAATACCACGCACCCTGCTGCTGCGGGTCCCTCGGCCAGTGTGACTGAGACCCATCTTGCCGTGGCTGGTTCTATGCGCTGTGGGAGCATTCTGCACAGACCTAGAACATCAGCTGATTGGCGTTCCCTCTGTCCACACCCATTCCCCCAAACCTGATGCTGGGATCGCTGAGGTCGGGAGGGACTGAGAACCCCCAGGCTCCTGCCCTGACTCAGATGGGCTGGTGGGTCCCCTCAGCATCTCACATCATTCTCTGGCTGCAGAATCACCAGCCAAATCCTCGGTGCCAGTGGTTGGGATCGTCGTCAGCTTCTTACTGCTCACGGCAGTGGCTGCAGGAGGAGCTCTGCTGTGGAGGAGGATGAGAAAGGGGCTGCCAGGTGTGGAGCTGGAAGAGGGAAAGAACTCAGAGAGAGGGACAGAAACCCCCAAGGAGAGGGAGACACAGACCTGGGGGGGGGGCGGATCTAGACAGAAAGAAACAGACATGGTGGGTGGGGAGACTGGAGGGAGAAAACAGAAAAGCTCGGAGGGGGACAGAAACCTGTGGAGTAGGACAGAGATTGGGAAAGACAGACAGGCAGACACACGTGGGGGAGGGGCAGTCAGGAACCCAGAAGATTTCAGAGATTCTCATGACCTCCCCCCCTTTCCTCTTCCCTCAGCCCCTTGGATGTCTCTCAGTGGGGACGATGAAGGGGCCCTCCTGCCCACTCCTGGTGTGCCCAAGGATGCTGACTCTTAGCATGTAAATGCATTCTCAGCAGCTGCCTGATGATCATCCTCCATCCTGGCTACCACCAGCTAATGTAGTCAGGTCCCCTTCATGCTGTGACACCTCCTGGAATCCTGGTATTTCTGAGCCTCCAGAAAGAGTCCTGGGCCGGATGACCTTCTGGATTTCTCCTTCTGTGGCCTGCCTCAGTTTCCCTTCCTGATGATCATGGCTCTTTCCCACCTCCACATATAAACACGAGTTTGGGCCCGAATCATTGTGTTCTTATCATTTCAACTTTTAGGCAGGGGAGGTAGGAGAACACGTGTGTGTGTGTGTGTGTGTAGGGGGGCGGATAAATAGCCTAAGCCCTGGGCTTCAGATCTCTGCGGAGACTAACATTTGCCAGTTGTGGAATATGCCAATTTTATATACCAAGTCATGTCTTTTTCATTCATAAGTTTCACAGATACTTACCAAATGCCTACACTGTACCTCGCATTTTGAGGAATTCTTGGCTGGAGTCTGACCTGACTCCTTGGGTGGAGAGGAAGAGAAGCATTGTTCCCTCTTTGAGGGAAGGGGTTGCCTCCCCTGGCCCCTTGGTTCCCTTCTTTCTTAAACCATGCTGACAAAGGGAAAGATAAAAATACACCTCCCTGGGCGCCTGGCTGGCTCAGTCGGAAGAGCATGCGACTCTTGATCTTAGGGTCGTGAGCTCCAGCTCCACCATCGGTGTAGAGATTACTTAATAAAATAAATAAACTTAAAAATAAAAAGAAAGCCCTCCAAAAAAAACCCAAACCACCTCCCAAGAGGCTTGGGAAATAGAACAGCTGGAGGTGGTCGGTGGTCCGGCCGGGCGCTGCGAGGCCTGCCGGGAATTGTAGTTCTCGGCATCCGAGTCTCTCCGGGGCCGCCCACCCGCCTGCCCTGCGAAGGGGCGGGCGGAACCTCTGGGGCCGCGCTCTTCTCTGTGGACGTGGCGTGGGACGCCCGCGGCCCTCGCGGAGCTCACCGGCCCCGCCCCTGGGGGGGGGAGTCCTTATGAGCGCTCATTGGTTGGGGGGCGGGGCCTGGCTGGAGAGCAGCCAAATTGGGCATCTTTTCGGAGAACGCAGAGCGGACGGTGTAGAGAGAAGTGAAGCTGGCGAAACTGGTAAAGGGAGGCGAGGGCGGGTGGCTTGCCCAGGGAGAGCGGTTCGGGCTCTCTCGGGTCTGGAAATTGGGTCCGGGCTGCAAATAACGCCTGGGGGCCTGCATGACTGCTCTCTGGCCACGACCCCGGCCCACACTTTGCGTGGGAAGTGCGCCACGTCTCTCCCTTGAAACTTCCCAGCAGCGGCTCTGGCACCGTTCTGGGGCTCCCTCAGAAGATTCAGTCCCTACCTCTGGTTTTACCTCTGAGAACCCCGCCCCCCTTTTTCCCACCCCCCGGCCTTTCTTGAGCCCTAAACTTTGTGGCCAGCTACCATCTCTCTGTCTTGTCTTCGGTCTCTCCATCCCCACCCCCATTCTCCTGTCCTGTCTCTGTTCTTTTTCCTGTGACCCCTAACTCCCAGCCTCCACCGCTCCCTAGGGACTGATGATGTGGCGACCATCACTTCTGCTGCTGATGTTGCTGCTCAGGCGCGGGGCCCAGGGCAAGCCATCCCCTGACGCAGGCCCTCATGGCCAGGGGAGGGTGCACCAGGCGGCGCCCCTGAGCGAGGCCCCTCATGATGACGCCCACGGGAACTTCCAATACGACCATGAGGCTTTCCTGGGACAGGAAGTGGCCAAGGAATTCGACCAGCTCAGCCCAGAGGAAAGCCGAGCCCGTCTGGGGTAGGAGAGAGATGGAGGGGAGGACTCAGGGTTGTAATTTTAAACAGGGAAGTGAAGGGAGGCCTCAGTGAGAAGGTAATATTTGAGCAATGTGGCTATATGGGGGAATAGCATTCCAGGCAGAGGGAACTGTAAGTGCAAAGGCCCTGAGGCAGGAGCGGGCCTGATATTTGAGGAACAGTGAGGCCCGTGTGGCTGGAACCCAGTGAACGAAGAGGAGAAGGCGGAAGGTGATGGCAGAGACGGAACAAAGAGGTCAGGGCCTTCAGGCCACAGTGAAGATTTCAGCGTTTCTCTGAGGGAGAGGAGAGCCATGGGAGGGCTCTAAGCAGAGGGAGGACGTGAGCTGACTTAGGTTTCATCAGAATCCTTCTGGTTGCCTTTCGGGGAACAGCCTATAGGGAGCAAGAAGCAGGGAGCTGGTGAAGAGGCCACTGCAGCCGTCCAGATGGAAGACAGGAGACGATGATGACTAGATCAGGGGGAGAGTGGTGGTGACTGGGTCTGCTTTGGGAGACTGTGCACGGATGGGGTTGGGTGAAGGAGGGAGGGAGGAGGAAAGGCAGTGGGAGAGGCTAATGCATTTGGCATAGCATTACTACAACGCCTGGCACTGTTCCAAGTGCTTTACAAGGGTTAATTTATTTAACCCCACAACCACGCTGCAGGGTAGGTTCTATTATTTATCCTCCATTTTACTGAGGGGTAAACTGAGGCACAGAGAGGTTTGGTTTTTTTTTAAGTGACTTGCCCACGGTCACACAGCCAGCAAGAGGAGGTGGCAGGATTTGAACCTAGAATATCTGGCCGTGGAGCCCACGCTCTTGACAACAGCTTGAACCTCAGGGTAGCGTGTGAGTCCGGGGACTCCAGCTCCAGACCGATCGGAGGAGACACGGCCTGGCGCGGGAGGGGGCGGAGACCTGGGCACGGCTGTGTCGGAGTCGACCCTGGGAACTGAGTTGCGGGGCTTAAGGACGGTGACCGAGAGGAGCGCTCCCTGTGGGCTCTGTGAGCAGTTGGGTAAGGATCCAAACCGGTGGCGGGGAGTGGCCGCAGGCGGGGGCCTGGGAGCAGACAGGAGGGGCCCGAGAGAAGGTGCGCGAGGAAGGGCCTTCAGGGGCTTCGTAGGCGACGGCACGATGCAGAAGATCCGGCCAGAGCATGGGGAAGGGACTGATGGAGGCCAAACCCGCAGGGTTGCGGGTGACGGTTCTAGGGCACAGTCTGGAAAAAGTAGGGGAAAGGGGCGGGACGCAGCATAGGGTGGGGCTGGAGGGAGAGGGGCCTGAACAGGCCCGCGCAGCCAGGCAGGCGGGGCAGGGGGCGGGTTGGAGGGGATGGTCTGAAGACCGCCGCGCCTGAAACTGCGAGAGGTCGGGTGTGTGCGTGGCCGTGGCCATCAGAGTTCAGAGAGAGTCATGGGATAGGGGACCTGTGGGCGAGGGGCGCGGTGTGCCACCGCCTCCCTGCCCCCACCCCAACTCGGACAAACGAGAGAGGGGACAAGTGAGGCTCCAGGGGCGCAGTCAGGGTGGAGGGTGTGGCCCTGGATTGCCGTAGGTCCTTCCCCCCAACCAGGGCGTGTGGAGGACCGCGGCGCCAGCCGTAGACCCTCTGGGTCTGGATTGAGGGGCGGAGCCCTGCCCTGGGCGTGGCCCCGGGATTGACAGTTGCCCCCCTCTGTGCGGGCGGCTCTGGGACCACTTTATCAACCCTGTATGGGGGTGTGTCTCGAGTGGGGGCGTGGTTCCGTCTGAGGGGCGGAGCCTGGGCGAAGGCGGGTCTCCGGGGTGGGCGGAGTCCGGGACTGACGTATGCCCCGCCCCGACTCGCAGGCGCATCGTGGACCGCATGGACCGTGCAGGGGATGGGGACGGCTGGGTGTCGCTGGCCGAGCTCCGTGCTTGGATCGCGCACACGCAGCAGCGGCACATACGGGACTCGGTGAGCGCGGCCTGGAGCACGTACGACACGGACCGCGACGGGCGTGTGGGTTGGGAGGAGCTGCGCAACGCCACCTATGGCCACTACGCGCCGGGTACGCGGCGAGACCCCGACTCCTGCTCCTCCCAAAACACACACACTGTGACCCTGACCTTTCTGACAGCTTCATCCTGAGAACCGTCAGCCTATGAAACAGAATCCCTAACCTTTGACTTCCAACCCTTGATCAAGTTCTACCCACTTCCAGTACCCCATCACCCCGAAACTCGCAATCCCTGTTATCTGGCTTCTCACTCGCATCCACGACCTCCGTTACCGTGACTGGGGGATCCTTGACCAGGGACGTCTACCTCCCATGCCCTGTCATCCTGACCGTTGATCTCTGACAGAACCCCAAATCCTGGGGCGCCTGGGTGGCTCAGTTGGTTAAGCATCTGCCTTTGGCTCAGGTCATGATCCCGGGGTCCTGGGATCGAGTCCCGCGTCGGGCCCCTTGCTCAGCGGGGAGCCTGCTTCTCCCTCTCCCTCTGCGGCTCTCCCTGCTTGTGCTCTCTATCAAATGAATAAAATCTTAAAAAAAAAAAAAAAAGAACCTCAAATCTATTTACCCCATCCCCTGACTGCTTTCCCTTCTGTCTGTCCCCATGCTCCAGCCCTTCGATCCCCACAGCTCTTGTTCTCTCCCTCCTGGACCCTTCCTCCACACTCCTCCAGCCTGTCCCTCATATATCCCCAGAGGGGTCTTTCCACACCCAGAGTTGACCCTGATCCTCCCCTGCTCACAGCCCTTCATGGCTCCCCAGGGTCTCCAGAGGAGACTCCCAGCTTCTCAGCCCAGCCTAGCCCACCCCTCTGGCTTTGTTTTTCTGCATTTTCTGACCAGTCATATGGATCTTCTGTAGTTTCCCTGAACTCGGGAGCTCTTCAAACCTCCACATTCCACTCATACCCTTTCCTTTGTTGAAAACGCCCTTCTCCTCTTCTCTGTCCTATAACCTGAGTCAGCAGAACTTACTGCACCAGAGGGTGGCCTTGGGGCCCAAAGGGCCAGTGTCCACTCAAAGTTCATCATTCCTGGCTACGTGACTTTGGGCTGGTTGTTCCCTCTCTGTGGGAATCTGTTTTCTCCTTCATAAAATGAGAATAAATGAAAAAACTCTCTTGACTTGCTTTTTTGTGAGAATTAAATGCAATTTCGTAGGTAAAGAGCTTCGCATATAATAAGCTCTCGCGGGGCGCCTGGGTGGCTCAGTCGGTTAAGCGGCTGCCTTCGGCTCAGGTCATGATCCTGGGGTCCTGGGATCAAGCCCCACGTCCGGCTCCCTGCTCAGTGGGGAGCCTGCTTCTCCCTCTCCCTCTGCCTGCCGCTCTGCCTACTTGTGCTCTCTATCTCTCTGTCAAATAAATAAATAAAAATCTTATAAAAAAAAGATTATTAATAAGCTCTCGCAACAAGATTGCTAATATATACAAACAATGAATATATATTAATTATTACCAGTTCTGTGGAGGCCTTCTTGCCCTGACTCCACCGAGCTGGATCCTTTGTCTTTTCCCTCAACCTGCCCTGTGTGCCCTCCATTAAAGCACAGCTGAACGAGATTCCCTCCCTTCCCCAGGTGAAGAATTTCACGATGTGGAGGACGCCGAGACCTACAAGAAGATGCTGGCTCGGGATGAGCGGCGTTTCCGGGTGGCGGACCAGGACGGGGACTCGATGGCCACTCGGGAGGAGCTGACAGCCTTCTTGCACCCCGAAGAGTTCCCTCACATGCGGGACATCGTGATTGCGGTGAGTTCAGGCCCGAGGAGACTTCTCCTCTTCCCATCCCCCCTCCTGGGACCCAGGCTTCTGATGTCAGGGCCAGCCTTCCAGTGCTTACCTTGGGGGATCCAGTCACCTGGTCTTCTAGCACCTTCCCCAGGGAGCCCAGCCCACAAACAGATCAGTGGAGGGCAACCTCTCTGCTGCCCAACACCAGACCTCCCAGTGTCTGATCTCTCCTGGTCCTGCTTTCCCCTTCATGTGCTCACATTTGGAGTCCGGGCCCTCAGCCTGAAAACACATTCCCCAGAAGTGCCTTGGGGAGCCCCAGTCCTGGCCGAACCCCAGGAAAACCCCAACCCCATACATGGAGTATCTACCCTGAGGCCACTTCCGCTGGCCCATCTTCTTCCTATTCCTTTATAATTTTTGTGCCAATTCCAATTTCTTTTCCATTTTATAGTGGAAGGTTGTTTTTTTTTGAGAGAGAGAGAGAGATTGTGAGGCGGGGAGGGGCAGAGGGAGAGGGAGAGAGAATCTTAAGCAGGCTCCATGCTGAGTGTGGAGCCTGACTCGGGGCTCAATCTCATGACCCTGAGATCGTGACCTGAGCCAAAATAAGGACTTGGACACTTAACCAACTGAACCGCCCAGGTGCCCCAATAGTGGAAGGGTTTTTTTTCCCCTCTTTTTCTCCCCAACAGATCTTAATTTTTATTCTTATTTTATTTTTAAAAGATTTTATTTATTTAGGGGCGCCTGGGTGACTCAGTCAGTTGAGCAACTGCCTTCGGCTCAGATCATGATCCTGGGGTCCTGGGATCGAGCCCCGCATCGGGCTCCCAGCTCGGCGGGGAGCCTGCTTCTCCCTCTGACCCTCCCCCGTCTCATGCTGTTTCTCTCTTGCTCGCTCTCTAATAAATAAATAAATAAAATCTTTAAAAAAAAACTTTATTAGAGAGAGAGTGTGAGCAAGGGGAGGGACAGAGGGAGAGGGAGAGAGAGAACCTCAAGCAGATCCACACTAAGCATGGAGCCCCATGCAGGGCTCAATCCCACAACCCTGAGACCATGACCCAAGTGGAAACCAAGAGCCGGATGCCCAACCGACTGAGCCACCCAGGCATTTTATTTTTATTTATTTATTTAAATATTTTATTTATTTATTTGAGAGAGAGAGAGATAAAGAGCACATACAGAGGGAGAGGGAGAAGCAGACTCCCCACTGAGCAGGGAGCCCAATGCAGGGCTTGGAGGCTTGATCCCAGGACCCTGGGATCATGTCCCAAGCTGAAGGCAGATGCTTAACTGACTGAACCACCCAGGTGCCCAAGATTTTATTTTTAAGTGATCTCCAGACCCAATGTGGGGCTCAAACCCACAACCCCAAGATCAAGAGTCACATTCTCCACCAACGGAGCCAGCCAGATGCCCCTGACCTTAATTTTTAGAGCAGATTTAGGTTCACAGCCATATTGAGCAAAAGGTCCCCAGATTTCCCACATCCCCCTTGCCCCCACACTCACACAGCCTCCCCCACATCAACATCCTGCCCCAGAGTGGGGACACTCGTTACAATGGATGGACCTAGACTGACACATCACCATCCAAAGTCCACAGTTCACATAAGGGTTCACTCTTCGTGGAAGGATCTATACCCATTTCTACCATGCCTAACTTTTCACTAATTATTGTTATTTTAAATTTCATTTATTTATTTGTCAGAGAGCACACAAGCAGAGGGAGCGGCAGGCAGAGAGAGAGGGAGAAGCAGGCTTCCCACTGAGCGGGAACCCCAATGTGGGGCTCGATCCATGACCTGAGCTGAAGACACACACTTATCCGACTGAGCCACCCAGGCATCCCCACAAATTATTTTTAAAATGTAGTTGTATGTCTAAAACAGCTTAACATACTGATGTGTTTAAATGCCCAAAGGATGCAAAAAAGGTGGATAATCCTCTGCCTTCCTCATCTCCTCTCTTGTAGCTCCATTTCCAGAGCTGGTTTGAGGGTCTATGGCAAGCCTGTTAGGATCAAGGGCTCTGAGGCCAGAAGAAGGCCTGGGTTCAAATCCCAGCCCGGCAGCTTCCTGGCTGTGTGACCTTGGGCAAATTACTTAACCTCTCTGGACCTGTTCCTTGTCTATGAAAGGGTAGTGCTGATAACTGTTCCTACATCAAGGCTGGTTATAGGGACTAGATGAGTTAATACATGTAAAACTGCAGAACTGACTGGTGATAAATGCTCATTATGTCACATTACATGCATGCGTCAATATAACTACACCGCTTCTAGCGGTGGAATCACTGGTCCCACTAGGATATGCATTTGCAGTTGTTTTAGATATTTCTCAGGCATTTTACTGACTTGATGTGTGCACCGTTGAGGTGGGGCGTCCAGCCCATTCCAGAGATGACTACGATCTGGAGAGGAGAGATGTCATTAACCCGACCTTCTCGAACCCTCTAGACTCTCCATCCTCCAAGGCCCAACGTCCCTCTTTTATAGCGAATAATGTCATTATACCTTTTACTCTCCTGAGTTGAGTTTTTTTTAAGATTTCATTTTTTAAGTAATCTCTACATCCAACGTGGGGCTCGAACTTACAACCCCCAAGATCAAGAGTCGCATGCTCTACTCACTGAGCCAGCCAGGGGCCCCCTGAGTTGAGATTATTTAACAGACCCTGATTGAATGTGTCCTGCATACCAGGGGCACTGTGGTAACACCTACCTGAGTATTGGCTTGATTGGGTCATCATGGTGACCCTATGGGGGTGGGCTATCATCTTCATTTTATTATTATTTATTTATTATTTTTTAAAAGATTTTATTTATTTATTTGACAGAGACACAGCGAGAGAGGGAACACAAGCAGGGGGAGTGGGAGAGGGAGAAGCAGGCTTCCCGCCAAGCTGGGAACCCGATGCGGGGCTCGATCCCAGGACGCTGGGATCATGACCTGAGCCGCAGGCAGTCGCTTAACCAACTCAGCCACCCAGGCGCCCCTGCTTAGTGGTTTCATTTTTTTTTAAGATTTTATTTATTTATTCATAAGAGACAGAGAGAGAGGCAGGCTCCCCGCTGAGCAGGGAGCCCGATGCGGGGCTCGATCCCAGGACTCTGGGATCATGACCTGAGCCGAAGGCAGATGCTTGACAACTGAGCCACCCAGGCGCCCCTTTATTATTATTTTTTAAAGATTTTATTTATTTGAGGGGCGCCTGGGTGGCTCAGTCGGTTGGGCGTCTGCTCTCTCTCTGACCAATAAATAAAAATCTTTTTTAAAAAAAGATTTTTATTTATTTGAGAGAGAGAGAGAGAGAGAGAGAGAGAGCATAAGCAGGGGGAGGGGCAGAGGGAGAAGCAGACTCCCTGCTGAACAGGGAACCCAATGCGGGGCTCAAATCCAGGACCCTGGGATCATTACTTGAGCCCAAGGCAGACGCTTAACATGCTGAGCCACCCTGGTGCGCTATCCTCTTCATTTTATAGATGAGGACACCAGGCACAGAGAGGTGAGGGGACTTGCCTGAGATCACCCAGACCAGAAGTGGCCCAGCCCAGATTTGAACCCCGGCAGTTGAATCCGTGGTCCACACCAGGGGTCAGCAAACTATCCAACCCGCAGCCAAATCCAGCCCACAGCTTGTTTTTGCAAATAAAGTTTTATTGCAAACAGCCACGCCCCTAGGCTTCCATGTGCCACAACCAGAGAGAGTTCTATCGATTCAACAGAGACTATATGGCACGCAAAGCCAGAACTATTTCCTCTCTGGCCCTTTATGGAAAGAGTTTGCAGAGCCCTTGTCTAAACTCTCCTGTCATCTATCACATTCATGGATATCGAGTGTAACCCCCCCGACACAGGACTTCAAACCATAAGTGTTGGCCCCAACTATACTACAGAAAGGGGAAACTAAAGGAAAGTCACTTATAGGGGGCATCTGGCTGGCTCAGTCAGTAGAGCATGTGACTCCTGATCTCAGAGTCATAAGTTCAAGCTGCACATTGGGCATGGAGCCTAATAAAAAAAAAAATAATGGAAAGTCACTTATAAGAAATAACAAGAATTTTTTTTTTTTAAAGATTTTATTTATTTATTTGAGAGAGAGAGAATGAGAGACAGAGAGCAAGAGAGGGAAGAGGGTCAGAGGGAGAAGCAGACCCCCGCTGAGCAGGGAGCCCGATGCGGGACTCGATCCCGGGACTCCAGGATCATGACCTGAGCCGAAGGCGGTCGCTTAACCAACTGAGCCACCCAGGTGCCCGAAATAACAAGAATTTTAATATAAGTGCTGTAGTTACCAGGTTTAGCAAATAACAAAGGGCATTCAATTATACTTGAATTTATAACAAATAATATAGACAAATTATTTTATTTATTTTTTTAAGATTTTATTTATTTTTTGACAGAGAGAGAGAGAGAGACACAGGGAGAGAGGGAACACAAGCAGAGGGAGTGAGAGAGGGAGAAGCAGGCTCCCCGCTGAGCCAGGAGCCCGATGTGGGTCTTGATCCTAGGACCTTGGGATCATGACCTGAGCTGAAGGCAGACGCTTAACAACTGAGCCATCCAGGCGTCCCTAAATTTTTTTTTTTTAGTATAAGTATGTCCCACACAATATTTGGGTCATACTTATGCTTAAAAAAATTATCTGAAATTCAAATGTAACTGTGTCCTGTAGTATAAGTATGTTCCAGATATTGTGTGGGACATCCTTATACTAAAGAATTATCAGTTGTTCATCTGCAAGTTGAATGTAAGTGAGCATCCTGTATTTTTTCTGGCAACCCTTAAATGTTGGAGCTTTCTTTGTGAAGAAGGCATAGTGCACTCTCAGACCCTAAACCATACTACAGTGAGTGAGTTTGAATATAAAAGTGGGGAACAGGGGCGCCTGGGTGGTTAAGCCAGTCGGTTAAGTGTCTCACTCTTTTTTTTTTTTTTTTAAAGATTTTATTTATTTATTTGAGACAGAGAATGAGAGAGAGAGAGCACATGAGAGGGGGGAGGGTCAGAGGGAGAAGCAGGCTCCCCGCCGAGCAGGGAGCCCGATGCGGGACTCGATCCGGGGACTCCAGGATCATGACCTGAGCTGAAGGCAGTCGCTCAACCAACTGAGCCACCCAGGCGCCCAGTGTCTGACTCTTGATTTTGGCTCAGGTCAAGATTTCAGGGTCATGAGATTGAGCCCCACCTTGCGCTCCGCACTCAGTGGGGAGTCCGCTTACCCTTTCCCTCTGTCCTCACTCCCCCCAATAATAAATAAATCTTTAAAAAAGTGGGGAACAGAAGCTGTTTGCTCAAGAAGTGGGGAGAAAACCAAGAGCAGAGGTACTGAGCATGTGTCTCAATGGTCCACCAAGTATGTCATGCTCATATGTAAACGGAGCTAGGATCTAGGCTCTGCTAACTGGGAAGACACTTCAGCCCTTGGAGAGTGTGTGCTGTTGTGTGTGAGAAAAGTGTGGGGGATGCAGGACAGGTCTCCTTGGGTGGAAGCAACCTGTGCATCACAGGGTATCTGGGTTCCCTGGCCCCCACGCACCAAGGGCAGGTAGGGCCTGCATCATTATACGCCCCAGAAAGCCACCCAACCCCTACCCCCACCCCTACCTGTCGTAGACCCCATTGAGACTGCTCTGATGCCTGGCCATACAGCGAAGCCCAAGCCCGATTCCCTAAGAGAACCTCCCATCCCAACCGCAGGGGGCCAGCCTTCCTCGGGAGCCAGCCCCAATGCCTCTCTTTCCCCTAGGAAACCCTGGAGGATCTGGACAAGAACAAAGATGGCTACGTCCAAGTGGATGAGTACATCGGTGAGTGGGACCTGATCCCCTCCCTGAGGACGCCTGTCCTCCCCCAAGCAGCCCAATGCATATCACTCATAGGAGAGCAACAGCCCTCTGAAGTGGGGGCAGGGGCACCTGATTGAGTTCATGTAGCCACCAAACATTAATTGAGCACCTACTGTGTGCTGGGCCCTAAACGTATTTATCGATCCCCCACCGTGTGTTGGGCCCAGCAAACATTTGTTGAGTATGTATATTTGTTGGGCATAGCAAATCTTTATCAAGCACCTACTATGTGCTAGGCCCAGGAAACATTTATCTAGTGCCTTCTGTGTGCCGGACCAAAAAAGCATTTATTAAGTGCCCACTGTGTGCCAGGCCCAGGAAACACGTACTGAGCACCTACTGCATGTTTGGGGTTGCGGATGCAGCAGAGAATGTCACAGACTAGGTTCCTACCTGGGAGAGTCTGGAGTATCTACAAAATCAGGCCTCAGGGGCTGCAGTGGTTGCGTTTGGGAAGTCGGAGCTTGTCTTGAACCTGCATTTGCACAGCAAAGGCTGTGTCTCCTGTTACTCAGAATTTGGGGGGCCCTTGTGACACCCCCAAATTTCCCCTTGGCCCCGCCTCTACCCCTGTCCTCAGGGGGCAAAGAATTTGGTTGAGGGGAAAGCTGTTAAACATGGATATTTTTACGAGTTTGAAAACATTTTTCTATAGCATGTTTTTATGGAACAAACGTGCAGGCAAGACATTTTTATTTAAGCATAATTTATCTTTCTTATATCTGTGAGGAAGATAGAAGTCTTTTTTTTTTGGTCAGAATTCAAGCATCCCCACTGAGTAATTGCAGCAGCTGACTCATTGTTACCACACGCTAGACTCTGTTCTAAGTGGTTAACAACTTGTAAATTCCCTTAATCCACATATCAACTGACAAGATGGATTATTGCCCCATTTCACAGATGAGGAAGCTGAGGCCTGAGGGGTAGATACTTACTTGGCTGAGGTGGTGCAGGATGGCAGTCCACGCCAAGCCTAGTGTCCCACCCTGCCCCCTAGGCTACTTCCTTTCCCTGTGGGGTTCTGGGGAGACAGATGCAGGCAGGACCCCGGGACTCCCCAGAGCAATGTAATTTCACAACTGTTGAATGGTATAGGGAAGAATATGAGCCAGAGGATGGAGGGGGTGTCACGGGCCCTGACCCTGGCTGGGAGGGTGGGTGGCGTGTCAGGGAAGGTGGGAGAAGTGGGGGTACACCGAGCTCAAGGGTATAGGCTCCAGAGCAAGCGTGCATGCTTCCCACCTCCCACCTCCCAGCCAAGGGACGGGAAATGAGTTCCTCGATCTCTCTCGGCCTCCTTACCTGTACGGCCTCCTTACCTGTACTTACCTGTAAAGGTGGTAGTAAAGGGGCACCTGGGTGGCTCAGTTGGTGAAGCGTCTGCCTTCGGCTCAGGTCATGATCCCGGGGTCCTGGGATCGAGCCTCAAGTCAGGCTCACTGCTCAGCGGAGAGCCTGCTTCTCTCTCTCCCTCTGCCGCTCCCTCTGCTTGTGCTCTCTCTCTCTCTGACAAATAAATAAATAAGATTTTTTTTTTAAAAGGGAGGGGCCGTAATAGAGCACCCAGCTCATACAATGACATCTAGTCAACACAGATGCCCCTAGCGGATGAATGCTAAACAGAAGGTGGGAGATCCATACAATGGGATGATATTCAGCCATAAAAAGGGAGGAAGTACTCATAGATGCTAGATCTTCAAAACCTTATGCTAAGTCACTATGACACCCCAAACTAATGTAACATTGTGTGTCAGCTACACTTTAATACAAAAATAAACACTATGCCAAGTGAAAGAAGCCAGACACAAAGGACCACAGTATTGTATAACTCTGTTTACAGGAAATGTTCAGGATAGGAAAATTCATAGAGACAGGAATTAGATCACCGGTTGCCCAGGGCTGGAGGGGGGGTGGGGGCATAGGAGGTCACTTCTTTTTTTTTTTTTTTTTTTTAAAGATTTTATTTATTTATTTGAGACAGAATGAGAGAGAGAGAGCACATGAGAGGGGGGAGGGTCAGAGGGAGAAGCAGGCTCCTCGCCGAGCAGGGAGCCCGATGCGGGACTCGATCCCGGGACTCCAGGATCATGACCTGAGCCGAAGGCAGTCGCTTAACCAACTGAGCCACCCAGGCACCCCAGGAGGTCACTTCTTAATGGGAAAGGAGTCTCCTTTCGGGAGGATGAAAATGTTCTGGATTGATGTGGTTGTTGTACAACATTGTGAATGTATTAAATGCCACTAACGGTGGACTTTATGTTATGTGCTTTTTACCACAATTTAAAAAAAAATTTAAAGCTTATTTATTTATTTAAATCTTTTCTTAATGTTTTTTAAAAAAAGATTTTATTTATTTATTTGAGAGAGAGAGAGAGAGAGAGCACAAGCAGGGGGAGGGGCAGAGGGAGAGGGAGAAGCAGGCTCCCAGCTGAGCAGGGAGCCCAATGCGGGGCTCGATCCCAGGACCCCAGGATCATGACCTGAGCCGAAGGCAGACGCTTAACTGACTGAGCCACCCAGGCGTCCCGAGGGAGCTTCTTAAAGTGGGGTGAGCTGTCCTAAGGGTGGCTTTTTAGTATCTGCTCACATGGCCTGCGCCCACGGGGCACACAGCATTTCAGGTGCGTCTCAGGCAAATGAATTGACAGCCCGTCGAGGAAATGATCAATCCATCAAGTCCCTTTCCCTGTAGCAAGGCGATCACCTGTTAGGGCGGTGTCGCTCTTAGTCCCCTTCCAACAGAAGAGGAGACCGAGGTGGGAGAGCAGGTGCCTTGGCCTGGGGAGGCGGCGTCAGGGCGGGGACGGAGCCCCGGGGTGCCCGCCGGCTTGGAACCGTCTGACGTTGCCCCCGTCGCCCGCCCCAGCGGATCTGTACTCGGCCGAGCCCGGGGAGGAGGAGCCGGCCTGGGTGCAGACGGAGCGGGAGCAGTTCCGGGACTTCCGCGATCTGAACAAGGACGGGCGGCTGGACGGCAGTGAGGTGGGCCACTGGGTGCTGCCCCCCGCCCAGGACCAGCCGCTGGTGGAAGCCAACCACCTGCTGCACGAGAGTGACACGGACAAGGTGTGTGCAGGGGGCTGGCTGTGTAGACGGGCGGGACCGGGCCTGGAGCTGCCCTGGGGCCCTCTTGGGCCAGGGACACAGAGATGGAGGGTGGGGGTGGGGGAAAGGGAGGGACAGAGACCCCCAGGGTGGGGGGGGCATACTAAGGTTCAGAGAGGAGTCTCCCAGGCAGGGCCCCTTGTCACCTCTGCTGCCCTCTGACCCTCCCTCCAGGATGGGCGTTTGAGCAAGGCCGAGATCCTGAGTAACTGGAACATGTTCGTGGGTAGCCAGGCCACCAACTACGGCGAGGACCTGACCCGTCACCACGACGAACTCTGAGCCCCCGTGTGCCCACTACAGCCTTGTCGCCCCAGGGGACGACCCGAGGAGGGGCCCCCCATGGTCAGGCCCCTCTCCCCATCTGGACCTGCAGGGTGTGGACGCCCGCACCCTGTGTCCCTCTGCCCCTGAGCTCTCAGGGACCCACCAGGTCAACTTCTCCAAGACACTGCAGTCCCTCCCAGCTCTTCCCACCCTGGCGCCGGGGGTCTCATAGACCCGAAGGGTACGTGAACAATCCATTTCTCACTGGCAGAATCGCCCAGCCCAGGGCCCCCCCATACCCAGCTCGCCTCACCTGAGCCGCACACGATACAGCAGAGAAACACCCCGCCACCGGCCCCTGACTCGCCCGCCCGCCCGCGGGCACTGCGCCCAGAATGCCTCCTCTCTGCCAGGGAGGCAGTAAAGTTCAGCGCTGGGGCCTTGTGTGTGTGTCTCTTCGTGGGTGACAGGGGCCTGGGGGAGGAATTGGGGGCTGCAGCTGGGCTTGCATCAGGCATTTGGAGAAGGGGCTCTGGGTGTTGGCAGGCTTCGAGGGCATTCCTGGGGCAGAAAATAAAACTAGCAGCCTGGACCCAGCTGTGAACAAGCCAGAGAGAAGGCTCTGTCTGCCCTCTGGATAGCACAGGATGGCAACGCTCTGCTGAGTGGCCGGGAGGGGCCACACTGGTGAACAGAAGAGGAAGTCAGCCCTGGGGAGCCCTGGTGGGAGAGCCAGCGGGGCGGCGGAAACAGAAGGGGCCCCGAACCCAGAATGTGTCCCGTGTGTGTTGGGGGGGAAGACCAGCCAGGAGGCCAATGGGGCTGGAATGGAGTCAGCAAGTGGCAGGGCGGTGTGTGTGGGGGGGAAGTGAGGTGAATGGGATCGCGTCATACAGGGTCTTGTGGACAGGTCCTCAGGTCTCTTTGTGGTAGGACAAGGTCACTAGAGGCAGAGACCCAGAGAGACGGGGACAGAATTTACTCTCAGTGAGCCGGGCGTTCTTGGAGGGTCCTGAGGAGAGGAATAGATGTGTGCCATCTTGGGTTATAACAGAGTCTCTCTGCTGCTGAGTTGGGCAGGGGCAGAAGGACAGGATATTATAGGCATTTATTTCTTCTGCGGCCCCATGAGACCTACTCGTTAAAATCTCCTCTAGAGGGGCGCCTGGATGGCTCAGTTGGTTACTCATCTGACTCTTGATTTTGCCCAGGTCATGATCTCAAGGTCGTGAGATGGAGCCCTCCATCGGGCTCCATGCTCAGTGGGGAGTCGGCTTGAGATTCTCTCCCTCTCCCTCCGCCCCTCCCCTATTTGCATGTGCACGCATGCACACATTCTCTCTCTCTTTCTCTTAGATAAATAAGGGTCACCTGGATGGCTCAGGGTTAAGTGTGTGACTCTTGATTTTGGCTCAGGTCATGATTTCAGGGTTGTGAGATCAAACCCTAGGTTGGGCTCTGTGCTGGGCATGGAGCCTGCTTGAGATTCTCTCCCTCTCCCTTTTCTCTGCCAACCTCTCCCCCTCTCTCTCTGAAAAAAAGAAAGAAGGGAAGAAAGAAAGTATCAGTGTTAGCTTACCAATTATAACAAAGTACCACACTAAAGCAAGATGTTAATAAGAGGAGAAACGGGGTGGGGTAAAGAGGGTATACATGGGAACTCTCTGTACTTTTCTCTCATTTTCTGTAAACCCAAAACTGCTCTTTAAAATCTTTTTCAGATGCCTGGGTGGTTCAGTCAGTTAAGTGTCTGCCTTCGGCTCAGGTCATGATCCCAGGGTCCTGAGATGGAGTCCCACATTGGGCTCTTTGCTCAGTGGGGAGCCTGCTCCCTCTGCCTGCCGTTCCCCCTGCTTGTGTTCTCTCTCTCTCTGACAAATAAATTAAAAAATAATAATAATGAAGCCTATTAGTTAAAAAAAATCATAAGCAACTAAAATAGAAAAGAAAATATAAGTCAAGTAATAAATCCCCCATATTTGGTTATTTTTGTTTTCCTTCTTGGGGAAAGAGATGGAAACAACCCAGGGTGAGACTGCAAGCCTATAGAACAAAGTGGGGAGAACTGACATCTTAACAATATTATATTTTCCAATCCATGAACATAGTGGATTTCTCTGGAGATACAAATGTTGGCAGTTTCTCAGCAGTGTTTTGTAGTTGTCAGTAAAGGTGTTAAATCTTTTATCAAATTTATCCCTAAGTATTTTCTGGTTTTTGTGGTATGGTAAATGAAGTTATTTTTATTTTTATTTTTTATTTTTTAAAGATTTTATTTATTTATTTGAGAGAGAGAGAGAAAGAGCACAAGAGGGGGGAGCGGGAGAGGGAGAAGCAGACTCCCTGCTGAGCAGGGAGCCCGATGCGGGACTCGATCCCAGGACTCCAGGATCATGACCTGAGCCGAAGGCAGTTGCTTAACCAACTGAGCCACCCAGGCACCCAAATGAAGTTATTTTTAAATTTCATGTTCCAATTTCTTGCCTCTATACTATAAAATACCATTAATTTTGTGTATTAACCTTGTATCCTGTGAACTTGCTAAATTCATTTATTCATTCTAGAATTTCTATTTTTTAAAAAGATTTTATTTATTTATTTGACAGAGAGAGCGTACACTCACGCACAAGCAGGGGGAGCGGCAGAGGGAGAGGGAGAAGCAGGCTTCCTGCTGAGCAGGGAGCCCGACGAGGGGCTTGATCCCAAGACTCTGGGATCATGACCTGAGCTGAAGGCAGATGCTTAACCAACTGAGCCACCCAGGTGCCCCTATTCTATTCTTTTTTATTGTTTTATTTCTATACCAAGATTCCTTCTTATTCAGTAGAAACATTTTCTTTTAGGTTCTTGAGCGTAGTTTTAACAGCTATTTTTTACATCTTTGTGTGTGTGTGTGTGTCTTATTCCAGTATATGGGTCATTTTGGTGTTGGTCTCAGGTAACTGCTGGTCTCATTTAACTGCCTTTTCTATTAAGAATGGGTCATATTTTCCTATTCGTGTTTTTTTAATTTTGAGTAATGTTAGAGTGTATCCTGGATACACTGTAAAAACTCTGGAGTCCGTTATGTTCCTCTGAAGAGCATCAATTACTTTTTTCCTGAGCAGCCCTTTAACTTGGTAAACTCCAACTGTAATCTCTGTAAAACTCTCCTATAAAATTTGTACCTCAAATTTCAGTTCACATTTTTTAGGCTTAGCTGGGCTTTTTGGAGTGTACCACATGCAGGTGTGGTTCGGGGGTCAGTTAGATATTTGAGCAGAGTTTATATAAAAATATTTGGAGTGCCCCCACCCTGGATCTCTTTTCCAGATTTATACCTTAATTTCCTGTTGCTCTGGTGATTCAAGCCAGGAAGACTGGATTTTCCCCTGGTGTTTAATTTTAGCTGCCCCTCCCAGCACGTACTAGAACCTGCCCCCGTCCTCCCCTTTTTATTTTTTATTTTTTTATTTTATTTTTATTTTTTTTAAAGATTTTATTTATTTGACAGAAAGAGACATAACACAAGCAGGGGGAGTGGGAGAGGGAGAAGGAGAAGCAAGCTTCCCGCTGAGCAGGGAGCCCGATGTGGGGCTCGATCCCAGCACCCGGGATCATGACCTGAGCCCAAGGCAGACGCTTAACGACTGAGCCACCCAGGCGCCCCGTCCTCCCCTTTTTAAAAACAGGCTCCGCCCAGCGGGGAACCTGATGCCCCCCCCCCTTTTTTAAACAGGTTCCACGCCCAGCGGGGAACCTGATGTCCCGCTAGATCTCAAGACCCTGAGATCATGGCCTGAGCTGAAATCAAGAGTCTTACGCTCAACCACTGAACCACCCAAGCGACCCCTTTCTTTTTTATGAAGTGTCAATTTCCTTCCAGTTTCTGGCTGCTTTTTTCACTTTCCAGTGCCTTTATGTAATTGTTTTCTGTTTTGTGCAGAGTTTATAATTGTTTTCTGCGATAGGGTTGGAATTTGCATCCATGGGTGTCTGAATCCAAGCTTATAATTATGGTAATATACTGCCCCCTAGTGGCTAGAGGTGGAGACCTGGTTTATGAAAGCGTAGGATAAATTTGTAGATCTCTGGGGGCTGCATGTTTGAAAACATTTCGGATTTTAATTTTTTTCTCTTTTCAAATTTTCATTAAATTCTAGTTAAAAACATTTTTTAGGGGCGCCTGGGTGGCTCAGTCGTTAAGCGTCTGCCTTCGGCTCAGGTCATGATCCCCGGGGTCCTGGGATTGAGTCCTGCATCAGGCTCCCTGCTCCTTGGGAGCCTGCTTCTCTCTCTGCTCTCTCTCTCTGTCTCTCATGAATAAATAAATAAAATCTTAAAAAAAAAACATTTTTTAAATTCAAAATAGTCAACAAATTACTTGTACAGAACAGCTTATGACAGAAAGCTGTCCAACACCTTTTCACCCTTAGTGCCTCTCCCCAGGGTTTTGTTTTGTTTTGTTTTTCCCTTGGTCTTTTGCACATTTTGTTTATTTTTAAGTTTTGGCGATATACTCATAGGATACAAAATTCTAAATGTACAAGATGTTATATGCTAAACACGAGTCTTTCTTCCACCAAGTTCGCCTCCTCACAGGCAGCCTGTATTTCTTTCCAGGGAGAAATTTAAATAGATTTAGGCAAATATCTACAAACTGTTTTTCTTTTTAATAGAAAGGATAGCAGATGACTAACAATATTTTTTTATCTTTCTTGTTTCACATAACAATTTTTTGAATCAGAATGCTCTGATTTTTAACTTTCATAATTTATTTTCTTATTGAGATAATAAAGAATATATATTTAAACGTATTTATTTAAGTAATCTCTACACCCAACATGGGACTCAAACTCACGACCCCGAGATCAAGAGTCTCATGCTCTTCCGACTGAGCCAGCCAGGGGCCCCAAGAATATATTCTGAAGACTATTTCAGTTCAGTCCATAAAGATTTAACTAGTTTTCCACTGACGAACATGGAGGTTGTTTCCAGTCTTTTCTAAACAGTGTTGCATGGAAGGGTCTAGCATATCTATAATTTTCCATGAGTTTAATTGCAGATAAGTTCCTAGAAGTGGAATTTATGAATTTGATAGATGTTGGCAAATTGCCAAGCACATCTCTTTGTTATTGCTGTGAATTTCAGTAAGTTTTTATGGGGGCATAACATACGTAATGTACACAACTCAAGTGTTTGGTGAAATGAATTTTTTTTTTCAAAGATTTTATTTATTCATGAGAGACAGAGAGAGAGAGAGAAGCAGAGGGAGAAGCAGGCTCCCCGCGGAGCAGGGAGCCCGATGCGGGACTCGATCCCAGGACCCTGGGATCATGACCTGAGCTGAAGGCAGACGCTTAACCGTCTGAGCCACCCAGGCGCCCCGAAATGAATTTTTATAAATGGCGCATATGCACTTGTAGCTAGTATTCAGGTCAGAAACAGAATACTATCTATCAGTCCCTAGCAGGACCCAGACATGGCCTCCCCAAAGATAACCACTATCCTGATTTCAAACAGCACAGTTTTGCTTATTTACTATAGAGAAGTGGAATCATGCTGCATGGACTCATGTACTGGGCAGATGATTCCTTCCTTTTCACTCCACTGTGCGTGGCCCACAATTCATCTGTTATACTGTCGACAAGCTTTCCCATCATTCCCAGCTACAGGTATTATAAATAGAGCTGCTGTGAACTAACTTACTTTCTTCCTCCCTCCCTTCCTTCCTTTTGGAAAACGCAGCTAGCAGGCCAGGCTTTTATTTTATTTTATTTTTTAAGATTTTATTTATTTGACGGAGAGAGAGAGCACATACAAGCAGGGGGAGTGGTAGGCAGAGGGAGAAGCAGTCTCCCAGCTGAGCAGAGAGCCTGACATGGGACTCGAGCCCAGGACCCTGGGATCATGACCTAAGCCGAAGGCGACTGAGTCACCCAGGCGCCCCACCCCCTTATTTTTAACGATTTTTATCTTTAAGTAATCTCTACACCCAACGTGGGACTCCAACTCACGAGATCAAGAGTCACCTGTTCTTCTGACTAGGCCAGCCAGGCGCCCCATACTGTGAACCTGTGAACATTCTAGTTATTGTTTTCTTGAGCGCGGTTGGGTGTGTGTGTCAGTGGAGTGAGATTGTGAGGCCAGGGAGTCGGCATATCTTTAGCTTTGACTAGATATTGTCAAATTACTGCTCCAGTTTCCGTATCTACCAGCGTGGTAAAAAAAAGTTCCCTTTTCTCCGAAGGATCTTCTGAACTGTTTCTGCTTTTAGTTCTTTCTATGGTGAGCCCCACCTCTAGATCAGTGTGGTCTAAATCCACATGCTTTTGAGAGCCGGCCTGGGAGAAGCAACTAGATGGGGTCTCTGATGATGTCAGCTCTTCTTTTTTTTCTCTTTCTTTCTTTTCCTTTTTTTTTTGATTTTATTTGACAGAGAGAGAGCGCACAAGCAGGGGGAGCAGCAGAGGGAGAGGGAGAAGCAGGCTCCCCACTGAGCAGTGAGCCCGGTATGGGGCTGGATCCCAGAACCCTGAGATCATGACCTGAGCCAAAGGCAGATGCTTAACCATCTGAGCCACCCACGCACCCCAGATCTCCTGATTTAAAAAAAAACTGGGGGGTTGCGCCTGGGTAGTTGGGTCAGTTGAGCGTAAAACTCTTGGTTTTGGCTCAGGTCGTGATCTCAGGGTCCTGAGACAGAGCCCCATGTCGGGCTCCATGCTGGGTGTGGAGACTGAGATTTTTTTCTCTCTCTCTGTCTCCTTCTGCCCTTCCCCCCCTCCTCTTGAGTGTGCACGCTTTCTCTCTCTCTCTCAAAAAAAAAAAAGAAAAAAACTGAAATGCAACTGACATACTATAAAATGAACCCTTTAAAGTGTAAAATTCAGTGATTGACAAGGTTGTGCATTCATCACTACTAATTCTAGAACATTTTCATCCCCCGCACCCCATAGTAAACCAGGACTCTTAGTCCTGGTTTAGTCACTCCCCATTCCCTCCTCCCTTCAGCCCCTTGGCAATCACTCATTTACTTCCTGTCTCTATGGATTTGCCTATCTGTACATTTTATATAGTAGGGATCATACAGTAGGTGACCTTTTGTGTCTGGCTTTTCACTGTTTTTCAAAGTTCATCCACATCGTAGCAGGTATCAGTACTTCATTTTTATGGCTGAATAATATTCCACTGTGTGAACATGCCAGGTTCTGTTTGTCCATTCATCACTTGATGGACATTTGTGTTTTTTCTATTCTTTGGCTAATGTGATTAGTGCCTTCATGTAAGTTTTTGCATGGACAGGTTTTCAGTGTTCTTGGGTATATTCCTAGGAGTGGAATCACTAGGTGGATTTTTAAAAAAGATTTATGTTTGAGGGGTGCCTGCCTGTGGCTCAGGTCATGATCCCAGGGTCCTGGGATGGAGCCCTGAGTCAGCTCCTTGCTCAGCGGGGAGTCTGCTTCTCCCTCTGTCCCTCCCCTCTGCTTGTGCTCTCTTTCTCTCTCTGATCTCTCTCTCAAATAAATAAAATCTTAAAAAAAAAAAGATTTATTTGAGAGAGGTGAGGGAGGGGCAGAGGGAGAGAGAGAGAATCTCATGCCGACTCCCTGTCACCCACCACACAAGGAGCCCAATGAGGGACTCGATCCCATGACCCTGAGATTATGACCTGAACCAAAATCAAGAGTTGGATGCTCAATCGACTGAGCTACCCAGGTGCCCCACTAAGTTCATTTATTATTTTATTTCATTTTTTAAAGATTTTATTTATTTATTTGACAGAGAGAGAGACAGCGAGAGAGGGAACATAAGCAGGGGGAGTGGCAGAAGGAGAAGCAGGCTTCCTGCTGAGCAGGGAGCCCGACGCAGGGCTTGATCCCAGGACCCGAGCCAAAGCCAGACACTCAATGACTAAGCCACCCAGGCGCCCCTAAGTTAATTTTTTAGAGAGAAATGGAAATCTACTCACATGAAATCCCCTTTTAAAAATTTCTAAATTTGTTCTTTAACTCACACAGTCTGCTTTTTGGTTACAGTTCTATGAATTTTGATGAATCAGTCATGTAACCACAATCAAGATACAGTTCTGTTGCCCCTCCCCCAAAGTCTCTTGCTCTCCCCTCCTTCCTAGGCCATCCCTTTCTCTCCCTTGCCCACCAAGGATTTGCTCCCTGTCTATGTAGTTTTCCCTTTCCAGAATAAATCTCCCTATTTAAAAACCTTAAGAATTGCAGGGGCGCCTGGGTGGCTCAGTTGGTTAAGCGTCTGACTCTTGATTTCGGCTCAGGTCATGATCTCAGGGTTGTGAGATCAAGCCCTACATGGTGCCCTGAGTTGGAGCTTAAGATTCTCCCTCTTCCTCTGCTTTTACCCCCCTGCCACCCATCTCTCCCTCTCAAAAAAAAAAAAATTTTTTTTCAGTTTTCTTTTTTTTTTAAGATTTTATTTTATTTGAGAGAGAAAGAGATCATAAGTAGGCAGAGCAGAGGGAGAGGGAGAAACAGGCTCCCCCGCTGAGCAGGGAGCCCGATGCGGGGCTCGACCCCAGGACCCTGGGATCATGACTTGAGCCGAAGGCAGACACCCAACCAACTGAGCCACTCAGGTGCCCCAGAATTTCAGTTTTCTATGTGCCCTCCGTGAGCCAGTTGAGGCTGGAGCCCCTGAAGGAACACCCCGCTGGAGGTATGCCCTGCCTCCCCTTTCTTGCTCTCAACTTTAGACCAGTGTCTACAGAACCTCTGCTGAGAAAAGGCAACCTTTTTTTTCCACTTCCTTCTCTCCCTTCTGCCGCTGTAGCTGAAGCTGTGGTCAGACTCTTGCTTTCTCTCCTTGTTGCCTTCGAAACCTCAAAGGAAACTACTTTCTTGGAGCAAGGACCTTGACACGCACCCCATCGCCTCCCCACAAAGGGTGTCTCGAAGGGCCTGTGAATCAGTGGGATTTGGATTCCTTGTGGAAACAAAGGTGCAAGATTAGGAATCCTTGAAGCTTTTATTTGGGGTGGGGGGTTGCCTGAACACACATGAGCAAGACTGGAGTCCTTGAGGGGGCTGAGAGAGAACTGGAAGGACCCAGGGGTGGTTGTGGGCTCTTGAGAAAGAGGCTGAGGGCTGGGGGCATTATTTAGGGACCAAGGAAGGGGGTGACCTAGAACACTCTAGGTAGAAAGGATTGGGTGGGAGTTTAAGGGGGAGAGGTTTTTTGTTTTTTTTTTAAATAATCGTAGGGGACTTTATTTGAGAGAGAGATAGCAACAGAGATAGTGAGAGAGAGTAGGAGCAGGGAGGAGAGGGAGAAGCAGGTTCCCCACTGAGCAGTGAGCCCAATGTGGCACTTGATCCCAGGACCCTGGGATCATGACCTGAGCTAAAGGCAGACACCCAACCGACTGAGCTACCCAGGCGTCGGGGGGAGAGGTCTTTGGGGTGACAGTGTGGGAATACCTGGGGGAGGAAGGGTACAGAGGATGGGAGGAAGGGCAGGGCTGGGAGTGGGGAGGTCTCTGGAGGTGGCTGACTTCTAAGTGAACTTGGCTTCTGCTACAGCTTTGAGCAGTGTGACTTTGGGCAAGCGTGTTTTCTCAGACTCAGTAGGCTGTTCTGTGAAATGGGTACAAGCATCCCTCTCCCAGGACTCAAGAGAACCATAGATTGATAGGCCCAGACGTCAAGGGCTCCTTGAATGGCAGCTGCAACCAGTTTCCAGGGATTGGGGTCCCAAGAGAAGGGTGTGAGGGCTCTTAGGCACAAAGAGAAGGTTCTAGAAGCATTTAGGGCAGCAAATTCTGGGTGTGGGGGGCTCCCCAGGGTGCAAGGGCGACACCACCCACCTCCTGCTACAACCTTCCTCTGCAGCCGGATGTACCAGGGGCTTCAGCAAAGGGCAGTGAAGGATACTTCCTGGTCCTTTGAATCGGGTCTGGGCATCAGATGACACCTTTTACTTTTACAGAAGTGAAAAGGTAGAGCTTGTTCACCCAACAGAACGGTATGTGCACTGAGAGGTCACGCCTGTTGAAAACACTCGTGTGTGTACTATGTGGAGAAAGATCTGGAAGGACAGAACCTAGGTATCGCTCAGGGAGGCGATCCTTGGAATGTTAAGGCTTGATCTTTGTGATCTTTGCTTGACCCTATGCTCTGCCTCGCACACGGCCCAGGGTTGCTGTTGTGAGTCAACGGTCATTAAGAACAAAGCTCCGAGAGCCCCCCTGTGCTCCTAGCCAGGCCTCCTGCAGGCAGGCCCGCCAGGCCCCAGGCTCTGCGGCCTCCTCGCCCCTGCAGGCTCTGCTCCTCACCCCTGCCAGGTCCTGTGCCCCCGGCAGCCTATGCAAGCCTCTGGAGGAGGGCGTTCTTGTTGGTCGTGGCTTTCTGCCGTCAAGTGTCAGAGGGAAGGGCTCCTGACTGCCTTCTCTAGACTGGGAGCCTGCTGCTCGCGCTCACCGCATTTGGCTTCCTTTGGCTGTCTTACCACACTTTACTTTGAGAGACACCTTCCAGAACGTCTCACGGGCTTCGAATGCGGCGTAACTCAAAAAGATGCGAGGGGGCTTCTCGGCCGCAGCAGGCACACGCTGGAGGGAGGGCTGCCTGGGGGGCCCCAGGGCTCCAGCGCAGCCAAGGAAGGCACCACAAGGCCAATGAGTCCAAGCCCGTTTATTTGGTCTCCCGTGCACTCAGGCCTGCATCACCGGCCTCGACTTCTCAGCCTGCAGCTTCACTCCGGAGCCCGCGAAGCCTGTGCCGCCCTGGGGAGGTGGGGGGACAAGGCCAAGGTGGGGGCAGGTCGGGCTGCAGGGGCGGTGGGGGGAGTCCTAAGCCCGGTAAGGTGACGCAGGACCCCGGGGCAGGC
The DNA here is from genome assembly GCF_011800145.1 of Mirounga leonina. Classification (NCBI taxonomy): domain Eukaryota; kingdom Metazoa; phylum Chordata; class Mammalia; order Carnivora; family Phocidae; genus Mirounga; species Mirounga leonina. The sequence continues at coordinate 5,102,305 of NW_023270718.1, forward strand.
TGGCCTCCCGGGAGGGGCGGGGTCCCGGGGGGGCGGGGGGAAGGAGAGGGGGCGGGGCCTTGCAGAGCGCGGCGGGGAGGTGGGTCGCTGCTTACCCGCTGCAGCACGATGATGTCGCGGTCCGTCAGCTTCTCCCCGTTCACGGGGTCTACCATGTCTTTCCGAATCAGCTTCTCCACGCACTCCAGGGTGACCACGGCCCCACTACGGTGAGCGTGAGGGTCGGGGGCACCGATCAGAGGCCCCGCCCCGACGAGGGAGGGCCACCCCCGAGCCCCGCCCCGCCCCGCCCGGCGGGTCCCGGAATCCTGCCCCTGGCGACTCGCGGGACTCACGAGGGCCGCAGCACGGCGCAAGGCGTGGCGTTGCTCAGGCTGTCGCGGGTCACAGCGCACACGTAGCGTTCACTGCGAGTGATGAGCCCCACGCGGTCCACGGAGCTGTCGAGCGGCGTGAAGCGCACGGGGGTCAGGTCCGACATGCGCAGTGGCTTCCCGGACATTGGGCAGGTCACGGTGTGCGACTGCGCGCGACAGAAGGGAGGCAGGGTCAACAGGCGGGTCTGGGGCCAGGTGTAGGGAGGATGGGGGGGGGTCCCAGGCAGGGAAGGGCGTTGCTCAGGTGCTGGGGATGCTCACAGGCTTCTCCAGCTTGGTGGCCTTGGCCTCGGGGGTCAGGGACGGGATCCAGAAGCTGGGCAGCGCTTTGTCCTTGTCCTTGCCTGTGGGGCCTGCACTGGACCCAGGTCGGGCATCATCTGCAAGGGGAAATGGGTTCGGATGCCACACCCGGGGAAGCACCGGGCCCCGCGGGACCCCCACTCACTTGCAAGTCGGCTCCCCCTCACCTGGGCTGTTCTCCGAGGCAGCCTTGGGCGTGAAGGGGTTGAGGGGCCGGCTCACGATGGCTGCCTCCTTCTCTAGGAAGCCCCGCACCTGGTCCTGGGCCGCAGCCCGCTGCAGCTCTCTCTGCTCCTCACGCCGGGCACCCCGCTGCTTCTCATAGGCCTGTGGATAGACAGAAAGGAGTGGACTATGCATCTCCCTGTGGGTTGTGAGTCTGAGGGTGGCTCTTCCCATTTCACAGGTGGGTAAACTGAGGCCTACAAAGGGGACAATCCTGGCACTGTTCGTAGAGGCTGGGGACTGCCAGAGTGTGAAACTTTAATATGCTGTGATCTATGGTGTGGCTCTGCTACCCTCGCTTGTTCCTTCCCCTACTGCAGGGCAGGTCGCTGGTTTGGGATTCAGTAGCTTCTCTGTTCCTGGGCAGCAGAGTGGTCAGCAGCTTGGTAGGAGACAGATGGCCAGACTTAAACCTTGCCTCTGTCACTAATGAGCTCTGTGGCTTCCAGTAAGTGCTGTGACTTCTCCTGGTCTCAGTTTCTTCGTCTGTAAATCGGGCTAACAACCGCGACCTACCTCGCAGGCTCTCTGGGTTATGCAGGATGAGTTTTGGAAACGCTTAAAACCTTGCCTGGCACATAGCAAGCGCTCCATAAATGCACCTGTGGGCCATGTTATATTCTACAGTGTACGTACGGTAGACCCTGTCTGGCCCTGGAGGCGAGTTCCAGGAGAGTAAGAAGCAATTGACATTCACCGAGCCTTGATTGCGCGGGCTGTGTGGGTGTGCGCGTGTGCGGACGCAGGGACGCGGTGCTGAGCTGAGACTGCCCTGAGTCCCCCAGCTGAGGGAGGAGAACACTGAGGGTGACTGGTGCTCAGGACGGCCTCTGGCATGGTCACCGTGAGGAGGGAGCACCCAGGCAGCCACTAGACCATGCAGGGGGTCATGGGCGCAGGGGAAGCCCCTCGCTCAAGACCGAAGGCTCAGCAAGAACCTAGCCCGTCGCCTTTCTGGAGCTCTGTGAAGCCTGGCCAGAAAAGCAGGGAGGCAGGCCAGCTGCGCCTCACACACGGTGATCAACGGGGTCCCTCCTATCCATGAAAATGGTTCACCCATGGAAGGTGGGCGTGCCTCCAAGTAAGGGCCTTGAGAAATCTGACCTGTGGGCATCTACCGCATGCCCTGCGGGCGCCCTGTGATTTGACTCCGTTGGCCCAGTCTGGAGCCACTGAAACGGAGGCCCAGAGAGATGAGGTGACATCAGTTAATTCAACAAGTATTCATGGAAAACCTAGGGCCAGGGGGCGGGCAAGAGGTTTGTTCCCTGCCTCTGGGGCCTGCCGTCTGGCGGGGGAAGTGGGCACATGTTGGCCACATGCAGAATCACACCCATGACAAGTGTCAAGAGAAGAGGTGGCACGGGCAGACCCTAGGGGCCCTGGACTAGCAGGAGGTCAGAGGAGGCAACACCTGGGCTGATATCTGGAGGAGAAGGATTTAACCACAAGTGGGAGGGGATGGTGCACCAGGCAGCAGGAACAGCCCAGGCAAAGGCTCAGAGGGAAAAGGAGCTCAGAAAGGAAGCCCAGGGCGCCTGGGTGGCTCAGACGGTTAAGCGTCTGCCTTCGGCTCAGGTCATGATCCCAGCGTCCTGGGATGGAGTCCCGCGTCAGGCTCTCTGCTCCTTGGGAGCCTGCTTCTCCCTCTGCCTCTCTCTCTCTGTCTCTCATAAATAAAATCTTAAAAAAAAAAAAAAAAAGAAAGAAAGAAAGAAAGGAAGCCCAGACTGGCTCTGCTTGTGAGCTTGTGAGCTCACACCCTGCCCCTGCCCCCTCCCCCACCCCCGTCACCTTCATCTGCCGGGCGATCTCCTTCTTCTGGTGCAAAATGTACTCCAGAATTGCCTCCCGCTCATACAGGTAGCCATCCGGGCTGTAAGGACAGGACAGGGTGAGAAGTGTCGGCTCCCTGCCCTGGGCACCCACTAAAGCCTCTTACAGGGAGCAGGTCACTCAGTGCTCAGTGCACCCTGAGGTGGACCAGACCATTTCCATTTTCCAGGCTTTATAATCTGCTCTGACATGCGTGGGGGTGGGGCTCAGAATCTTGTGCTGCAGAGGGTTAACTCAGCGGGCCTGGGTGATCCGATCCCTGCACCTTCCAAACAAAGGACTGGCCCTTGACCAGCTCCCAGGAGGGAACCTTAGAGCCCCTGGAATGTGCTGCCTGATAAAAGTGTCTTAGTTCACCTGGGGCAGGGGTGGGAGGTGGAGGTGGGGGCTTGGCCGTGTGGTGTCAGACCTCCAGAGGGGCTGGAGACCAAGGTCAGCCCCACAGAGGTCAGCCATGCCTCCAGGACCAGCCTCCCATAAAAGCCCCGGACACCGGGGCCTCAGGTGGGCTTCCCCGCTGGGCAGCACTCTCGCCTCTTGTCACACCTTGTTGCTGTCCCTGGGACTCTGTCAGGAGAGGATGATTAGAGGCTCGCTCCTCGTCCCTCCCGGGCTCTGCCCCACGTTTTCCCCCTTGCTGACTTAATCTCCCTCTTCCTACTGTCACAAGCTGTCACTGACTAGAACTACCTCCCCGAGTTCTGTGAGTTCTTCTCATGAACCCCTGAACCTGAACGTGGCCTCAGGGACCCTAGATGGGGCCGGTCACGTGGGGAAAGACCCACCCGGCCGTCACTATCTCTGTAACACAGACCCACACACCGAGCCCATATTCAGTCACTAGACTAAGCACCTTGTACCCACGATCTCCCTGAAGCCTCCGCCAGGCCGTGAGGCAGGTAACAGTGAGCGTCCGCACATGAGCTGTTATTATGCGCCAGGCGATGTTCCAAGGGCCCTACCCTCTATTACAAATGTATTCTTTTCCACACCCCGTGGAACACGTTAGGATCACGCCCATGTCTTGGATGAGCACACTGAGGCTCTGAGAGGTGGAGGGGCTTGCCCAGGGCGCCCCAGCTGTGCAGGCAGCCAGACCCACGCACGCGGCCCCCTCCCCGCAGCTCCCCGGCTCACGTGACGACAGGGTCATGGCAGGGCTGCAGAGAGAGGCAGCAGCAATCGAAGTCCTTGACGGCATCGCGGCTCAGGCGAATGTTCTGGGTCCCGTAGCCCGAGGCCGCTGGGGACAGAGACAGACAGAGGGATGGAGGGCCAGGAGATGTGCCCCTTACCGAACCCCAAGAGAAAGGCACAGAGAGAACTTGGAGGCGGGGTGGGGAGGGGGGACACTCTGAGAAACAGGCAGTCAAGAGCTTGGGCTGTGTGTCTGTGTGTGTCTGTGTTGGGGGCAGGGGCATGACCCACAGGAAGGTGTCCATCCAGAGGGTAAGTGACAGACAGGCCCTGTCACTGAGGTAGCTGGGTAGAGAGGCTCACGGCTGACTCCCCTCCGCCCCTCTGGCTCTATGACCAAACTCAAGGGCCTGTATCTCCCTGGGCCTCAGTTCTGCCGCGACAACAGCGATTCCTTCCTCAGTGGGTGGCTGGGAGTCTTAGATGAGGTCACGTACAGAAGTGCCCATCACTGGGGCGGGGGAGGGGTGCGGGATCATGCGGGCTGTTCCTCATAAGGTCATGACCATCAGTCAGGGGTGGGGGGAGAGACATGGCCAGAAGGCACAACCAGAGGGGCAGAGGGGGGATGGTGACTTCAAGAGACATTTGTCCCCCTGCCAAACCCAATACCTGTGTCCTTCTTCTTCTCGTGGTAGGTGTAGACAGCTCCTGCCGTGCAGTTCTTGCCATGCCGTGTCATCCTAAGGGAAGGAGGGGATAGTCACAGGGCTGTGGTGGAGGGAGTCCATAGGGAGGACGGGGCCCTCAGAGCTGATCTGACCCTGCCCCCGCCAGATGGGAAAACTGGGGGTGGGTCAGGGGAGGACATTACTATTTTTTTAAACAAACTGCTGAAGGGGTAGCAGAGTAAGACTTACGGGCTGTTTCTTCTCTGATCTGCATTTTATTTAATTATTTTTAACAATTTTATTTAATTATTTGATAGAGTGTGCGCATGAGTGGGGGTAGGAGCAGAGGGAGAGGCGGGCTCCCTGTCCGATGCGGGGCTCGATCCCAGGACCCTGAGATCATGACCTGAGCCGAAAGCAGGCGTGTAACTGACTGAGCCAACCAGGCGTCCCCAGGGGAGGACAGTCTTACACACGTGAAGTGGTTACGAAGATATCTATACACTCCAAAAAGGAAGATGGCATTTTACTTTGAAAAAGACCTACACTTTGCTTGTAGAAGCAGGCATCGGAAGGGGTGCACGTTGTAAGTTACTCTGAGGGGGTAGAGGGAGGGTGATTTGAAATCCAAAAAAGTTCTAGCAGCAGATGAGAATGGGTGCGGCTCCTTACACACATCGGGGAGGTGAGGGGCCTGGAGATGCTCTGTTTGGGGTGTGCATGTGTGCTTTGTGGATGCCTACAGGCTTACACAACTGAGTGCAGTACTCTTTTTCCTGGGTGGGTGAGATCATCTGTAAGCAAAGGCGAAATCCGCATTCTGCTCGAATTGTTGCCTAACCTACCCATTACACTGGAATAAATTCACATCTTCAAAACAAGCATCCTAGCAGAGCTAGGTACACGGAACTCTGGCAAATAAACAAGAAAAAAAACAGCTACCCCAGCAGGAAAAGGAGCAGAAGACATGAACAAGGGGCAATTTACGGAAGAAGCAGCTCAAAGACTAATGCACGTGTGGGGAGACACTCAATTCTCCTCAGATGGAAACGACAGTGAGATAGCACTTGACAGGGGCACCTGGGTGGCTCAGTTGGTTAGGCGACTGCCTTCGGCTCAGGTCACGATCCTGGAGTCCCGGGATCAAGTTCCGCATCGGGCTCTCTGCTCAGCGGGGAGCCTGCTTCTCCCTGTGACCCTCCCCGCTCTCATGTGTGTGCTCTCTCAAATAAATAAATAAATCTTAAAAAAAAAAAAAAAAGATAGCACTTGACACCGATCATCAGGCTGGCGGGAGAAACTCTGAAAGCTGGGTAAGACCAGGACTTGGTGAGGACGTGCGGTCGGTCACAGGACCCTTAGGCATTGCAGCGGGAAGAGTGGACAGGGCCAGCCTCCCAGAACTCAGGCTGGCGGAACTTTAGCAAAGTAAGCACAGGCGACTCTGCACTTGGGTGATGTGCCCCAAAGACATCCTCAGAGACATCCGCAAGGGAGCATACCCACGGATGTCCACAGCGGTGTTATTTACACCGGAGGGGAGTCAGAGGCAACTGGATGTCCCTCCCTGGGAGAATGGGTGCTGACAGCCCATCCTCGAGACTACCCAGCTGTTAAAATGCAACCCATTGGATGTGTGCAAGGCATCATGGGTGGATGTTAACGCAATACTGGGTATAAAAAATAAGGGAAACAACAGTAAGAAATGAAACAGGATCGCTGCCAATCTACACATGCCTACGATGGTACTTTTTTTTTTTTTAAGATTTTATTTATTTATTTGACAGAGAGAGAACGAGAGAGCACAAGCCGGGGGAGCTGCAGAAGCAGAGGGAGAAGCAGATTCCCAGCTGAGTAGGGAGTCTGACGTGGGGCTTGATCCCAGGACCCTGGGATCATGACCTGAGCCCAGGACCCTGGGATCATGACATGAGCCCATGACCTGAGTTAAGCATCAGGCAGATGCTTAACTGACTGAGCCACCCAGGCGCTCCAAGATGGTACATATTATTGTATTTTAAGATCTTATTTATTTATTTAACAGAGAGAGAGACAGCGAGAGCAGGAACACAAGCAGGGGGAGTGGGAGAGGGAGAAGCAGGCTTCGCACTGAGCAGGGAGCCAGATGTGGGGCTCGATCCCAGGACCCTGGGATCATGACCTGAGCCGAAGGCAGATGTTTAACGACTGAGCCACCCAGGCGCCCCAAGACGGTACATTTTAAAGAAAACCATACAAACAAGAGGGTACTCACTGTGCGTACGGGGTGGGGACCGACCAGGGGCTGGAGATGCAGGAGGGAGCTATAGGTTATAGGGATCAAGGATTGGGCAAGATGACCTTCAGCCTGGCCTTGAGCCCAGGGTTGGCCATTTCCTTTCTCTGAGCCTTGGCTTAATTTGGCAAAAAGTGGGGATAACCATGGGATCTAGTTGACAGGACTGGACTGCCGTGAGAAGTGCATGAGTCCTGCTCAGAGCCTGGCACACAGGGGGTGTTCGGGAAATATTCTCTCCAGCTGTCTGGCTGCAAGAAAGGTCCAGAAGGCTGGCGTGGGGGTGGGGGCACAACCAAGGGCTCCCCAAATGCAAAAAGAGCACCTCTGTCTTTATACCCCTCTTCTGGTCGCCTTCGGAAATTTGTCTTTCACATCCAGACCTTGAACTGCAAACCTCTCTCTGAGCCGTGGATCTCGCTCTCCCCCTACTGGCGTCTTCCCTCAGAAACCAATTTCTGGTCTTCGGTATATTGACATAGAATAGAGGCACAGACCTTAAGGATGCAGCTTGATGCATTTCGACAAATGTATATACCCTCATGACCACCACCCCAGTGGAGACACAGAACATTTCACCCCAGCGGCGGTCACCACTGCTTGCAGGAGCTAACCTTGGTGAAACACCCCAACGTGACCCACGGAACCTCCTCCGACTTTCCCTCACCCTCCGAGGTTTTGGGCAAATGTCCAGCACCTGCTGTCTCCCCCCAGCTCACCTGCTACCAGCCCCTCCCCTGGGCCCTCTGGCTTCCGCCCCAGCCCCCCCAACTGCCACTCACGGAGGTCGCGCTGACCTCCTCCTGGACAAATTCTCCACTCTATTCTTAGTTGTCAACTGCCTTGACCCTCTGCGGTACTTGGCACCGGGCTGCTTGTCCTGTGGCCAACAACAGGGGTTTCTACACTCTTTGGCTTCATGGCCGGGGACATTTTCTCTCCAAGAGTGAGAGGAGCTGCTACGGAGGGAGCATCTTTTTTTTTTTTTTTTACTTGGCCAGACAATAATGGCAACAGTCCCCCACCCCATGCCAACTTTGCACCCCCATCTCATAGATCGTCCAACCTCAACCACTTTCTGAAGTCTATCCCATCACCATCTCCATTTGGCACATGGGCAAACGGATGCTTCGAAGCGAAGCCACTGCCCAGGGCAGTGGTTCTCAAAGTCAGGTCCGGGGACCCTGGGGGGGGTTCCCTAAGATGCTTTCAGGGTGTCCACAAACTATTTCCGTATTTATACTAAAATGTGTCTGCCTTTGTTACTCTTATTCTCTTACAAGGGTACAGTGGCATTTTCCGGAGACTGTGACACGTGAGGATGTCACTGCTCTGACCACTAACTGAATGTGTGCTTGTGCGTCCTTGGGTTTAAAAAATTTCAGGGGCGGGCGCCTGGGTGGCTCAGTTGGTTAAGCAATTGCCTTCGGCTCAGGTCATGATCCTGGAGTCCCGGGATCGAGTCCCGCATCAGGCTCCCTGCTCAGCAGGGAGTCTGCTTCTCCCTCTGACCCTAACCCCTCTCATGTGCTCTCTCTCTCTCAAATAAATAAATAAAATCTTAAAAAAAAAAAAAAAATTTCAGGGGCACCTGGCTGGTCAGTTGGGGGGAGCATGTGACTCTTCATCTCAGGCTCATGAGTTCAAGCCCCATGTTGGGGGTGGAGCTTACTTAAAAGAAAAATCTGTTCATTATGCTAAGTGAAAGAAATCTGGCACAAAAGGCCATATATTATAGGATCCCACGGATACGAAACGTCCAGAAGAGGCAAATCCATACAGACAGAAAGTGGATTGGTGGTTGCCACGGGCTGGGAGAAGGGGAAATGATGAGTAAACACTAACGGGTACAAGGTTTCTTTTGGGGTGATGAAAACGTTCTGGCATCAGTTAAGTGGTGATGATCGCACAAAATAGTGAATATACTACTTTAGATTTTTTTTTTTAAAGATTTTATTTATCTATTTGACAGAGACACAGCGAGAGAGGGAACACAAGCAGGGCGAGTGGGAGAGGGAGAAGCAGGCCTTCTGCAGAGCAGGGAGCCTGACTCGGGGCTCAATCCCAGGACCCGGGGATCATGACCCGAGCCGAAGGCAGACGCTCAATGACTGAGCCACCCAGGCGACCCACTTTAGATTTTTTTTTTTTTAAGATTTTTATTTTGAAGGAATCTCTACATCCACTGTGGGGCTCAGACCCACGACACCCAGATCGAGAGTTGCACGCTCCACCATCTGAGCCAGCCGGGCGCCCCGTGAATATACTACCTTAAATGGATGAATTTTGTGTTATGTGAATTATATCTCAACAGAAAAAAATTTTTAGCATCAGTTTTAATTTCTGATACAGCTAATATTGATAGGTAGAACTCACAAAAACGAAAGTTCTCGGGAGTCCTCAATGACTTTTAGGACACTGAGACCAAAGAGTTTAAGAACCACTGGCCAAGGGCTGAAGGGCTGGCAGGTGGCAGGGCCAGGATTTCTCTGGAAGCTGAGCTTTTCAACCACCGTGCTGGATTGTCTCCTCATTAAGGCCCATTTCAAAATGGAAAATAAGACTACCACCATCTGCTGTCACTAGTGTTTCAGAGAGAAACTATCCAAAACCACAACCACTCATCATCATGGCCACTTTATAGGGGAGAAGACAGGCTCCCGGGATCCCCCCCAGCTAGGAACCGACAGAGCCAGGATTCGAACCCAGGCAAGCAGGCTGTGGTGCCACCTTCTTGACCATGTGGCAACTGTCAGTCCTCCCAGGAAGGTCACCATCTGAGAATACAGGCCAACCCATTCCCTTTCTGTACGAAGCCTTCAAACTCCAGAGTGCATTTTCCTCTTTCAGCCCACTTCAATTCAGACATGAAATTTTCTTTTTTTTTTAAGATTTCATTTATTTTTTGGAGAGCGAGTGAGAAAGAAACAGCATGAGAGGGGAGAGGGTCAGAGGGAGAAGCAGGCTCCCCGCCGAGCCGGGAGCCCGATGTGGGACTCGATCCCAGGACCCTGGGATCATGACCCGAGCCGAAGGCAGACGCTCAACCATCTGAGCCACCCAGGCGCCCCAGACATGAAATTTTCACTGGAGATACTTGACCTGTATTTAGATTTTGTGATTTCCACTGCAAAGGTACATCCACATACCCACTTTGTGCTGAGCGTACTTAAAAGTTTTCCAATAACTCAATCAAGTGTTAGTGCTTAAATTTAAATTAATTAAAATGAGGGGCCCCTGGGTGGCTCAGGTGGTTGGGCGGCTGCCTTTGGCTCAGGTCACGATCTCATGGATCCCGGGATCGAGCCCCACGTCAGGCTTCCTGCTCGGCGGGGAGTCTGCTTTTCCCTCTAACCCTACCCCCTCTTGCACTCTCTATCTCACTCTCTCTCTCTCTCAAATAAATAAATAAAATCTTTAAAAAATAAAAAATAAAAAATAAAAAAGCACGACCAGAGGGATGCCTGGGTGGCTCAGTCGTTAAGCGTCTGCCTTCAGCTCAGGTCATGATCTCAGGGTCCTGTGATCAAGCCCCACGTTGGGCACCCTGCTCAGCGGGAAGCCTGCTTCTCCCTCTCACACTCCCCTTGCTTGTGTTTCCTCTCTCGCTGTCTCTCTCTGTGTCAGATAAATAAATAAAATCTTAAAAAAAAAAAAAAAAAAGCATGACCAGAGCGCCTGGGTGGCTCAGTCATTAAGCGTCTGCCTTCGGCTCAGGTCATGATCTCAGGGTCCTGGGATCAAGCCCCACGTCGGGCTCCCTGCTCAGCAGGAAGCCTGCTTCTCCCTCTCCCTCTGCCTGTGGCTCCCCCTGCTTGTTTTCTGTGTGTCAAATAAATAAAATCTTAAAAAAAAAGGGGGGGGGTCAGAGAACCACAAGTGTGGAGAACCTGGAACCCTCAATGCACTGACAGTGGGAATGGAAGCTGGGGCAGCCACTTTGGAACAGTCTGGCGGTTCCTCAAAAGCTGAAACACAGAGTTACCGTTTGACACAGCAATTCCACTCCCAACGGACATGAAACCATGTCCACACAAAAACTTTGGACACAAATATCCATAGTGTCCAAGAGCCAAAAGGTGGAAACAACCCAAGTGTTCATCAACTGATGAATGGATGAACAAACTATGGTATATCTCAGACAAAGGAATAGTATTCAGCCATAAAAAGAATGAAGTACTGATACGTGCTACAGAATGGATTAACCTTGAAAACATTATGCTGAAAGAAGCCAGTCCAAAAAAAAAAAAAAATTCCATTTATGTGACATGTCCAGATTAGGTATATCCGTAGTGACAGAAAACAGAGTAGTGGATATTAGTGCTGGGGTGGAGGGGAAAGTGGGGAGTGACGGATAATGGGTCCTGGGTTTCTTTTTGGAGTGATGAAAATGTTCTAGAACTGACTGTGGTGATGGTTGCACAACTCTGTGTTTATACTAAAGACCACTGAGGGGCGCCTGGCTGGCTTGTAGGTAGAGCATGTGATTCTTGATCTTGGGGTCATGAGTTTGAACCCCACGTCGGATGTGGAATCTACTTAACAAACAAACAAAAAAACACCAAAAAACCCTACTGAATTGTATACTTTATTTTCTTAAGATTTTATTTTTAAGTAATCTCTACACCCAAGGTGGGGCTGGAACTCATGACCCGGAGATCAAGAGTTGCACACTCCTCCAACTGAGCAGCCAGGCACCCCTGAATTGTAGACTTTAAATGGGTGAACTATATAAATAAATATAAATAAATCTGATTTCTGTAAAAAAAAAAAAAAAAAAAAAAAGGAAGTCAGATTTTGGGTTTGGCCTGTTGACCCCTGGCATGGAGAAATAAGTAAAATGAGGTTACAAGAAAACAAAAAGACAAATTCATACCCAGAGGGGATGATCAACAGAATAAGTGATCCAGTTTCTTTCTTTCTTTCTTTCTTTTTTTTTTTAAGATTTTTTATTTGTCAGATAGAGCGAGCACAAGCAGAGGGAGTGGCAGGCTGAGGGAGAAGCAGGTTTCCCGCTGAGCAAGGGGCCCCACGCGGGACTCGATCCCAGGACCCTGGGATCATGACCTGAGCTGAAAGCAGAAGCTTAACCGACTGAGCCACCCAGGCGTCCCTGATCCAGTTTCTTTCATAAGTCAATTACGCCAAGAAGAATAAAGGGTGGGGTGGAGGGGACTATTCAAAATTAAGAGGAATTTAAGAGACATAACAGCAATGACTTGACTGGATTCTGATTCAAACAAATGAAACTTTTCTTTTAAAGGCATTTTTGACACAGGAAGATTTGGTTATTGACCAAGTAATAGGTAATATTCCAGAACTTTTGCTTTTGGAAAGTGTGATGATGGTATTGCGGTCCTGTAAATGTCCCTTGTTTTTACAACATGCATCCTTAAAGCTTTAGGGATGATATGTCACGATGGGTAGGATTTGCCATATATGTATATATTTATGTATTTATACAAGATTTTATTTATTTGACAGAGAGAGACACAGTGAGAGAGGGAACACAAGCAGGGGGAGTGGGGGAGGGAGAAGCAGGCCTCCCGCTGAGCAGGGAGCCCGATACGGGGCTCGATCCCAGGACCCCGGGATCATGACCTGAGCCGAAGGCAGACGCCTAACGACTGAGCCACCCAGGCGCCCCAAGTTTGACCATTTTCATAACAGAACATTAAAGTAAAACCCTTCGAGGCCCAAGTTCACAGCGACCCAACAGCACCGTGGGGATGAGAACCCAGGTCGGCCGGCGCCAGAACTCCACGGAGGACAAGGTCAAACCCCACACCAACTCGGAGAAGGAACGGGCTGTCAAAAAGGTGCAAAGGCGGCGGTGGGCGGCTGCACAATCTCCTCCGCCCTCCCCGCCACAGTCTGGGAAACTGAGGCAGGAAAGGGGGGTCCGTCTTCCTCCACTCCCACTCCTTAACCCCACCCCCTCCCCACCCCCCGCAAGAGTCCCAGTCTCTCCTCCCCCTGGGACTCCCGGTCCCTCGTCCTCTACCGTGAAATACCAACTCTTAGCGGAACTGGCGGATGGAGGCTGAGCTACCTCCAGGGGATGCTGGGAGATGTAGTTCAGCTTCAAATTTGGGGGCCTGGAGTGCTCTATTAATGATTGACAGGGAGTCGGGAATTCGAAATCCTGTCCCTGTCTCCCTCAGGACCCCAGGAGTCTAGCCCGCGGGAAGGCGATCGCAGCAACGTTATCCCGCCGCCGCCTGGAACTCACCTTACAAACGACTCCTCGTTCCTTCGTTGTTTCTTCAACTGTGCCCCTACACCGGAAAGGAGGGCTGTTTTCCCTCTCCGCTTCGCCCACTTCCGCCCGGCAAAAAAGACAGGAAGTAGATCTGCCCCGAGTTGCCGAGATACCTCGTCGGACTTGGTAAGTCCTCCCTTTTTCTTTCCCTCCCTCCGGAAACGGGAGTAGCAACTTGAAGGTTCCGGTTAGTGCAACTGGCGTGAATATGGGGCGCGCTTAGTATACACTAGGCATTTCCCCGGGCGGGCAATTTCCTGCTTAGGCCCAGGCTTCGCGTTACTCCAAGTCCGAATTTAAGGATTATACACTTCATCCAGAGATTGGGAAGCTCACTCCCCCAAGTCCATCAGTCACTGACTGCATGTTGAGAGACAATTGAGAAGGGACAGTTCCTCTGGCCCCAGCTTATAAGCAGAGCAGTTGAGAAATCAGAAGTCAAAGTCCTTCAAATCACCTCAGGAAATAGGAATTGACTACAGCATCGTCCACCTATGCCCAGGGACCAAGGCATACATACATTTCCCGCCAGTTTTTAGCTATCTAGCTATCTGGAGACCTAGACATTTATTTCCCTAGCTCACCCAGGGAAGGTTCCATCCCAGGGAGGCCAACAAGGGAAGAGGTACATATCCAATCCCCTAAGTGCCCCCACGGTGTCGGTGTCGGAGACCCTGGCTTCCCGGGGGGGCTCTGGACCTTAGGCCCTTCATCCTAAGGTCCCTTTAAATACTTTGTCCCTTACCTGAGTCCCGCCCAGGGCAGGTAATCACAAACCCCGCCCCTCTGCCAGAAACCAGGATCGTCTTGATCACCCGGAGAGGGGAACCCCTCCTTCCTCTCCCCTCCCCTCTCCCCTGTCCCCCATTCACAGCTGGCCGAAGCTGGCAGAGGAAGCCCCGATTGAAGAGGAAGGGAAAGTGCTCACAGGTCTGGGCAGGTAAGTGAATGTCCCCTGGAGGCAGAGCCTGGCTTGGGGACCCTGGCCTCCTGACTCCCTGCCCCTCTGGGACTCAGAAGTTCCCATCCCCCAGCCCCAGGAGTCCAGGACCTCCACTCCCTTCTCCCCCTGGACCCGAGAATATAGGCTTTTTGCCTCTCCTGTGATCTTTGATCTATGTGGGTGGATGTGGCAATGGGCACAGGGAGAGGCAAGTATAGGTGGAAATTACCAAGAAGAAAGGAATCCTGATCACTGATGGACATGTTTATGAGCACCTACTATGTGTCAAGATTCGTGCTGGGATGGGGCGCCTGGGTGGCTCAGTCGTTAGGCATCTGCCTTCAGCTCAGGTCATGGTCCCAGGGTCCTGGGATCAAGCCCTGCATCCGGCTCCCTGCTTAGCAGGAAGCCTGTTTCTCCCTCTCCCACTCCCCCTGCTTGTGTTCCTGCTCTCGCTGTCTCTCTCTGTCAAATAAATAAAATCTTAAACAAACAAACAAACAAACAAGATTTGTGCTGGGTGCTGCAGACATGGTAGAGAAAAAGATAAGCTCCCTGCTCCAGTCTCTGGAGGAACGCTGTTTTCACTCAAATCATGCTTCTGAATCTTGCAAATTGTATTACCTTGGGAAATTCTTTTACCTCTCTGTGCCTCATGTTCCTCATCTGTGAAATGGGGATAATAATAGCAGTGCTGTGAAAATTAAACTGAGTTGCCACAGGGACCAGGCCCAGAATACAGGCTACGTAAGGGTCTGCTATGATTATATGATTATTATCATGGACCATAGAGTCCAGTCGGGGTGACCTTGCCTCATTCCCCAGGGGCTGAGGCACTTGCTATCTCTTTCACTCCTGGTTTCAGGTGTTCATAAAATATGAGGGGCTACCCCTCTCTGCCGCTGCTATACCTGGGATTGACCACCTGCTTAGACACCTCACCCAGTGGGGAGCAAGACCAAGGTGAGTGTTTGAGGGACGAGCTGGTGTCCAGGCACAGACCTCCATCCACCTTCCCCTGACTCAGGAACCCTTGCCTCTAGTCCCCTCCTCTCCCAGAACGCCATAGTTCTCCATCCCCTTAGGTTCGGGTTCCTCCATGTTCCCCAGGCTTAGGAACTCTCCATTTCTCTGTCCTTCGTGTCCTTTGGGCCCAGGAGTCTTCCTGGACTCCCCAGAAGCCCAGAGCTTTCTAGGAAGCCATAGCCGGATTCCACGAGCCAATCACTGGGACCTGGAGCTGTTCACGCCAGGGAACCTGGAACGGGAGTGTTATGAGGAGCGATGTTCCTGGGAGGAGGCGAGGGAGTATTTTGAGGACAATACTCTGACGGTGAGAGCCACTCCAGGCCCTGGGATGTCCTGGCCCACAATTCCCTCTACCCTGGGTCTCAGAAATCAGGGTGGGTTGGTTTGGGGGGTATGGAATCTCCCTGTTGACATGCTGTCTTTCCACCTGCTCGACTTCCATCCTTTCAAGGAGCGCTTTTGGGAGAGTTACATCTACAATGGCAAAGGAGGTGAGTTGGGGCGGGGGGAGTGGGGGCTCTTGTTCTGTGGAGCTAAGGCAGCCCTTCCCTCTGGAGGTTGAACCAGCATCCCCTACCCCAAATTTGCCTCCTCCAAATTCAATGCTCCCTGAGTATCCTGGAGGTGGTTATTAAAAGAGTCCCCTCCTTTGAGACTAGAGCCCCTGCCTGAGGAACCCACCACACCTTATTTGGAGGAGGTCTCATGTCTTTAGGAAGAAGGAAGTGCAGGTGGAGAGGGGTTACAGCCCTGGGGCCTATGAGACCTCAGGCTCAGAGGCCCCAACCCACCTGAGTCCTTCTTTGGAGTCCGGAGCCCCAGCCCTTCTGCAGCTTGGTTGCTAGGGGGACTGCTCCCTAGCAACGGGGCCTGGCCACCCCAGGCCAGGCTGTGGAAGCCTGTGCATCCTCACCTTCCCAGGCTGCCCGCCCCCAACCCTTCCAGTGACTTCTAAGGCCCCACCATGGCTGCAGTCTTGTTGCTAAGGGGGACTGCTCCTTAGCAACCAGGCCTGGCCAGGCCGGACCAAGGAAGCCTGCAGCACTCACTACCTGGCTGGCTTCCCCTCCCCCACAGCCCCATCCCGGCCTTGGCCTGGTTACCAAGGAGGCCTCCCTAGCAACCACACCTAGCCAGGCTCAGGACCCAAGGCCCACTGCCCAGGGAGGAACCCCCTCCCTGCACCACATGCCCCATCCCCTTGTGGCCTGGTTGCTAGGGGTGGATGCCCCTTAGCAACAAGCCCTAGGTCTGGGCTGGAGTCCTCACACTGGAGCCTGGTTGCTAGGGGAAGTAACTACCTCACTGCAGGCCTAGTAAGGCCTGGTGGCTCCTTGAATCCACCTGAAACATGTCAGAACTGGGAGGGCCTGCCTTCCCAGCGCAGCTCTGTGCTAAGGGGGCTGAAAGCCTGGGGTTTACTGTTTGAGCAAAGCTCCTGACCCAGTGCTAAAGGAAGTTTCCCCAGCAGCAAGACCCAGGAGGGCCTCACCAAGCTGGTGTTCTCCCTGTGTCTGCTTCCCTTCAGATAAGTGGCCTTGGATTGCTAAAGGCCTAGGGTCCTAGCAAAGGGCCCACCTGAGTTCTAGACACCCAAAAATCTGTTAGTTGGTGGGGGGTGATCCCGAAATTCCTTCATTGATAAATGAATTTTTCATAGCCTTCTGGTCAATTCAGAAACCTTCCTGCGATTCTGTTCTTCCTTCAGAATTGAGGTCTGGCCCCTCAGTGGCCTGGATGTGGTAAAGGGACTATGTTCCAGAGGCGGGGAGGGGTGCCAGATAAAACATAGGACAACCTCCCCATCAGTTAAATTTGAATTTCAAATACAAATAAATTTTTTAGTATAAGTATATTCTAAATACTCCAAGGGACATACTTACACTATAAAATATACATTGTGTATCTAAAATTAATGTTTAATTGGTGTCATATATTATTATTTGCTAAATCTGGTAATGCTCAGTGTGGGGGCCTCTGCAGTTGCCTACCTGAGCTCCCCACCCCCAACTTCAGTGTGTCCATTGCCCTCTTAGCAGATGGATTTTGCTTAGGAGGGACTTGAGCCACGCTTTGTCCAGGGAGGGGCCTCTGTCACCATGGGGATTCCACCACCATATTTTTTTAGTCCCAGGTGAAGTTATCATAGACCCTTTATGTGTTTGATCTCAATGAATTTCCACAGCCCATGGGGGAGGACTTATTGTTCCCATTTTATAGAGCAGCAAATGGAGGCTTAGAGAAATGAGTGGGTTGAGTTTCCTGGGGTCATGCACCTAGGAAGTGGCCCCTGCCGTTCTGCTTTGCTTCTTGGCCTGTACTCTTCCTTCAGGGGGAAGGCATTGGGTTGTCGGGGTGAGTGACAGCCCCTGACACAGTGCCCCCCCACCCCCCCACTGCAGGGCGTGGACGAGTGGACGTAGCAGGCCTGGCTGTGGGGCTGACGTCTGGCATCCTGCTCATTGTCCTGGCCAGCTTGGGAGCCTTTTGGTATCTGCATTGCCGACGGGGTGGAGGCCAGCAGCCCTGTCCCCAAGAGTAAGGAGGATTCAGAGAGAAGGGGCCTGGGGGCTGGAAAGCAGGGTGAGCAGAGGAAGAAGGAAGGGTGGACCTAAGGAGAGATGAGTCAAGGATTGGGACAGGTGGGCACTGAGGAAGGATCTGGGGAGACTATCAGGTGGAGAGTCAGTCTGTGAGAACGTGTGGGTATGGTTCTTGCCGTTTGTCTGACTATGTCCTCAGTACCCGGCACACAGTAGGAGCTCAATCAGTATTT
Source organism: Mirounga leonina (assembly GCF_011800145.1). Taxonomy (NCBI): domain Eukaryota; kingdom Metazoa; phylum Chordata; class Mammalia; order Carnivora; family Phocidae; genus Mirounga; species Mirounga leonina. The sequence goes on from NW_023270718.1 coordinate 5,120,139, forward strand.
GCCGCCTGTCTCCATGGTACCCGGTTTATGTGTGATCATCACTCTGTCTGCATTGTATCTGGTGAGGCTGCAGCGTGTGGTCTCTGGGTGTCTGTGATATGTCAGTTTCCGTGGTGACAGGCACACGTGTGTGTGTGTGCGCCTTCTGAGTTGTCAAGGCGTGTCTTTCTCAGTGGCAGGGTTTAAGAAAGTGCTTGAGTGTCAGTCTTCAAAGTATGGCGGGTCTGGGGGTTTTTCGGAAGGGTTTGTTAAGAGTGGCACGGGGAAATTTGTGACTGGGTGTATCTCTGTGTTGTGTCTGCTTCTGTGTGTGTCTGCCTGTGTCTCTGCAGGGCTTTTTCTCCATTGCTCTCCTGTAGCTGGAACGCATGTGTGTCTGTGAGTAAGAGTATGTCTCAGCAGTTAATTTGTGTCTGCCCCTCTCTGTTCGTCTGCCTGTCACTCTGAGGTGCTTTTCTGTGTGCCGGGTCAGGCTGAAGGTGACCCTCTTTCCCCCTGCTCTTTCTCCCTTCCATCTGTGTCCCCATGCCACCCTCAGAGTCTCTGTGTCCCTAGGTCTTCCCGCCTGCCTTCTCCCCAGTCCCTCTATCCTGTAGGTTTCCCCGGCTAACCGTGTACTTTCTGTCCCCAGGGCTGAGCTCATTAATTCCCGAAGCCCCCTGGGCGACCTAGGCCCACCGACGCCCCTGCCTCCACCCCCACCCCCAGGCCTCCCCACCTACGAGCAGGCTCTGGAGGCCTCTGGGGTGCACGACCTACCTCCGCCCCCCTACACCAGGTACTGGGCTGGGCTTCTACCCGGGGGTGGGGAGCAGAGGGGAGGATGCTGCGGGAGGAGGGGCGTGGGCTCAGGGGCGGGACTTGGAATTTTGAGCTTATTATCCGGGGCGAGGCTTGGAGCGTGGGGGCGGGGTCCTATGCAATTATCTGGGGGCGTGGCCCAGTGTTGTCCGTGTGGAGCTTTACCGGAGGGTGGGTCTTACGCCCAGAGGGTCTGCGATTGGCTGAGACGCCCGCGGGCGGGTCGGAGTGGTCTAGGTTCAGGGAGGGAAAAACAGCCGGGTCTTTGATTCCCCGTTGTGCCCCTCCCCTTGCAGCCTCAGGAGGCCTCGCTGAGGAGCTGCTTCGGAGCCGAGGTTCCCCAGATTCACAGCGGATTCCAGAGCCCCCAGGCCTCTTAAACTACATAGCTGAGATCGGGGAGTGGTGGGAGTGGGGGTCGTCCGGCCTGAGGCCTACCCTGGCACACGTGTTTCCGCCGAGGACGGATACGCGCATAACCCCGGCCGTGTTCCCTTGTCCCGGTTACTCGCGGGCTCCCAGGCTTTCCTGACTTGGGGAGGGGGGTACCCGCCAGTCCCGCCCCCGGGTAGGCGTGCGTGGAAACTCGGACCCCGGCGCGTAGGCCGGGTATACCCACTCGCGTGAGTGAGCGGGTGTGACAAGGCCATCGCCCTACAGTGCCACGGGCCACGCACACGCAGGGCCCTGCTTATGCACACGCATGTTTTCGTGCGCTCCCGGTGCGCGCTCGCAGGAACCCGGGGAAAGGGCGGGGGGCATATTTGCAAACGTGCTTTTTAGGGGAGGGCTCGCGTTGCACCGGGAGACTGGAGTTGAGCTCCTCTCGTAAATGAAAATGCTTTGTAAAAGAGATAAAAAGTGAAACAACGCAAAAAAATAAAAACCAAATAAACTGAATTGCATTCCCGGGCGCGTCTGCGCGCGGCGGAGTTGGCTTTCTGTACAACGCTGCGCCCTACACCCCCAGGCCCTGCTAGCGCTCAGTATCTCTCTCTCTCTTTTTTTTTTTTTACATTTGCACGGGATTGTGGGAGGAAGCGGAGCGCAGCCAGACACCCCGCCGCCCGCCCCCCCTTCCCCTCCCCCCTCCCCCAGCCGCCTTGTGCAAAGATGGCTGCACCGTGAGCGCAGAGGAGGAGGAGGCGGCGGCGGCGGCGGCGAGAGAGCGAGCACCCAGCGCCCGCACCCACCCCGGGGCCGCCCGGGACGCCCCCTCCTGAGCGCGCGCCCTCCCTTCTCTCTTGCAAGCGCCGGGGCAAAGGCGGAGACAGCGGGGTCCCTCCTACCCCCCTTTCCCTCCAGGGGGAACCCCCCTTCCCCCCTCCTTGGCTCGGCGGCTGCACCCCCCTCCCTTGCCCGCCCCTCCGCCCCTGCCCCCTCCCTCCCCAGCCCGGGGCCTTCCCGGGCCTTCGGTGGCTGCAAAGAAAAAGAGAGAGAGAGAGAGAGAGAGAGGGGAAAAAAAAAGCAGCAGCGGAGGGAGCGGCGGCGGAGGAGAGCGCGCGCGCGCCCCCTCCCTCCCTCCCTCCCTCCCCCTCCCCCCAATTTCCACCGCGGCCAATTCATGGACAGGAACTACCCCAGCGCCGGCTTCGGGGACCCGCTCGGCGCCGGGGCGGGATGGAGTTACGAGAGGTCAGCGAAAGCTAGGTAAGGAGCCGAGGGTGGCCTGGAGGAAGGGGCCAAGGGGTGGGGGCCCAGCCGGGCCGGGCCTGGCCCGCCTGGCGAGGCGTGCATCGCAAACTCCCCTCCGGCTTGCAAGGGAGCGGCCTTCCTCGGTTTGCAACAACGCCGCCGCCCCAGTTTGCAAATTGCAAACTCCGCCAAAGCCAGCTCCGGCATGCAAAGGGAGAGATGCAGCGGGAAAATGGGGGTGCAAAACAATTTCGGGACGGAAAGGCCCTGGGAAGGTGGGAGGGACTGGCGAAGCAAGGCCTGGATTTCCCCCCATCCTTGGATTCCCGGCTTGCTGATCCTTCCCCCCTGCGCCCCAGGCTCTGCTCTTGCAAAGGTGGGATGGAAAGGAGAATTAGAACGCAGACCTGGGGGGCGCCCCCCCTCCCGTCCTATTGTTCCGGGACTGCGCGAGGCCGCGCCACTCGGCCTCCCCCCCCGAAATTCCGCGCGCAGAGTGGGCACAGGGCCCCGCCCCCTTTCCAAGCTGGGGTTCTGTGTGTGTAGGGGGGGGGGTCCTGGAATCTGAGACACGCCCCCTTTAGCTCCCCCACCCCCAAAGGCAGAGAATCCTAGTTGATGGCGAGGAGTGGAGTATTTGACCTCTTGAGTCCGAGCCATGAATCGGGGCCGTTGCATGGGAAGATTCAGATGTTTCCCTGGTGTGTGGTTGTGTGTGTGAGCGTGGGCCCTGTTCGTGCTTAGTTGGTAGCCTGCTCACCTGCGAATCAGCCCCTTTCCTGCTGTTTATGTCCTGCCCTCACTCTTCACCTGTCCCCAGCCCCGCGCCCCCTGGGTTTCCCAGCGTGGCTGGGCATGACCCCACATGCGTAGGATTTTTCATTTGGGACGTAGCGCTCTGTATGTTTCCTTCCCCACGGGTGAGCTGGATAGTCGTTTGCACACATACCTGGGTTTGCAAGGGCTCATGCATTTGAACCTCAACCCTGGGGGATGGACGTTATTCATGTTCGCACTTGTACCTGGTGCTTTCCCCTAGTCCTATCCCTTCCCCACCCCCCATCCCAGCCGTTTGGGGAACAGTCTACCTCCTGCTCCCGACTCGGTTTGCATCACTCCATGAGGTTCAGGGCCATGTGTTCCCACGTGTGTGCAGTAGAGTGGGCGTCCTTATGCACCTCTCAGGTTGGCCCCAGGGCCTTGTGTCATCCAGGGGCTGGTGGGCTCTGTAGGAGGTCCATGCCTTTCACATTTTTAACTTGAGGCACTTTCTCCGACTCTTCACCCTCTTCTGTTTGTCTCGTCGCTGTGCATGGCTGTGTTTGTAAACGTGAGACTATCTGGGCTCTATTTATTGGGGCTCGAGTGGGGAATGTTTCATGACTCTTTTCGTTGGGTACCCCGATTCCCTTGTCTTCTTTCCTTTAGGGCCCAAGGTTCCTTAGGATAACCCCCAGTCAGCTGGAAGATTCCCCCCACACCCCGGGGGATTTGCTGAGTTCCCTTCTCCTAGGGCAGCCTCGGAGGACACCCTAACATCTCTCCCTTCCCCCCAGCTTGGTCTATGGCAGCTCCAGGACCTCGCACCCCGAGACCGACATCTTACACCGCCAGGCCTACGCGGCCCCCCACCCACTGCAAAGCTATGCCACCAACCACCACCCGGCAGGTACGGCCCCCGTCCTGCCCCGCCTGGGCTGGCCCTCCCTCCGAAGCAGCTGGTTGGCTGCTGAAAGTTCCACCCCTCCTAATTGGCCGTGCCCTGTGTCCTGGCCCGCCCCTTGCTACCTCTCCTCTGATTGGTTGCCTCTGAGGCTGCTGGTCCCTGCTCAATTTCACGCTGGATTCGTCCACCCTTGTCTCTGGCCCCGCCTCTTTCGCTCCAATTGGCCCCGTCCCCTCAGCCCCCAAATCCCACCTTCTCTTCCAGGCTTTTCCTCCTCTCTATCCCACCCCAGTCCTTTTCCTCTGGGTTTGCCCATCCTCTTGGCTCCTTGGTTATGTGAATTCTCTCTTCCTGATTCCTTTTTTTCCTGATTGGCTCTAAGTCTTTGGGCCTTCCCTTTTTTTCCTGGGTTTGCCCACCACCTTATTCTTCCTTCTGTAGTCCTACCTCTAGCGCTTCTGATTGGTTCCCTTCTGCCTCGTTGAACCAGCAAGGAGATTATATTGTCCGATTTGATCCTTAACTTTCCTGGTTGGCTCCTTACCTTTTTTCTTTCCTATTTTTTTCCCCCCGGGATCCTCCCACTTTTAATCAACCCCTTTCGGCCTGTACTCCGGTCCTTCTAAGTGGCCCCAGGTACCCCGTCCCTTCCCCTTCCTTGCTAGAATTGCCCAAATCCTTTTGTGTTTCCCCTCCCCCCCCCCCCCCCCCCCAAGAACTCTGTCCTGTTGCACCCACTTCCTTTGATTCTGGGTTTTTCTACTCCTTTACCTACCTTTCCTTTCCTGGGTTCCCTGCCCTTATGATTGGCGTACACTTCATCCTGCTTTTCGGCTCCCTTTTTCCCCTTTGTTGTCCTCGGCCCTGTCTCCTTAGCTTGGCTGTGTCCACTTTATCCTCTTTGAATCTTCCTCTTTGCTTCCTCCAGCCCTTTTCCCTGACCCAACTTGCTTTTGGCCTCTTCCTTTTCCCTTTCAACTCTGCCTTACAAACCCACTTAGCTGACTCTACCCCCTTGTCCTTGGCCAGGCCTCTCTGGACTCTTCGACACTGGCCTCCACCACGCAGGCTCAGCAGGGCCCGACGCCTCCGTCATGAACCTCATCTCAGCCCTGGAGTCCCGGGGCCCCCAGCCTGGCCCCTCTGCCTCCTCTCTCCTCTCCCAGTTCCGCAGTCCTTCCTGGCAAACAGGTAAGCCCAGCGTCGGCCCAGGAGGGCCAGGGTGGGGCTGGCATGTGGTCCGCCCTGACCTATGGTCTTCTCCATCGTCCCCAGCCATGCACACGCCAGGCCCCACGGAGCTCTTCATTTCAGGCGCCCTGCCGGGTTCCAGCACCTTTCCATCCTCCTCTGCCCTGTCGGCCTACCAGCACCCGGCTTCCTTCGGCAGCCGCCCCTTCCCAGTGCCCTCGTCCCTCAGCCTCCAAGACCCCCCATTCAGCCCCCCAGCTAATGGGCTCCTGTCCCCTCATGACGTGTTGCACCTGAAGCCCTCACAGGCACCCACAGTGCCATCCTCGCTGGGCTTTGAGCGCCTGGCGGGGGGCGGTGTCCTGGGGCCCGCTGGTCTCGGCCCGGCCCAGACCCCTCCATACCGCCCCGGCCCCCCAGACCCCCCCCCACCTCCCCGCCACCTCCCGACTCAGTTCAACCTGCTGGCTTCCTCTTCTGCCGCCGCCGCCGCCGCCGAGCAATCCTCCCCACAGCTGTACAACTTCTCGGGTGCTGCCCCGGGCCCCCCGCCACCCGAGCGGGCCCTGCCCCGCCAGGACACCGTCATCAAGCACTACCAGCGGCCAGCCAGTGCCCAGCCCCCGCCGCCCCCGCCACCAGCCCATGCCCTCCAGCACTACCTGAGCTGTGGAGGCAGCTATCCCTCCATGGGGCACAGGGCTAACCTGGCCTGCAGCCCCCTGGGTGGTGGGGAGCCCTCCCCCGGTGCTGGCGAGCCTAGCAAGGCCGGGCCCAGTGGATCCACGGCTGGGGCATCGGGCCGGGCTGCGGGCCCCGAGGCGGCTGGAGGAGGTGGGGCAGGGGGTGGCGGTGGAGGTTACCGCCCCATCATTCAGTCGCCCGGTTACAAGACAGGCAAAGGTGGCTATGGAGCAGCTGCGGGCAGTGCCACCAGGCCCCCACCACCCCGTTCAACGGCCACGCCCAAATGCCAGAGTCTGGGTGGGCCAGCAGCGGCCTATGCCACCGGGAAGGCCTCTGGGGCTGGTGGGGCAGGTGGCCAAGCCTATTCCCCTGGTCAGCCCCAAGGGCTTCTAGGACCCCAGGCCTATGGGCAAGGGTTTGGAGGGGGTCAAGCCCAGGACTTGAGCAAAGGCCCTAGCTACTCAGGGGGGCCCCCGCAGCCCCCCAGTGGTCCCCCGCCTCCTGGCCTAGCCACGTGTCAGAGCTACTCCCCGGATCAGCTGCAGGGGCAGCTGTATGGGGTTCAGGGCGAGCCATACCCAGGCCCAGCTGCCCACTCCCAGGGGCTACCCACGGCCAGCCCCTCGCTCAGCTACAGCACTGGCCATTCCCCAGCGCTCTCGGGTCACGGCGGTGGCTGGGGGCCCAGCTCCCTGGGGGGTGGCGGGGAGGCCAGCCCTTCGCACATCATCCGCCCACTGCAGTCACCGCCTGCCCCCGGCCGCCCGCCTGGAGTCGGCTCTCCAGGAGCCCCTGGCAAATACCTGAGTTCTGTCCTGGCCTCAGCCCCGTTCCTGGCGCCTCCAGGAGCCGGCAGCTACGCAGCCGGAGCAGGTGGCTACAAAGGCAAGGGGGATGGCTCGGAGCTGCTGGCTGGGCCTGGTGGGCCTCCTGCCGAGCGCACAGAAGATGAGGAATTCCTCATCCAGCATCTCCTGCAGGCACCTAGCCCCCCGCGGACCACAGGGGCAGATGGCTTGGTGGGTGAAGATGGGGCAGCGGATGCTTCCAAGGGACTTGGGGGTAGTGGTGGGGCCGGGGGTCCACCAGGCACACCCTACGAGCTGGCCAAGGAAGACCCCCAGAGGTATCATCTACAGAGCGTCATCCGTACCAGTGCCAGCCTCGATGAGGGCGCCACGGCAGCCCTGGAGCTGGGCCTGGGCAGGCTGAAGGAGAAGAAGAAAGGGCCAGAACGGGGCGGCGAGACCCCGGAGGGGCTGGCCACCTCAGTTGTCCACTATGGGGCAGGTGCCAAGGAGCTGGGGGCCTTCCTCCAAAAGAGCCCACCACCCCCACCTCCCACCGCTCAGCCTGCCCAGCCCACACCCCACGGCCTCCTCCTGGAGGCTGGGGGCCCTGACCTCCCACTGGTGCTGCCTCCACCTCCCCCCCCACAACTGCTCCCCTCGGTCCTCAGCCATGCCCCCAGCCCCTCTCCCAGTGCCCCAAAAGTTGGCGTTCATCTCCTTGAGCCAGCCGCCCGTGATGGAGCACCCCAGCCGCCCCCGCCGCCGCCCCCGCCCCCGCCCCCCATGCCCCTCCAGCTTGAGGCCCACCTCCGCAGCCACGGCCTGGAGCCTGGTGCCCCCAGCCCCCGCCTTCGACCTGAGGAGAGTCTGGAGCCGCCAGGCGCCATGCAGGAATTGCTTGGGGCCCTGGAGCCACTGCCCCCGGGGCCTGGTGACACTGGCGTGGGCCCACCTAATACCGAGGGCAAGGATCCCTCCGGTGCCTACCGCAGCCCCAGCCCGCAAGGCCCCAAGGCCCCCCGCTTTGTGCCACTCACGTCCATCTGTTTTCCTGACTCCTTGCTCCAAGATGAGGAGCGCAGTTTCTTCCCCACCATGGAGGAGATGTTCGGTGGAGGGGCAGCGGATGACTATGGCAAGGCAGGGCCGCCCGAGGACGAGGGTGATCCCAAGGCGGGGACTGGGCCGCCTCCAGGCCCCCCTGCCTATGATCCCTATGGGCCCTACTGCCCGGGTCGGGCGTCTGGAGCCGGGCCTGAGACGCCGGGCCTGGGCCTGGACCCCAACAAACCGCCTGAGCTGCCCTCCACGGTCAATGCCGAGCCTCTGGGCCTGATCCAGAGTGGGCCCCACCAGGCGGCCCCACCCCCCGCACCCCCCCCTCCACCGCCGCCGCCTGCCTCAGAGCCCAAGGGAGGCCTGACCTCGCCCATCTTCTGCTCTACCAAGCCAAAGAAGCTGCTCAAGACGTCCTCTTTCCACCTACTACGGCGCCGTGACCCACCCTTCCAGACGCCCAAGAAGCTGTATGCCCAGGAGTATGAGTTTGAGGCGGACGAGGACAAGGCCGATGTGCCCGCTGACATCCGCCTCAACCCTCGGCGCCTGCCTGACCTGGTGTCCAGCTGCCGCTCCCGCCCGACCCTCTCACCCCTGGGTGACATCGACTTCTGTCCACCTAACCCAGGCCCCGATGGCCCCAGGCGCCGGGGCCGCAAGCCCACAAGGGCTAAGCGCGATGGCCCGCCCCGGCCCCGGGGTAGGCCCCGGATCCGCCCACTGGAGGTCCCCACCACTGCTGGGCCAGCCTCAGCCTCCACGCCCACTGAAGGGGCCAAGAAACCTCGGGGCCGGGGCCGTGGTCGGGGCAGGAGGGCCGAGGAGGCAGGGGGCACACGGCTGGAACCCCTAAAGCCACTTAAGGTGAGGGGGACTGGGATCGGGATGGCTAAGGTCTAGAGAAAGCCAAGGTTTTGGACTACAGTTCTGGGGCGGGATGGGGGCTGTGGTCTATGTTCTTGAACCTGAGTGTTGGCATTCTAGGCTTCCACCATCAGAGATATCTGAGAATTGAGACTTTGGGGGTCTAGAGGGAGGCCCAGGGTATTGGAGCTTGGGTTCTTGGGTTCTAGGTCTTAAAGGACCCGCAATTGGGGATTTCTCGATTCCTGGGTCTCGTGGGAGGAGGGTCTGGAGGCTGGATTCCCGGGCTGGAAGCAAAGAGGGATCAGTGAGTGCTGAGGGAGGAGCTCCAGTCCTGTCATTCTGGAACCTGAGAGAAGGGATCTCTGGGCTTGAATTCTAGGGTTCTACAGGCTGAAAGTGAGAATTTGACCTAGGTCTTAAGGGAAGGTTGGGGGCCTGCTCCTCGGCCTCTGAGCTGGGAGGGGACTTGGGGCCCCAGACTCATGGACCCTGACTCCCCACTTCCCCGATATCTAGATCAAGCTGTCTGTGCCCAAGGCCGGCGAGGGTCTGGGAGCCTCCTCTGGCGATGCCATAGCCGGCGCTGACCACAACAGCCTGGACTCCAGCCTGACCCGGGAGAAGATTGAGGCCAAGATCAAGGAGGTAGAGGAGAAGCAGCCAGAGATGAAGTCCGGCTTCATGGCCTCCTTCCTGGACTTCCTCAAGTCGGGCAAGCGTCATCCGCCCCTCTACCAGGCCGGCCTGACGCCCCCACTCAGCCCCCCCAAGAGCGTGCCGTCCTCCGGGCCGGCCCGTGGCCTGCAGCCCCAGCCTCCTACCGCGCCCGCCGTGCCACACCCACCGCCCGCCGGCGCCTTTGGGCTAGGCGGTGCGCTGGAGGCGGCCGAGAGTGAGGGGCTAGGGCTGGGCTGCCCTTCGCCCTGTAAGCGGCTGGACGAGGAGCTGAAGCGCAACCTGGAGACGCTGCCCTCCTTCTCCTCGGACGAAGAAGACTCTGTGGCCAAGAACCGGGACCTGCAGGAGAGCATCTCCTCAGCCATCTCGGCGCTCGATGACCCACCTCTCGCTGGGCCTAAAGACACTTCCACCCCAGATGTGCCCTCCTTGACGACTGAGGCTGCGGTGCCAGGGCCCCCCCCTCTTCCGGGGCTCCCTAGTGCCAGCAGCAATGGCACACCCGGTGAGCTCTGGGAAGATGATTTGGGGGTGGGATGAGGCTTTCCCTGTTATTCAGGTCACTGGGTACGGTTGTGCAGGTCGTGCACTGTTTTAAGGGGCATCATTCACATTGTAGATGAAGTAGATTTGTGTGTTTACAAATTGAGGGCAAACAGGTGTTGTGAGAAAGGTATCATTTTCTAATCTGTCCACAGATGCTAAGTATGTTAAGATGCCCCAAGGTGGGTACTGGAGAATGCTGGGAGACAGAGCAGGTTATCAGTGATGGGGACAGGTGGGAGACAGGGTACTGAGAGAGCTTTGAAAACTGGCAGGGGTTTGGGGGCCCAAGAAGGATCTAGGATTTAGAGATGTATGGCAAAAGACAGAAGGACGTCTGGGGGGGGGGGGGGCGTATAGGGAGAGACTGGAACATTGATTAATTGGGTCTTGCGGGGGGTGAGAGGGAAAGGCTGGGGGTGCAGCAGGGTCTGGATGGTGTTCTGTCCTGAGAGAGGCTTTGGACAAATTTTAAGGTGCTTTGATGGGGGAATGGGGGCATTGATTTGGAGAAGGGCATTTGTGACAGTTAATGAGGGGGCTTGAGGGCTCAGAGGCATCCTAGGGAATGGAGGGGACTTCTAGGGGGTTGTAGGAAGGTGGGAAACAGGGAGCAAGGGAGCGAGAGGGTGTGAGGTTGAAGCAGAGCTGAGAAATGCTGGGGGCTTCTGAGCAGAGTATCAGGATTTGCTGAAATGGGAGCGAGAACCTTGGAAGGCTCATAGCTGAGGACGCAGCAACAGAGAAGAAGCAGTTTTAGGAATCAGGAGGAATTTTAAGGCGTTAGAGGGGGTCTCTAGAAAAACCCATGGGGAGTTAGTGGGAAGCGGAGGGCATGAAGGATCCCGAGGGTAGAGAGCAGTCTGAGGAAAGGGCAGGCAAGATTTTGGATGGAGGAGGACAAGACCCCCCCCCCCCCCAGCAGGAAATGAGTAGGTAGAGATGCAGAGGGAATGATTGGGGAATTGGGAAGGAAGGTAAAAAATGGGAGGTGAGAGCCAGCAAGGGCTTTGAGGCAACTAAGAGGTGTTACAGGACTAAAAGGGGCAACAGGATGAACATTCAGGGGCTCAGAATTACCGCTGGAGCTGGAAAGGGGTCTCAGGGAGGGACTTTGACAGAGCAGAAGGGCTTTGGGGGAGTTGAGCTGTTGGCATAGGAAGGGACATTCAGGGACAAGAGAAGAGGTGCTAGGGATGGTGAATGGCATTCAGGAACTAGGAGCCATGTCAGGGCAGGGCAAGGAGCTTTGTAGGGACCTGGGGCAAGAGGCAGCTGAGGGATGAGGAAGGGGTGGTGGTGGGACAAGGGACAACTGATTTTGATGGAAGGACATTGGGTAATGCTATTAGACCACAGTAAGGGACAGAAAGGGAGAGTATGTGGAAGCCAGGAAAAAGATGGGGAAGGACAGAGTGCCGTGTTTGGGTGGGAAGGCTTATTAGGACATTGGAGAAAGAAGTTAAGGGAACATGGGCTTCCTGTGGCTGGCTGGGGACAGAAGTGGTATGAAAAGTGGAGGGGAGGGCGGCCATGCCTGGCTGGCTCAGTCGGTGGAACATGCTGTTCTTGATCTGCGGGTTGTGGGTTCCAGTCCCATGTTGGGTGTAGAGATTACTTAAAAGCAAAATCTTAAAAAGAAGACAGAAAAAAATGTCCGGGAGGGGACAGAGGACAGATGAGCAGGGTCAGGGCAACAGCAGAAGAGTAAGAAGTGGAGATGAGTGGAATTTGGAGCAGAGATGGGTGTTGGGGTGTTAGGTGAAGGAGAACTCCGGTTGATCGGAAGGGGTATGGGGGTGCAGAGCAGGAAGAGGGCTGTGTCGGGACCCTGGGGAAGAGGAGCCTGAAAGGGCTGGGAGCAGACCTTGATCCACACTGACCGCAGACCTGAGGGACCCGCGTAATGGGGGGCAGAGGGGGCCTCCCCGCGCCAGAGTCCGCCCTGATGCCGCTCTCGCCCCCAGAGCCCCCGCTGCTGGAGGAGAAGCCCCCGCCCTCGCCGCCTCCCGCCCCGACGCCGCAGCCGCCGCCGCCGCCGCCGCCCCCCCCGCCCCCGCCGCCGGCCCTGCCCTCGCCGCCCCCGCTGGTGGCCCCGGTGCCCAGCTCGCCGCCCCCGCCGCCCCTGCCCTCGCCGCCGCCCCCGCCGGCCGCCGCCCCCGCCGCGCCCGAGGAGCCCGCCGCCCCGTCCCCCGAGGAGCCCGAGCCGCCCGACGCCCGGCCGCTGCACTTGGCCAAGAAGCAGGAGACGGCGGCCGTGTGCGGGGAGACGGACGAGGAGGCGGGCGAGAGCGGCGGGGAGGGCATCTTCCGGGAGCGCGACGAGTTCGTCATCCGCGCCGAGGACATCCCTTCTCTCAAGGTGAGTCCGCCGCGTCGGGTCTGAAAGCCGGGGCGGGGGGATTCGGCCCCAGGGCGGTGATGGAGCGCCTGCTGGAGGACGGGCCGGGCGTCCTGAATTCCCAGGCTGATGGGGCGGGACCGTGCGGTGTGTGTCCTGTAAACGAGAGAAAGGGGTTGTTAACGTTTGCTGCAGATACTCTGGGTGCTGGGCTTCTAGCAGGGAACAAGGCAGTGCTCGTCTCAGTGAAGCTTCTAATTGAATCGCACAAGCCAGGGGAGGCAGGCTGCTTTGCAGTGCATGGCATAAGGGTGGAAACGTGAGGCGTTGACAAAATGTACCTATGAACACACACACGCATGTAATCTGTAAATGTAATAGCCGGCGATTGGGGACTGTCAGGCCACATCTTAAACTTTTTGCAGATCGGCCCATTCCCCACTTAAGTGACTCTACTGCAGGGGTTGGCAAACTGGCCTCTGTGGGGCGAATCCAGGCCCCTGCGTCTTTTTATAAATAAAGTTTTATTGGCACACAACCCATGCCCATGAATTTACAAATCCTCTAGGGCTGAGGTAGTTCAGGCAGAGCTTAGCTGACCCACCAAGCCAAAAAAAATCTTTCTTTTTTTTTTTTTAATTTATTTGACAGAGAGAGAGACAGTGGGAGAGGGAGTGGGAGAGGGAGAAGCAGGCTTCCTGCTGAGCAGGGAACCTGATGCGGGGCTCGATCCCAGGACCCCGGGATCATGACCTGAGCCGAAGGCAGACGCTTAACGACTGAGCCACCCAGGCACCCCCCCCCCCAATCTTTCTTATCTGTTCCATTATGGAAAAAGTTTGCTGAGCTCTGCTGTACTGGGTTCATTGGATAGAGAGATTTGGATCAGAGGATTAATAGTTATAGGTGTGGGACAAGGGTAGGTGACATTAGATGCTCTTGTAAGGTTTGTCCCAGAACATGAGGCTGAGCAAGCGCTTGGTAGGTCAGCAAGCCATTGTCACCTTGATGGTGACACCAAAGACTAGGGCCTTTCTTCATATTAGTCACTTTCATGGACTGAGTATTGACTATGGGGGCCAAGAACATATTTGGCCCTTGATGTACATTATCGTGTTTGATTTATTCTCTGGTGGTGTTTCTTCAGACAGAGGTATTGTGGGATGAATTAATTGTAAGGTTTAAACAACTATCGTTATGCTTTGCTGCTTCGTATGTTCTGTGAGGTGAAATGAGTGTGTCTTTTGCTGAATGATTTTTAATCCGTCTTATTGTGGAAGAAGCAGAGCAACTAGAATAATGGGACTGTATGTACCCATTACTCAGCTTCCACCATTGTCCCCTCCTGGCTAGTCCTGCGTCCTCTCTGCTCCGGCACATTCTGCCCCCTGCCCTACCCCACCAGTTCCAGACATGTTCTGTCATCCATGCCTTGTCATTTTTTTAGCATGGTGGTTGCTTCATCCAAAAGAACAGTGATAAAAGGTAGTATTAGGGAATTACAAAGGAAAATGCTAGGGTGATTGCTCATGTTCCCAAACCCAACCAGCAATTGTAAAATTCCCTGGTCCCTCCTCCGGCATCCCTTGTGGTCTTTCTCACTTCCAAATGTCTTGTGTACATTATTTCATTTTTTTGGAAAAAATGTATTTTAGGGAGAGAGTGCACAGTGGGGAGGGGCAGATGGAGAGGGAGAGGAAGAAAGAGAACCTCAGGTAGACTCTGCGCTGTGCACGGAGCCCAACACCGTTGGGGCTTGATCAAGCACGGGCTTGATCTCACGACCCTGAGATCATGACCTGAGCCAAAACCAAGAGTCAGACGCTCAACCAACTGAGCCACCCAGGCGCCCCACATTATTTCATTTTAACTTCGTGACTTTTGAGGCTGATTTGATCCTCACCTGGGACAGGCGAGGAAGCTATTGAATGAATAGCAATGATAGGAGCAACTACCAACTCCTCAGGATGGGATTTGGGACCTATCACAGTCAGAATTCAGAATTTAGCTTGATCTTTTTTTTCCTTTGTTTTTGTTCTTAATTTTAAGAGATTTTATTTATTGATTTGACAGAGAGAGCACAAGCAGGGGAAGGGCAGAGGGAGAGGGAGAAGCAGGCTCCCTGCTGAGCAGGGAGTGCGAGGCGGGGCTCAATCCCAGGAACCTGGGATCATGACTGAGCCGAAGGCAGAAGCTTAACCAACCGAGCCACTCAGATGCCCCTTGTTCTTAATTTTTTTAACGTAAATAGATTTTTTTTTAACTGAGCTTTATGCCCAACATGGGGCTAGAACTCACGACCCTTAGTCAAGAGTCACATGCCCTACTAACTAAGCCAGGCACTCCCCCTTTTTTTTACTTTAATTGTAGTAACCTTTACATACCATGAAGTGTATCATTCTAATCATTTTTTTTTTAAGATTTTATTTATTTATTTGAGAGAGAGATTGAGAGAGAGAGCACATGAGAGGGGGGAGGGTTGGGAGGGTCAGAGGGAGAAGCAGACTCCCTGCCGAGCAGGGAGCCCGATGCGGGACTCGATCCAGGGACTCCAGGATCATGACCTGAGCCGAAGGCAGTCGCTTAACCAACTGAGCCACCCAGGCGCCCTCATTCTAATCATTTTTAAAGGTACCGTTCGGTGGCATTGAGTATATTCACATTATTGTGCAGTGTTCACCGCTGTCTCCCAAGTTTTCTCTTTATTTTTTTTTTAAATTTAATGGGACACCTGGGTGGCTCATTCGGTTAAGCGTCTGCTTTCAGCTCAGGTCATGATCCCAGGGTCCTGGGATCGAGTCCCGCATCGGGCTCCCCGCTCCGTGGGGAGCCTGCTTCTCCCTCTGCCTCTGCCCCTCTCTCTCTATATCTCTCATGAATAAATTTTAAAAAAAAATTTATTTGGGAGAGAGCACGAGCGGAGGGAGGGGCAGAGGGAGAGGGAGAAGCAGACTCTGCTGAGCAGGGAGCCTGACGTGGGGCTCGATCCCAGAACCCCAGGATCACGACCTGAGCCGAAGGCAGACGCTTAACCGACTGAGCTCCGAAGGAGCCCCCAAGTTTTGTCTTTATAATCACCTCTCATGATAGGGATTACTCTTCCCGTTTTACAGGGAAGGAAACTGAGGCACCAAGTACTAAAGCAGCCTTCCTAGACTTTGATGGCTCGGGACCCGCACCAGCTCTGTTGGCCCCAGGAGCCTGGGCTCTCAGCACCCGATTTAGCCTTTCCCTGTGTACATTCTATCAAACGTTGACAATGGCAGTGGCAGATGCAGGGGGGTGCCCAGCACTGGGCCGAAAGAACAGGGCTTTTACAGATGAGGAAGTTCACGTTCAGAGAGAGGGACTCATTCGGTTGGTGGGTGCCGAGCTGGGATTGGAGCCCTAGCCATCCGACATCACCTCCCAGGTGGCATGGGGCCGGGCAAGGACTCACATGCTTAAAATACAACACGAGTGTGCATTACAATGGGGGGACACACAGCCCCAGGACTGAACCACTCCTGCAGACATTGGAGACCCGTTGGTGTGCTTGGAGTCAGGGCAGGCTGGCGGCATCGTGGCTGAGAGCCCAGCTTTGGCCTTAACCTGACTGGTTCAAATCTCTGCCACTTCTGGGCTGGGCTGGGGTCGACCCTTCCTGACCATGAATTTCCTCATTTGCAAAATGGGGGTGATCCCGTTAGTACCTCCCTCAGGTAACGGGCGGATCCAGGCATTATAAAGCTCCACGGGACTGTGGGTCACACACAGTAGGTATCCCATACACTTCGCTTTGGTTACTCATCTCTGCAAAGCTTGGCAATTTTTTTTTTCTGTGAAGGGCCAGCTAGTAAATTTTTTAGCCTTTACAGGGCACAGGGTCTCTGTTACATCTTCTTGTTTTGTTTTTGTGATCCTTTAAAAATTAGGAACCAGGGCGCCTGGGTGGCTTAGTCGTTAAGTGTCTGCCTTCGGCTCAGGTCAGGATCCCAGGGTGCTGGGATCGAGTCCCGCATCGGGCTCCTTGGTCAGTGGGAAGCCTGCTTCTCCCTCTCCCACTCCCCCTGCTTGTGTTTCCTCTCGCTGTGTCTCTCTCTCTCAAATAAATAAATAAAATCTTTAAAAAAATAAATAAAAAATAAAAATTAGGAACCATTCTTAGCTCATAGAGCTGTGAAAATGGGCAACAGGCCATAGTTTGCTTCAGAACAGCGGTAGTCCAATAGAAATATCATGAGCTGTATACATCATTTTAAGCTTTCTTGTATCCATGCTTAAAAAAAAAGTGAGGGGCGCCCAGCTGGCTCAGTCGGTAGAGCACGTGACTCTTGATCTCAGGGTCTTGAGGTCAAGCCCTACATTGGGCGGGGAGACTTCTTAAAAGAAAAAAAGAATAAAAATAAAGTTTAAAAATGGGTGAGATTAGCCACAGGAGTGTATTTTCTTTAACACAGCTTATTAAAAAAAATCATTTTAGCATGTAATCAACACAGAAAAAGCTAACGAGATGTTTTACATTTTTTGCATATCAAGCCTTTGGAATCCTGTGTATTATTTTATACTCGCGGAACATACTCAGGCCAGCCGAATTAGCACAAAGCTGGCCCCCTCTCTACTTCGGCTTCCCCATCTATAAAATGGGACTGATAACATTAACTCCCAGTTCTTGGAGATGTTGAAGATTTAGCAAGATGTAAACACTGAGCTTGTAAGAGTTTGTTGGGTGGAGAAAAGTAGGGGGAGGGCGGTCCAGGCGGGGGAGCAGGGTGCAAAGTTTGTGTCATGAGCAAAAACATGGCGCACTTGTGATGTGTTAGGGATTCAAGGGGTTGAGTGGCTGGATTGTGAGTGCTGAGCCTGGGAAGGTGAGCAGATGCCAGGTCATGCTGGGGTGAGCTCAATGGGTGCCTGCTTGAGAGTCCACTTTGGGTTTTCTGGAAGCGGGTAGGGCCCCTGGCTAGTAGGATGGTGGCTGGGGAGGTGTCTAGGCCTGATGGCAGTCTGTCTACCACCTTAGTCCTGTGACACTGATTCCCCTGTTAATGGACCATGAAGTTCTTTCTTTTTCTTTTAAGTAGGCTCCACACCCAGTGTGGAGCCCACTGTGGGTCTTGAACTCACAACCCTGAGATCAAGACCTCAGCTAAGATCAAGAGTCAGATGCTTAATGACCTAGCCACCCAGGCGCCCCAAAGCTTTCTTATTATCATCCTGTAGGTGTTTCTAGCTCATTCCCATCCTGCTGCTTACTGTCCTGGTCTCTGCTTCTCAAGAGTTCAGATTCCCAGAAGAGAATCTGATTGGTCCAGCTCAGCATTTGGGCGCAAGATAGGATTAGTGATTTGCGTGTAGATTCACTGCCTGGTCAGGTCTCCTCCAATCAGCTGTGGCTTCCATTGGGCAGGGGCGGGAGAAGTGGGTGTGGTCCATGATAGGATTCCTGGTTGGAGATCAGGCAAGGATGATGCCAGGGGTTGAGCCCCATGACGGCAGAGAGGAAGAGTGGTTTTGGGAAAGCCACCAAGTTCAGTTGGGGTGTGGTGAGCCAAGGGGCCTGCGTCCAGCTAGAGAATCAGCCAGCGCTTTCGAGGAGGCCGATTGGGTAGTGGAAGAGACAGAGGGGGTGGTCTTCCCTGGCTGGGAGGGATGCTCTGATGGCTTTCTCACAGGCTTCTGAGAACTAGAATGGGGAAGATCATGTTAACATTGAGAGGCAAAAGCACCCATTTGTGGGGGTGTGGTGGGTACTGCATTTGCAAAAACCTGGAGAATCAGGAAGTCTGGGGTTCATCTGCTGAACTTGGAGGGATCTGGATGGCCTGCTCGGCAGGGACAGGAGAAGAGAAAGGAAACTGAAGCCAAATCTGGCTGTGCCAGATCGTGGAGCCTGCACTAGGGGCCCTGGAAGGTTTTGGAGCAGAGCAGGATGTGGTCCAATTCTTGGGCCTCTGACCTGGCTCCCCAAGGTCACCAGGACGGAGGCCTGGGAACCATATGGTAGCCTGGAGAAAAGGACTTGGGGCCAGGGCACCTGCATCCCTGTCTCATCCTGCCTCTTGTGACTTCAGCCAAGAGCCTTTTTAGACCTCATTCTCATGAGGTTATTGTAGTCCCTTCTTTGCACTCCCCTAGTTGATCTGAGGGACACACAAAATCATGGACATGCAAACCACTGACCCAAACTAAGAGTAGGCAGTGGATAGCTGGCACACAGACCCAAGTGTTACAGCTCCTGCCAGTGGCAGACATCATTAATTGATCTCAGCACTTCTGCTGAGCCTGGTTCTGCGCTATGACCAATCTAATTGGAATTGTCATCTGAATCCTATTTATCACTTGAGTGTGATTTCTTTGAATGTGAGGACTAACTTCCGTTCATCTGTGGGTTATCACAATACCCAGTGCACATTTTCTGCTGTATCTTTTTTTTGAGATTTTATTTATTAGAGAGCGAGAGAGCAAGAAAGAGAGCGGGGGAAGGAGCAGAGAGAGGGACAAGCAGTCTCCACACTGAGTGTGGACCCCATGCGGGGCTGGATCCCATGACCCTGAGATCATGACCTGAGCCAAAACCAAGAGTCAGACGCTCAATGGGTTGAGCCACCCAGGCGTCCCCGTCACACTTCCACGCTGTCCCGTGTCATTGCTCAGCCCCCTCACAGAAGACATTGCCCTTCCAGGACTTAGGTGTCGCCTCTTCCAGGGAGCATTCTTGGATTCAGTTTGCATTTGAGGTCCTTCTTTTAGGCTTCCACAGTGTCTGGGGGTCTGCCGTTAGCGTGTTTATTACTTGTGTTGTCATTTCTTTGGTGTCGTGTCTGGCTCTCCTGCTGCGCCCCTCGCTCTCCCCAGATTAGGCGCTGGGTCTGACCCACATCCTTCAGTTTGCATTATCCAGCCAGGGGGTCACACAAGTCTCGGGGTGGGGAGGTTGTCTGAGTGTTGGGGGAGTGGAGATGGGGGGGCCTTCTAGCACCGTGTCTTACCCTGTTGGGGAGAGGGGGATGAATTAAGTGGTCTCAGGTGAGCTGTCACCTGTCTGTTCTTGGCACAAGCCACAGCCTCACCCTCTTTTGTTTATTTGCTTGTCTACTTTGTTGCTTGGCTGCTTCTGTAATGAGGACCCCACCAAAGGCCCTGTCAGTCTCGTTCACCACTGTCCCCCCCGCCAGCACAGCATCTGGAAAGTGGTGGGTGGGCGCTCAGGAGTTGGCATTACTTTAACTCAACCGGCTTTGTGCCGTAACATTGTAACAACTAAAACTTTGTAGCACAAGAAGGAACAGCTTGTTTGAGAGTCTTGGGTGAGCCTGGGGGTGGGGGAACGTGGCCAGCCTCGAGCCGCCTCCCCGGGGCTGAGAACGTCCTGGGGCCAAGAGGAATGTGCCAGCCAGGGTGCGGTGATACCTGTTGACGACAGTGCCTTTTCTCGAAGCGGGTATCGAGGGAGGATACGGGGCCCGGAATTGGGGGCAGGAAGGGCAGGAGCGAGGGCTGACTTTGCTGGCCTCACTGCACCCCTCCTCAGCTGGCATTGCAGACGGGGCGGGAGCCCCCACCCATCTGGCGAGTGCAGAAGGCCCTGCTGCAGAAATTCACTCCCGAGATCAAGGATGGGCAGCGACAGTTTTGTGCAACCAGTAATGTAAGCCTGCAGAGGGGAATGAGGAGTCGGGGAGGCCTGGCGGGGGGGTGTACTGGGATTCACCTGCCATCCAGGGGGTGTCCCAAAGGGAGGCTCCACCTCCAGGAGGCTTCTGTGGGGGGCCCCGGGGCAGGGGGGGGAGCCTCGGGTGTCGGGCTGCCTGGCTGCGGTAGATGAAGGATTTCCTCGTGTGCCTCTTTCCTTCCATAGTATTTGGGGTATTTTGGGGACGCGAAAAACCGGTATCAGCGCCTTTACGTAAAGTTCCTGGAAAACGTCAACAAGAAGGATTATGTGAGGGTCTGTGCTCGAAAACCCTGGCATCGGCCCCCAGTGCCTGTCAGGTACCCTGGGGACCAAGGGGCAGGCGGTGGGCGGGGTTGACGGGCACGGGGATGGAACGTTCAAGAGAAGAGGTAGAGGTGGGGAGAGTGGACACAGGGTGGGGGACAGAGACCCAGAGAGAGAGAAAGAGACCCAGGTCTGGGATGGGGGGAGACAGAGGCTCAGAAAAAACAAAGGTCAGGAGAGGAAGCTGGTTCTGTGCTCAGAGCTGTGGGCTTAGATGCGGATCTGCGGAGAATTTGGGTTTCTTCGGGGCTGCTGACTGCATATAGTCCCTTCCACATTCCCTTCCAGGCGCTCTGGGCAGGCCAAGGGCCCCGTGTCTGCTGGGGGCAGCTCTGCACCTCCTCCCAAGGCCCCGGCACCACCTCCTAAGCCCGAAACCCCTGATAAGACGATATGTGAGAAGCCCCCAGAGCAGACGCCTGAGACCCCTGTGCCTGAGCCCCCTGCTCCTGAGAAGCCATCCCCGCCTCGGCCCGTTGAGAAGGAGAAGGAGAAAGAGCGGGTGACACGTGGGGAGCGGCCGCTTCGGGGCGAGCGGAGCGCAGGCGGGCGGCAGACTCGGCCTGAGCGGAGCCTCACCACGGGACAGCCCGCCACCTCCCGGCTGCCTAAGGCCCGGCCCACCAAGGTGAAGGCCGAGCCGCCCCCCAAGAAGAGGAAGAAGTGGCTGAAGGAGGCGGCGGGCAATGCCTCGGCGGGCGGGGGTCCACCAGGCAGCTCCTCGGACTCAGAGTCATCCCCGGGAGCACCCAGCGAGGACGGTGAGGCCCTCGGCAGCCACGGGGCGGGTGGGGAGGCATGAGGAAGTGAATCCTGGGCATCAGGAGGAGGCATAGGCGAGCGCAGTCCACAGGGTCCCGGGTAGTGTCGGCGAGAGAGCAACGAGAATTCGTAAATTAAAATGATAGCGATATTTGTCAGTCACGTGGCGCCTGAGATGGCTGTCTTCTCTAAATTCTGTACCCAAATTAACTTGTGTGACATTCATAGCAGGCTACAAAGTAAATACCGTTATTTTTAAATTTCTTTTTAAAATTTTTTTGAAAGATTTTATTTATTTTGGGGGGGAGAGCACGAGCAGAGGGGAGGGGCAGAGAGAGAGGGAGAAGCCAACTCCCCACTGAGCACGGGCTTGATCTCACATCCTGAGATCATGACCCCAGCCGAAATCGAGAGTCGGATGCCCAACCGACTGAGCCACCCAGTGCCCCAGGGGTAGCCGTTTTAACAGAGACTAAGCGTGCAGGCACTCAGATGAGAGAGTGAGTTCTCTTTCCATCAAAGCCCAACGTAGGGGGCGCCTGGGTGGCTCAGTCGTTAAGTGTCTGCCTTCATTAAGCGTCTGCCTTTGGCTCAGGTGGTGATCCCAGGGTCCTGGGATCGAGCCCCGCATTGGGCTCCCTGCTCTGCGGGAAGCCTGCTTCTCCCTCTGCCACTCCCCCTGCTTGTGTTCCCTCTCTCGCTGTGTCTCTGTCAAATAAATAAATAAAATCTTTAAAAAAAAAAAAAAAAGCCCAATGTAGGTGGTGGTTTCTTAGAAAATAAGAGGCTCTTCTCAAGGTTGTCCAGGGTCTCTGTTTCCTTTCTTCTTGTTGCTGTGCCTTCCGCCTGCATGCTGTCCTCAAGCACGTGGTCAGAGGCCGCCCAGCAGCCCCAAAGCCGCAGGCCTGCCAGTGGGAAGGGACTCAGGGGCCAAGGAATGGCTGGACCTTCCTTTTAAATTGCCGGATTTGGGCGTGGCCCATATCCTGTCTCTCCTATCCCATTGGGCAGAACTCGGTCACATGGCCACACCTAGCTGCAAGGGAGCCTGGGAAATGTAGTCTTTTAACTGGGCAGGGTGATGTTATATCAGGCCAGGTGGAAGCTGCAGGTCATGAAGGTGCCACAAGGGGGGAGATTTAGCAAAGGCCCAGATTTGCAAGTCTTTCCTTCTCTGGCCCTTTTCCTTTCTCTTAAACGATTTACAAACTTAAGTTTAATTAACACACCATATAGTTCACCTACTTAAAAATATAAAATTCAGTGGTTTTTAGTGTAGTCCTAGAGTAGTTCATCCATCTTGGCAGTCAATTTTAGAACACTTTCAATACCCCAAAAGAACCCCTGTATCGATTGGTTATCACTCCCCTCTTCTGGACATTATACATAAGCGAATCATACAACACGTAGGCTTTTGTGATTGACATCTTTCACTTAGCATAACATTTGGGGTTTAGCCGCCTGGTAGGTGTATCAGAACCTCATTCCTTTTTGCGGCTGAATACTATCCCACTGCACGGATAGACCACGTTGTATGGATCCATGCACTAGTTGATGGACTTCTGGGTTGTTTCTACTCTTTAGCTGTTGTGAATAATGTCACTGTGGGCATGCATGGAGAGCTCTGAATTTCCTGAGCGCTGGAAATGGGGGGAACTGAACTCCACCCTCTTCTGGGAGCAGTTCCCCTGCCAAGGGCCAGTATGGGTCTGGGTCTGTCTCCCCTCAGCCCATTCAACCAGGAGTGAATGGGTGTAACTCATGCTATGAGTTGGGTGTGACTCATGCTAGCTGACCTTAAGGCTTCCCTCAGCCCAGGAACCCTCAGAACTAACCCTCTTCCTTGTCTGAGAGTGGTGACCCTCCGTGTGCCAAAAGCTGACGCTCTCTCCTTCCTTAAATTCGTAATAGAAGTTCTAGAAAGACACTGTGGTGACTGTCTTCTCTCTTCCTCTAGTCCACTTCCATTTGGCTTCCTGAGCCCCGTTCTGCACTTATTTATTGAGTACCTACTTCGTGCCACAAACGAGGTTCCAGCAGTGAACAGAATAAACAAAAATATGTATCCTCATGGGAGCTTACAGTCTAGCTGGGGGAGTCCATCAGATAAACACGTTATGTAACAGAACACAAAACAATGTGAAAAATGGTCAGTGTAAGGCTGGCCAGGCTTAAAGGCAGTTAAGAAAAGCACTTCCGGTACAGAGGCTCCAGGTGGTATAGAGGGGGGTGTTTTCAGGGGATGGGGGAGTTGGGGAAGGCTTCTGGAAATGACATTGGAACAGACACCCGAGTGCAACAGGGTTGGGGTTGGGTGACCGGGAGAGAGAACATTCCAGGCTGGGCGTGTCTGGGGATCAGGAAGGAGGCCAGTGGCTAGAGTGAGTGAGTAAGAGGAGAGGGTGAGAAGTGAGGGCAGAGAAGGAACAGGACCAGATCTTGGAGGGACAGGAGGTCTGGAGCTTTGTGGTCCCACTGGAAGGATTTTACCGTGAGCGAGACAAGAGCCATAGGAGGGTTTGGGCCAAGGCCTGGTGGGGTCTGACTGCCACTGCCAAGTGGTCACTCCGGTCCTTGAAACGGCTGTCACCAAGGACCCTCCACGTGGATAAGTCAAATGGATATTTCTCATGCCACTTCCTGAGGGATATTTTAGGGCCATTCATGGCTGTCCTGCTTCTTTTTTCTCCCTGATGTTCCTTCTTGGGTTTCATGTGAGTGTCCCTCAAGTCCTGACCTTGGCCTTGTGGCTTCACCTCTCACTTGGCAGGCCCAGCTTCCCAGTAGTTTCTTCCCCCTGGCCCCCATCCAGGCTTCCCCCAAACCCCCTCCCTTCAGATCACACTGAGTTCCTTGTCCTAATTTCCATATCTCAGGGGCAGCCCCACTGGCTACTCAGTCAGCAGGCCAGATCTCCAGGCACACAAGCCTTTGCTCCCTCACCTCCAAAGCTGGGAAGTCCCCAGCTCTGGCCCTCCTATTCTCCTGCTCCTCCATTTCTGAATCCTGTCCCTATGGCCCTGCAACATCCTCATCCTTTCTTACATGGTCCATTACCCTGGCCTCTGGTATCATCCCTCTGATCCATCCCCTACATGGCCTCAGAGGGGTCTTTCTACACTTAACCCCTGCCCCTCCCCTGCTCACACCTCTTCCATGTCTTCCTAGTACCCACCACAGGTTTGGGGACAACAGGTGGACGAGGCCCCTATCCTCTTCACCTCCCACCTCCTCCCACAGTCTTGCCCTTTGTGATCTGATCTCTCCGAGTGGCTTCACTGGTTTGGAAACCCAATTATGCTGCTGCTTTAGACTTCATTGAAGCTACACTGAACTAGTCAAACATGAAGCTCACTGGCCTGGAATACTTTTTTCCCCATCAGTCAAGATTTAGCTCTTGGGTGACCTTGAACCAGCCTTTCCTGCCTTGCCAGGCTGAACTCGTTATCATCAACGCCCGTGACGCCCACCCTTAGAGCATACTGGGCTGGGACGCGTTGGTCTCCAGCGGACTCAGAGCTCCCAGAGAACAGGGATTTCTCTCCGGCCCTGGTACTTAGAACATTGTCTGCCACCCAGGCGGCCTCAGATGAAGTTGGAATCATGAGCTCGTGTCCCATTCTCCGCCCCCCCCCCCCCCCCCCCCCCAGAGCGGGCAGTCCCCGGGCGTCTGCTGAAGACCCGGGCGATGCGGGAGATGTACCGGAGCTACGTGGAGATGTTGGTGAGCACAGCACTCGACCCAGACATGATCCAGGCCCTGGAGGACACCCACGGTGAGCCGAGGCCTGGGGAAGGAGGTTCCCCGACTCCTCCTCTGAACCCCGCCCCCCCCCCCGCAAGGTGGGGCTTCTGCTCCTCTGACGCCCCTTCCTGGTCTCGCAGATGAGCTGTACCTGCCGCCCATGCGGAAGATCGATGGCCTCCTCAATGAGCACAAGAAGAAAGTCTTGAAGCGGCTGTCGCTGAGCCCAGCCCTGCAGGTGCTTGTGGGCCTGGGCAGGAGGGGTCTGGGACCCAGCGGTCGGGCATGGGAGCGATGGGTACAAGTCCGCCACGGCCGTGCCCGCAGAGCATCGGGCCCTGGAGGGGGCAACCACTGGAAGGGTATGGCTTGGCCAGGAGCAGAGTTGAGGGCGGGGCTCCCGCAAGAGAGGGTCTCTGCAGACCTAGATGGCAGGGACTTGATGGATGTGGAGAGGTCGTCGCGAAGGTCAGGGCTGGGCAGCTGGGAAAGCCCAGCAGAGTTTATGGAGTGCAGGTTTGGCGACAACAGGTGGACGAGGCCTTGCTGGGGAACGGTGGTGAGCGGATTCTGATGGCTTCTCTGTCGTAAACACGGGCTTCTTAGCATCTCAGCCTTCACTATTAAGTCATCTGTATGATTGCCTGCCTGGAATAGCCAAGGTCTCGGGGATGGAATATTCGGGCAGCTCTGAAAATTCTGATGGGGATCGTTGTGTGGGGCTGAGAATTTGGGGGTAGAACGTTAGGGCAACAGAATTCTGGGATGGAATGTTAGTCTGGCGGTAAAATGGGCGGATATTGGTCTGGTTCAGAAAATTCTTGGTGGGATGTTAGTCTCTCAGATGATACGGTTCTAGCACTCTGGGTGGGATGTTAGGGTAACTGAGAATTCTGGGATTGAGAGTTAGTCTGGCTCTGAGAGATCTGGGTAGGATTTATGCCAGGGTTTAAATTTCCACAGTAGAATATTAGGATAAGTCTGGGAATTATGGGATGGAGTATTAGTCTGGTTTTAGCATTCTGGGCTGGAGTGTCAGCCTGGCACTGGGGATTCTGGATTTTAGGATACCTCAAAATTTTGAGTAGGATGTTAGGCTGGGGCTGAGAATCCCGAGTGGAATATTAGGGGTCTCTGAGAATCTTGGGTGGGCCACAAAGCACATTATAAGGGTCACCAGACAGGCCTAGACTCCTCTGTCCTTTGAGAGACCCAAGATTCCAGAATATCTCCTGATCTGCAGTGTGAGGGAAACTGAGGCATCTGACAACTCGGGGGTCTGAGAACTGAGTGGTGGGTTTGGAGAGTGTGGGTCCAGGGGGACGTCCCACTGACCGGTCGGCTTCCCGCAGGACGCCCTGCACACGTTCCCCCAGCTGCAAGTGGAGCAGAGCGGGGAGGGCTCCCCTGAGGAGGGGGCCGTGCGGCTGCGGCCGGCTGGGGAACCCTACAACCGCAAGACGCTCAGCAAACTCAAGAGGAGCGTGGTCCGAGCCCAGGTGGGGCCGGGGATGGGCGGGCGGTGTGGACGCCTGGGGAGAGGAGCTGCCCCGCACTGGGCAGTGGGGTGAGGCTTCTCCGCTCCATCTGTCCAGGAGTTCAAAGTTGAGCTGGACAAGTCGGGATACTACACACTCTACCACTCACTCCACCACTATAAGTACCATACCTTCCTGCGCTGCCGGGACCAGGTAAGCCCACCCGCGGCGCGTCTCGCCCTGGGCTTCTGCCCCACAGGCTCTGCTCTGGACCCCAGCCCGTCCTCCCTCAGACCCAGGAGTCCTGGTCCCCAGCCCCTCCTCCCTCAGACCCAGGGGTCTGGCTCTCCCAGCACCCCCTTTCCCTGGAATATTGATCCCTAGACCTCCAGGCCCTGGTGGCCACCCACCCCAGCTCCCTGTTTAACACCCTGCAGACCCTGGCCATCGAGGGCGGTGCTGAGGACCTGGGTCAGGAGGAGGTGGTCCAGCAGTGCATGAGGAACCAGCCGTGGCTGGAACAGCTCTTCGACTCCTTCAGCGACCTGCTGGCCCAAGCACAGGCCCACAGCCGCTGCGGGTGACCCCGCCCAGCCTGGGGGAGCCACCTCTTCCATGAACAGAGAATTGGGACAGAACTGTGTCCTCAGGAGCTAATCCCCTGGGCCCCGTCGCCAGGGAAGGGGGGGGTCATTGGTCAGGGTGTGTCCATGCTGCCCCCACAGGGCAGGGTTCAAAGTTCGACTCCTCCCCTCTCCCACGCCCCCTCCACTCCCTCCCCAGCCCTCCCACTGTCCGGTGTACAGAGAAATTATTTATATATATGTATAAATGTCTATTTAGTAACGGTTTCCCTCCCCACCTTGCCCCAATCCTCTCTCCACGGCCACAGCCCCGCCCCCTCCACCTTGTACATAATGTATAGGAAAAGTCTATGTATGGTTGAGGGGGGCGGGGTGGCTTCAGAGAGCTGGGGGACCCCCTCCCCCCCAACCCCCCCTCACAGGCCAAGATCTTTGCTAAAGGCCATTCCCTCCCCAGGGCATTCGGCATCGGGTGGGAGGGGGAAAACGCATCTTGTTAATTATTTTTAATCTTATTTATTGTACATACCTGGGGCGGGGGGCTGGGGAGGTGGAGGGGGGAGAAGGGTCCCCTCCCTTTGGCCCTCCCGTTCCTTTTCTACTGCGATTGTCTGTGTCTGCCCCCCCCCCTCCCGCCACCGCCCCATCCCCTTGTCTTCTGGATGTGGTTCTATTTTTTATCTGTCTCCTCTCCCCTCCCCACCCCTCCACCCAGCTCCTCTGCTCCTCCCTCCCTCCCACCCTTTGTCTCTTGCTCTTTCTTGGGCTTCTGTACAACTCAACTTGTATACACTGTGTACACACAACCAGCCAAACGAAAACCCAACAGCAAACACTTTATCGGCCGGCTGGAGTGCCTCTGTCCTGCGGCGGGTGGGGGGCCCCAGGGGTGGCAGAGGCGGAGAGGGTCTGGAACGGGAACTTGGCTTCTCTGGAGCCCCTGGAAGCGGCCGGGCTGGGTCGTCGTATGCGTTACGTCTCACTGTGTAAAATTAGCCGCTCCCCCTCCCCGGCCCCAAAATTTAGTGACTTAAAACAAATGTTTACCCTCCGGCTTCTGAGGATGAGGAACTGGGGAGCAGGTCAGCTGGGTGGTCCTGTCCCAGGGTCTGTTGTGAGGGTCCAGTCAAGTCAGCCAGAGCAGCAGCCCTCCAGGGATTGATGGGCTGTAGGACCTACTTTCAAGGTGGCTCTCTTTTATTTATTTTTTTTAAGATTTTATTTATTTGAGAGAGAGCACGAGAGAGAGGGGAGTGAGGGGCGGAAGGAGAAGCAGGCTCCCTGCTCAGCAAGGAGCCCGATGCGGGGCTCGATCCCAGGACCCTGGGATCATGACCTGAGCCAAAGGCAGACGCTTAACCGACTGAGCCACCCAGGCGCCCCAAGGTGGCTCACTTTTAAGGTGTGCAGATTGGCTGCGGGCTGGAGGCCTCAGTTCCTTGCCATGTGGACCTTGCCATGGGGTACCTTGAGTTGTCTGCACACCATGGCAGCCGGCTACCCCCAGAGCAGGGGATCCCAGGGAGAGAGCAAGGAAGAAGCCTTGCAGTTTTCTGTCCTAACACACCATTGCCTCCTACATACTGTTCATGGGAAGAGAGTCCTTCCACCCAGTACCTACTCAAAGGGGGATTCAGCTCTGTTTCAAGGAGGGAAAAGCACAGGAATTTTTCGGTGTTTTTTTTTTTTTTAAGATTTTATTTATTTGCGAGAGAGAGAACGAGAGACAGAGAGCATGAGAGGGAGTGAGAGGGAGGAGGGTCAGAGGGAGGAGAAGCAGACTCCCCGCCGAGCAGGGAGCCCGATGCGGGATTCGATCCCGGGACTCCAGGATCATGACCTGAGCCGAAGGCAGTTGCTTAACCGGCTGTGCCAGGTGTCAGAGGAGTTGACCAGCTTTTTCTTGGCTGCCTAATGTGGACTCGAGGGTGGATCTCTTGTGTTCTTGAACCCTGGAACTACAAGGTCACGAGCAGACGGCAGTTGAGATGTGGATAGATTGCTGTGTTCTCGAGACTTGCTGCTTAAAGCGTGATCTGCTGCCCTTGGGAGTCTGTCTGTTTCCCCCCCCACACACAAGAGCTTGTAGAAATGTAGACTCCAGGCCTGAGTCTCAGATCTGCTGAGTCAGAACCCACTTTTTAGTAAGATCCTGGGAGGATTCTAATACACACTCAAGTTTGAGGAGCAGCGTTCTAAAATAAGACTTAACAATTTGGAGGTCAACTGGAACCCAGCGTGTAAGAAGTGAGTAAGCCGTTGTCACTCGAGAGCCCGGACCCTTGTCAAGAATGGACTATTGGTATTCTAGAACCCTGGCTTCAGCACTGATGGTAGTTGGTCAGTAGGTACTAACCCGGTGTGAGATTTAAGGGTAGACCATCCGCATTCTAGATAGATTCCCTTCCTGGTGAAATTGAGGAAGAGCCCCTGTTTGTTCTATAACCTTGGATATTGTCTAGACCATCACCAATGTGAACGACTCCAGAATCCTGGTTTTACAGTAACATTTAAGGATCTTAATGGGAGAGTCAGTGATGGACCATGGGCTTTCTAGAATCAATGGAGTTCGGAGGGGTGAGGATGGACCTTGGTGTCCTCGTACCATGGCCTGTGGCACATTGGGGTGCAGCCTCTGAGAGGCAGTGGCACATTTAAGTCTCTGGGCTGGTATGTCCAGTTGGAGCCAAAGGTTCCACGATCAGCGTTGCCTCAAATAGGAGCTCTGCTAAGGAAAGTGGGTGGATTGTTCAGAAGGTGGGCTGCAGGGCAGCATCCTCCCTTTGGGGGCAGGATAACCTTGTGGTTGGATTTTGGAAGTCAACTGCCCAAATTTGGATTTCCGCTCCAGCACTTAACCAGGTGAGTTGGATACCAGCCCGAATCCTCAGCTTTGTTGTTCGTAAAAATGGGCTTTTGTCGAGATGAAGGAAAACTGAATGTCTGAAGCACTTAGCACCCGTTCCCCATAACAGGAGGCCCCAAGAGGATTGTTGGAGGTCCAAGAGATGGCAGAAGGGGGAGAGGGTGGCAAGGATGTTTTAAGAGGGACATCAGAACCCCGAGAGACTTTGAATCGTCGGCAGGGCCCGCCGGAGCCTCGGGGAGGACAGGAACCAGAGAGGCGCATACATACCTAGGGAGATGCCAAGGAGGCCACGCCAGCCTCTTCACTGTTGCCTAATGAGCTGGGGATAGGTGGTGCTAGCAAACCACCCAAAAATGGCCTGCCAGTTGTCGTGTGGGTTTGTATGTGTGCTTTTTTCTGTGGGTAAGCGGTAGCTTTTGTCACCTCTGCAAAGCACATCATTGTCCTTAAAGAAGCAGGGTGTCCTAGGCAAGAACTTGGTGCTGATAGACAATGCAAAAAAGACTAAGGCTTGCTAGGGCTGTGATGATGGGGACCCAGGGAGGGAGAAATCGTCATAGGTCTCCACAGACGCCCAAGAGTGCCTCACCTCCGGCTGGGGTTAGGTAGAGAGGTCAGACCTGGTCTGGAAAGTGATAGAACCCGCCCCCCACCCCCTTCCCTCCTCATCTGGCAGGGCTTGGGTCCCCGGTGAGCTGAGGTCCTGGGGCTAGAGGGAGTGAACCTGCAACACAATACTTGGGGCCATGCTTATTCCCAGGGCGGAAGGTTGAACACAGGCCAAGGATTCTGTGATAATGAAACCCGGAAAGGGATATTTAGCTAATCATTGTTCTAACCTGGAATACAGAGGGACATTCATGGTTCTGGGGCAGGAGAACAGTAGGGCCCCCGTCACTGATAGAGAGCACTTAGTATACTCCAAATGCTGTTTGCCTTCTGGGTGCAGATTGGTTCCTAAAGGCCTCTGGGAAGTAGTGCTGTGATTACCCCCATTCTACAGCTGGGAAGACAGAGGCACTTGCCCAACAGCTCTTGAGTGAAGGCGGCAGGGCGGCTGCCAGGGGCCATCATCTACCCTTGAACCAGGAGTGGGTTCTGGGGTGGGTGGGAGGGGAGCCGTTTGGGACCAGGGGCCCAGAGGTTCTGTCCAAACGTAGCAGACACGGGGGTAGGAGTAGATCATTGATTGGTGACAGTTACAGGTGGAGATCAAAGTTCCAAGGCACGGGGACTGAGGCTGAGGTTTCTGGCCTGCTGTGTTGACTAGGTGTTGGGGTTCAGGGATGCCTGCCAGGCTTGGGAGATGGACGAGGGGTGGTCTCCCAGTCTGGCGCCAGCATTCCAGGTTAGCAAGTACGCTGCAGAACTGGTCCTGGGTGGACTATGGGGGTAATCCAAGCGTTCCCAGACAAGCCAGTTAGCAACTATTTGGGGGTGGCCTTAAGAAGACCCACACGTCAGCCCTTCCCAGGAGAGAGGCTCAGGTGGAATGTGTCTACACTGGCCCCAAGTTGGATTAAGACTTTGCACTCAGCTGTCAGCGCAATTGGGAACTTTCTGGAAATGAGAACTTGCCAGCCAGCCGCTTGGACACCATTCCGCCCACCTTGTCCCTTCACTCTCCTGTAGCCAACAAGTCTTTCTCAATATATATTGGAGGTGGGAAGGGGGCAAGCAGGGGTTGTAGCAGGGGCCTGTTTCCAAGATCCTGGGAGCCTTCTGGAACACCACTATCCAATAAATTTAAATGGCCACATGTAGCTTCTGGCTACCTTACTGCAGTTCTAGAACTTTACAGCAAAGAAAAAAAATTTAGATGTCAAACCCCATCCCAACAAAATGCCCACCCAAACACAAAAGGGCAGAATGCCCCCCACCCTTGAAGGCGAAGCAGGGGTCCAGACACCTGGCTTGGCTCATTCTCTGGCACAGCCCACCCCCTCCTCCCCACCAAGCAAAGAGTTCTAGATCCGATGGTGGCAGGTGGAGTGAGGCTGTGTGTGCCCTGAGTTCATCCACCGCCCCGGAGCCCTTTTCCCTTTTCAAGAAGCACTTTCTGACATTGGCAGTGATGTTTATTTCCCTGGGGGTGGAGAGGGGATTATATACAGCAGTGACCCGGATGCCCGGGAGCCCCTCACCCCAATAAGGGGCTTGGGTGGGGAAGGGAGGCATTGGCAGAAGGCACACAGTGGTGATGTCCTGGAGGATGCCAGGAATTCCGGATGGGGGTGTAGTGTATCCTGGGAAACCCAGATGGGAAAACAGGGTCGGTGAGCGCTGCTGGTCCCCAGAGCTCATGCTGGTTGCTCCTCTCGCACCCCCCTGGGCTACAGGAGGACGCAGGGACAGCCTCCGTCTTTCTTCCTGGGGGCACTGGGTGGGCTGGGCGGGAGCTCTTGTTCCTGATACTTCCTGTGGGAAGAAGCTGGTGAGTTTGGGTCTCGGCCTGGGGACAAGGACAACGAGAAGGGCGCTCTGCTCACCGGACGGCCCGCACCAGCTGCTCGAAGGCCTCGTCCACGTTGAGACGCAACTTGGCTGAGGCCTCGAAGTAGGCCACGTGGTGGGAGGCACCAAAGGCAGAGGCTTCAGATCGGGGCACCTGGGAGGGGGACAGCGGGAGGAGTCAGGTGTCTGTACTCAGGGTGGGGCCTAACCATGGCAGGCAGAAAGACACACTATGCTCTAATGGGGGTGACCTAGTGTGGGGGTCAAGTGAAGAGGAAAAGTTCTAAGGAGATCATGGGGAACATGCCAAGAGGGCTTGGCTCCATTAAGTAAGGAGTCAGGGAAGGCTCTGCAGACGTTTGCCCTTCTGAACATCAGATGACTGAGTTCCTCCCGCAGAGAAATCAGGGTATTCCCTGCAAAGGCCTGAGCAAAGCTCAGAGGGCTGGAAACCCCCAAAGGCTTAATCGGAAAGTTGAGTTCTGTGTGGAAATCACAGACACTCTGTGTATAGGAAATGGTGAGAGCAGAGAAAGGAAGGGACAAGACATGGTGGGAATTAAGTGTCAAGTGCAGGAGCTGGAGTTCTCGGGGAGGGAGGGGCGCGGGGAGCCAAGGGAGGGCTGTGAGCAGGGAAGGGACAGGGGCAGTGGGGGGCCCGAGTGGGAGGTTGACTGGAGGTGGGGATGGAGCAGGGTTGGGGCTTGACCTGGGGATGGGCGCAGGTGCCCTCGGTCCCCTCCAGCCATCTTTTCTGGGAAGTCTTACATGCAGAAGATCCAATTTGGGGGCAACACATTTAGATGTGTGTGACAACGGAGGGCGCGGGACCAGGGGAGCCAGAGGAGGGTGCTGATGTGAGGAGATGCACTGAAAGGAGCCTCCCAGGCTGAGATGGGGGACGGGGGGTGGGGAGAGTGTCCCAGACCTGGCGCTGTGTCTCCAGATCTGCCTTGTTCCCAACCAACACGATGGGGAAATCGTCTCGGTCCTTGACTCGGAGGATCTGCGTGAAAAGCTTGCCCACCTCGTTGAAACTGCAGATGAAGCCAGAGGCCTGAGGTCTAGCCAGCAGCTCGGCCCCGGTCCGCCCTGCTCGGCCACCCTCGGCTCCTCTCACCTCTGCCGGTCGTTAATGGCAAACACCAGCAGGAAACCGTGGCCAGCGCGCATGTACTGCTCCCGCATGGCACCGAACTCCTCCTGGCCTGCTGTGTCCAGGACTGCAGACAGGGGGAGAGGGGCCGCTGTGGGGATGAGGCTCCCTGCCCCCCAGCCGCTCCTGGGAGCCCTCAGCCCCACCACCATCCCCCCATCCACTCCCTGCCGCCCTCACTGTCCAGCCGGGCTGGAACACCATCCACCGTGCAGATCTTCGTATAGGAGTCTTCAATGGTGGGGTCGTAGTCAGACACAAAGTAGGACTGGTGGGACAGGGAGAAGACACTGTTACCACGGTTCCTGCAGTGCCCCAGGAGAGGTGATGTAGCCCTGCCCCTGGGCTCTGCCTCCCCCACTTCTTTCTGGGTCCCTGCTCCCCTCTCTGCGGATCTCCGTCCCTTCCTCCCACCCTACCTAGTCTCCTTTCTCCGAGTCTCTCCTGGTCCTCTCTCTTTCTGGTATCAAGTACATCCCCCACATGGTGATTACGTCCTGGCTGTGCAGCATTCAACAAATCACTTCCCCTCTCTGAACCTCAATTTCCTCATTTGGAAAATAAGGATAAAAATAGGACTACACTTAATCCAGCGTTTGTGAGATTCGGGGGAAATCCCTGTTATGCATTTAACGTATAGCTTGGATATAGTAGGTGCTCAGTTATTGGGACTATTATGGTATCTGAATAGCTGCCTGTTTATATCTCTCCCTCCTCCTCCTCTTCCCTCCTTTTTTCTCCTTCTTCTTCCTCCTCCTCCCTCTCCCCCTCCTTCTCCGGCAGCTTCTAGTTTCTCCTCCCAGGGGAAGGTCCCAGTTCCAATCCAGCAGCAGAGAAGCTGCCCCGCCCGCAGGCTGGGCCCCTCCCTTCCTGCCTGGGTCAGGCTAGCCTCCAGCCAGGCCTTTGGCCAGCTTTGGGTCTGTCCCTGGGTGCAAGGGGCCCAGGGCCGGGGCCTTTTTCTTTATAGGCAGGGGTTCCCATGCAGGCACTGGCTGAGGTCTCTTGGGGGGTCTGGGGCCCAGGGCCCTCTGCAGTAGCATCTCAGAAGCAGACACCTTTCTAAGGTTTCTCTAAGGTGGGAGGGTTTCCCTTGGGAATGGGCTGGAGGTTTCCTGGGCAGGGGTGGATTTTCAGGGGAGAAGGGGTGATCTGGTAGCTGGGGGTCTGAGAGCTGCATCCCATCTGTTAGGGGAGAGGTGCTTGGTGAGGGCTTGTCCTGGAGGGAGGGTGCAGGGACCGCGCCATGGGGGCATTACGGGCGTGTCTTCAGAACACAGCTGGAGAATTTTGGGGTGAGAGCTGGGGAGAGCCCCAAGGAGCACATTTGGGAGGTTTATCATAGAATATAGGTACGTGTCTACAGAGTCTCAGACACCCTGAGATGCACTTATAGGGTCAGAGAAACTCCTAAAGAGTGGGTCTCTCTGGGGGTGTCAAGAATCTGGGGGCTTCTTCATGGAGGTGATCTGGGGGCTAGCCGAGGTTTCTGAGAGGTGCTCAAGGAGTTAGAGTGGAAGAAAACTCAACATGGAGGAGTGGGTGATTTTCCCTGGGGGAGGGTGGAGGTCTGGGTCTGGTGGGATGGGGGATCCCCAGGACAGGACATGTGGTCTTAAGAATTCTCTGGAATGGCCAAAAGGCAGGATCTTTCTGAAATCTCTTGGGTCTGAGGGTGCCTCTCTCAGGACCAGATGGTACTGGATGGGCCCCAGGCAAAGTCTGGGCACAATTTCTAGATTCTGGGGGAGGTAAGTATCTAGACGAAGGTAATCTCCCAGTTAGGTTTTGGGTGGCTGAGAGGGGAATCTGGGATCTGGGGAGATGGGGCTCAGGGTAGGGGCAAGTGACACCTGGGGGTGGGGGCCTATGAGAATGCTTAGGGTCTAAATGGGGTGACTTCTGGATTTAGGGTGCTCCCAGGAGGTGCTCAGGGTCAAGTCAGCAGGGAAGCGGGGTATTGGGTACTGGGAGGAGGGATGGTGGGTCTCAGGATGCGAGTATAGGTCCCTTGTGTAGGGGGTGGAGGCACTGAAGGGGGGGCTCAGGGTCACAATCTGAGAGGATTTTTTAAGATCAGAAGGTCTCATAGGAGGGTCTCAGTGATGGATCGAGGGGGAAATCGGGGTCTCAGGGATCTCCCGAAGGGCTCAGTTCTAGGTCCCGGGGGCACCCCCCCCGGGGTGAGGGCCCACTACCTGGATGAACTGGATGGTCAGCGCGCTCTTGCCCACGCCGCCGCCGCCCACGACCACCAGCTTGTGTGTCTCGCTGGGTGGGGGGTCCCCGGGCCCCGGCCCCCCGCCCCGGGG
The DNA here is from genome assembly GCF_011800145.1 of Mirounga leonina. NCBI lineage: Eukaryota > Metazoa > Chordata > Mammalia > Carnivora > Phocidae > Mirounga > Mirounga leonina. Next base: position 5,155,736 of record NW_023270718.1, read on the forward strand.
CCGCCCCCGCCCTGTCCCGGACGCCGCCCCGCTGCTCATGTCGCCACCGCTGCCGCCGCTACCGCCTTGGGGGGAGCCGGGCGGGGCCTAGGGGCGGGCCCCGCTAATAAGACTACTGCATAATCATGAGCTCGGGAGAGAAGGACGGGAGTCTCGGGACACTTAGGAGGCAAGGCCAGGGAAAAGGAGGAGCTATGCTAATAAGGGAAGGGGACAAGCTTTCGTTGTGAAGGGGAATTCCGAAAGGGGCGGGAATATGCTAATATCAGGACTATGCTCACCCCGAGCTGCGCCACGCGCTCTCGGCTGGCGGGCCGTCCGTGGGCGGGGCTATGCTAATAAGAGCTCTCGCTCTTTCGGCAGACGGGTCCGGAAAATCGTTCGGGGAGGTGCTATGCAAATGAGGATCCCCGAGACACCGCTTCTCAGGGCACCATCCCTGAGGCCTCGTTTTAGTAGGCGGGGCTCATCGACTCGCGCGCGGCCGTATATAGGCGCGCTCGGAGGAAGGAGCCGGTTTTGAGGGGAAGCTCCACCTCCGTCCTAGGATCCTAGCCAAACTTCCGACCCGGGCGTCTAGGCTGGGAGCTGGAGTCTCCGCCCGCTAAGGGACCCAGGCTTCCGGTTCCCGGAGTCCCAGCCAAGCGGAAGACAGACTGGGAGGGGAGATGGGGCCCTGGAGGGGGACAGCGGGGTAACGGGACAGGGAGGGGCCGTGAGATCACTGCATTCCTAATCCCTGAGCCAGCTCCCCCAAACCGGGGTGGCTGGGTCATCACTGAAGGGCCTAGGGCCAGGATTTCTGAATCTTGAAGGAGGAGGAAGCTGAGGGCCCAGACTCCGGGGTCTCTCGGAGAGAATGAGACTGGAGGCCTGGATTCCAGGGAATCAGAGAGTCTTTACTACTAGGTTCCGTAAAGGAGGGAGCTGGGGGCCTGGACTCTTGAGTCCAGGGGTTGGTGGGGCCGGGGATTCAGAAATCTGGATCTGAGGGAATTCGGATTGGGAACCCGAACACTTGTGTCTGTGTGAAATATGGGCTTGAGACCAGGAATGGAAGGATGGAGGAAGAATGGGCATGAGGGCCCGACTCCTGCTTGTGAGGAAGGAGGGGTCGAACTCCCAAGTTCCAGGGAGGAGGAAAAAGGGAGTCCGGACTCCTGCTGAGAGGAAATCGAATTTGGATTTTTCCATCCTAAATGAGGAGGAGGTTGTAGGGTCGGGCTCGTTGGTTCTAAATTTAGAGGGGACTTAGGAGACCGGGATATTCTGGGATCCCCAGAAGCTGGGCGGCGCAACCCCCAGTCAGTCCAGCTTTTTTTCTACCGCCCACTTTTCGGAACTACAATTCCCTTGCAGCGGCCGTGTTCAGTGCTCTCGCGTCACTTCCGGTTCCGCAGCTCCCTCCGCGCGCGCGCAGGGCGCCGTGGGGCCTCGTCGCGGGCTACCGCAACCCCGCCCCCTTCACCTCTCACCTCCATGCTGTCCCCGCGCGACGGAGGCGACGCGCGGACTACGCCTCCCGGCGTCCGTCGCTCGCGCCCCTTCCTGTGTGCCCCCATTGACTTCTGGGAAACTGAGTCCAGAGACTTCCCACGAGCCTTCACGGCACCGTGCTCGGTACTTGAAGTCCCGGCAAGCTCGGCGGCGTTTTAGCTCCGCCCCTCTCCTCCCTCTGCTCGCGAGCCCCCCCAGCCCGCCCCGCCCCGCGCCGGGGCCGGAGCCGCAGCCCGAGCGGCGGGGTAAGATGGCGGCGGCAGTCTGGGCCGCGGGGCTCGGGCCTATCGGGGTGGGCGGGGCGGAGTCGGGTCGCTAGTTGTCCCGGGGTCCTCCCCACACGCCGCGGGGCCTTGGAGGACTTAGCGGGGCGGGCTCTGGCCCGGCAGCGGCGGCGGAACCTGGTGCCGAGCGGGGGGCCTTCTCAAGGCCCCGGGACGCGTCTGTGGGTTCCGGGGGACATCTACGGGGCGTCCCCGTGAGGACTGGGGACGTCCACCGGGCTGGACCGGGCCTGGAGCCTGCTCTCCATCACTTAGCTGGCCTGGGTCATTTCTATAGGCACTGTTGATCGTCTTTATGGGCTGACCCGAGGTTAGGGTCTGTTTATAGGGTTCTGGGGCCATCTTGAGATCTTGAGATATGTCCCAGGGTGAAGGAGGTCTGCAAGAGCTGAGGAGTATCTGCAGAGCCATCTATAGCACCCGGGGTATGTCTCTTAGGGCTGGGAGTGTCTACATGGGCTGACTTGATGCGGCTCACCTACATGGGTCTGGGGCCATTTAGCGGGCCTGGAAGAACTGTTCGAGGGCTAGGAAGTCTTTTAGGGCCACCTAGAGGGGTGGGATATGCCCACCAAGGGAGGGAGGCAAATACTGAGGTGTGCTGTGAGGCCTGGATGGGTCTCTAACGTCTGAAGAGTGTCTAATCTGGGTGACAGGAGGCAGGGGGCAGTTAGAAGGACCTGGAACCATCTAGGTGGCTTTCAGTGTGACTGCAAGAGTGCAGTCTTTATGCCTAGAGCAAATTCGAATCCCTTTTGGGGCTGGATAATCGCGTGGAGAACAAGACAAAGGAGAGTATTGGAAAATTTGCCCAGCTCAAATGTACTTGCACTTTATAATGGAATTCAAATGAAAAAATGTTTTTAAATTCTGCATTGCCCTGGAGCTATAGAGATTAGAATTAGTCCACATTAGTGTGGGGAAGTCTGTAGGATCATCTAGACTCATTTAGTGTAAAGCTTTTCAAATTCTTTTGACCTTGATCTACAGTAAGAAGTACATTTTTTATTGAGACCCATTGCATACTGACATATGTATTTAATGCCAAAGTCCCATTAATTAATATTTCCACTTACTATTTGTGATGCACTGTGAAGAATTTTCTACTGCGTTCAATTTATTTTTTTTTTAATAACAAGCTATTTGTGAACCACTATACTGCTATCAGACTGTGGTTTGGGAAACACTGATCTAGAGAGACCTAGCAATGTCGGCAGAATGTCTTTTCATGTTGAAAAGATCTAAGGAGACATGGGTGTGTCTGCAAAGCCCAGGGCATGTCTAAGTGGGCAAGGGAGCATCTTCATACACCGCAGAGGGCTTGGAGATCTGTGTGTCTGTACTCAGCAGATCTTGATTAGGCTTCTGTTACGTGACAGTCACTGTTGAGCGTAGCATGTGCTTCCCCCAGAGGTGCTGGAGAGCAGGCCCAGGCCTGGGAACTGTCCATAGGGGTTTATAAGCAGGACATATTAGTGGAAGTTAGGGAAGGAGCCACAGGCTCATGGCTGGGTTCTTTGGCGTAGCTTGGAAATCTGTGGCAGGAGAGAGACCAGGACCAGGGTGTTTGCTTTGCAGGTATGCAGCTGGGAGAGTGGCCGAGATAAACCTGAAGGCTAATGATGCTAATTATTGTTACTTTGTATTGAGTGCTTGGACTGTGCTGATTCTGTGGCAGAAGTCAGTCCGCTTTCAATTCTCACAGCCCTCGGAGGTAGATATTCCTATTGTGCCCCTTTCCAGATAAGCACAACGAGTCAGGGGTGGGGGTGAGGGCTTACAGGTCTCAAAGCTTTCTGGGAACTCTGAGACTGGATATTGTTTTCAAAGTAGCAGACTTGATGGTTACAGGGAAACCTGCAGCTGAAATAGTCATGCTTTCAGAAGCCCTAACCCAGGCACCCACCAGTGTGAAAGATAATCTCTCAACTTTAGTATAATCTAAGAATTTCTGTGAGGTCATGAAAGCTTGAGCCGTGCTTTCATCCAATGGACAGATAGGCCATTAGGTGGATGCCCTCTGTGGGGTGGGGTGGACAGCATGCCTTTCTGAAAGCAGTGTTTTCAGTTCAGTACTGGTTTTGTACATCGCTCTATTGTAGTTCCATCTTTTGCATATAAATACAGTTTTTTGGTTCCAAGCCATCGAGGAGAATTGATGCTGTAGGCAGTTGTGTGGTATTTGAGGTACACCCAGCCCACGGGCACATATCTCAGTTTGGGAAAGGAGGGTTTACGAGACTATGGGGCACGGTATTTGAAATCACAACTCAACCAAAAATAAAAATCTTGGCGTTGGGTTGGCTCTTAGGAGGGTGAGCAGTAAGGTCTTAAAGCTTGGCTGTGGGGGAACCCGTGGGCACTTGGGAGTGCCATATTGAAACGGGAGGCTGGGAAGGCCTACAAAGGAGGCAGCTGAGGTCCAGGCAAGGGAAGAGAGCCCACTCTGGTCCCTCTGATGGCTGCACTGGGCCTGAGGCTCAAGGCCTGGAGTGTGGTGGTAGAGGGAGGGATGCCAGAGGGGATGCTGATCAAAGCAATGTTGGCGGCCCTTGAGGTCTTTGCATCCATTTCCTGCTTCCCTCCCCTGCCCCGGCCTCCACTCCAAACTCACCCCCTCAACTGCCAGGTGACCATGGAGGAAGAAGATGAGTCTCGAGGGAAGACAGAGGAGTCGGGCGAGGATCGGGGCGATGGTCCACCGGACAGAGACCCCACGCTTTCTCCTTCTGCCTTTATCCTGGTAAGGCTGCTAGACACCTGGGGCCAAGGGAAGGATGGGCTGCAAGTTCAGATTTCAGGGCCCGATTCCTGGGCCCTGGGGGGGAGGAGGGGCTGGGAGCCTGGACTCTTGGCTCCTCTGAAGGGTTTGAGTTTGGTTGTAGGGGTGTCTGGAATGGCTGTCTCCCAGGAGCAGAGCTTGTGACCATTTGCAGGAGTCCCCTGACTGCCCTTTCTTTCCACCCCCTTCACCCTTCACCTTTTCTCTAGCGGGCCATTCAGCAGGCTGTGGGAAGTTCCCTGCAGGGGGATCTGCCAAATGATAAAGGTATGATGGGTTCTGGTTCTTCTTAGTCTCCTATCCCATCTCTGTGTTCTTTATCCTAATTTCATTCATAACCGCTTTCCTGAGGCCTCCTGCGTACCACCCTCGTGCTGGCACAGGGAGCCAAAGATGGGTCAGACCCCATGGCTGCCTCGGAGGGGCTCCCAGTCTGGTGGAAGGGAGACCCCTTCAGAGCGCAGAGGTAGCCCGAGGCACCGTGAGAGGGCAGGAGGCCCACTTAAGGGAGTGTGTTGGGGGGGTGGGGTCTGGGAAGGCTTCCTAGAGGGTGAGACAGGTGAACTGGTCTCTGAGGATGTGTTAGGGTCGTCCGGTAAAGAGGAAAGCCTGGCAGGCAGAGGCAGCCCGCAGGCGCACAGCACCGGGCACCTTGCGGGACTGAGCCGTGGTTCTTTGGGGCTGGTGGGCATGGGGCTGTGAGCAGGAGGCAAGGCAGGAGCGCTCCATGGGGACTGGGTCACAGCAAGGTTCTAATGCCACACTGACTTGTGTGGACATCATCCTGAGGGCAGCTAGGAGGACAGGGGTGAGAGTGTTGGCACCTCAGAATGGTGTTGGGGATGTCCTTCTGGGACCCAAGTTGGGGGCTGGTGGATGGAGGCAGGGTGAACAGGCAGGCACTTGGTTCCCTTGTCAAGAGCTAGGGCAGGCTCCTTTTTCCTCTGCCCCACAGAGTCTCTGTCTAGTCCCCCGTTTCCAACCCCCCGTGCAAATCTCTCTCCAGATGGCTCCCGGTGTCATGGCCTTCGATGGAGGCGCTGCCGGAGCCCACGGTCAGAGCCCCGTTCCCAGGAGTCAGGGGGGACTGACACGGCTACTGTGAGTAAGAACATGGGGCTGGGGGCCCAGACTCTGGGGGTTGGGGGAGCTAGGTCAGTGGAGTCTGGATCCTGGGGTTGGGTTTGGGGACCCAGATCAGCAGCAGTAGTGGAAGGGCTGGGGGCATCATCTGTGGGGGTGAGCCTTGGGTCCCTGAGGCAAGTCAGGATGAGGGAATTGGTGGGATCCCTGCATTTTCTTGGGGTTTCAGATGTTTGGGTTCCTGAGAGTTTAGGGGCTGGGGAAATGGGATTTGTGGGTCCTTACATGAGCAGGGACAGGTTGGGGCCCCTCCTGGCCTATTCCAGGTGTTGGACATGGCCGCAGACAGCTTCCTCACGGGGCTGGTGAGTGTTCTGGATCCCCCAGATACCTGGGTTCCCAGCCACCTGGACCTGCGGCCTGGCGAGTGAGTAGTTGGGCAGCTGGAGTGGGAGAGGCCTTTGGTGTGGGAGCTGGAAGCTTCCCTCAGGCTCACTCACCCCCTTCTGCCCTGCAGAAGCGAGGACATGCTGGAGCTGGTGGCCGAGGTCCGAATCGGGGACAGGGATCCGATTCCTCTGCCCGTGCCTAGCCTGCTGCCCCGTCTCAGGGCCTGGAGGACAGGCAAAACGGGTATGTGGGGCCAGGGCGCAGCTGAGCAGGCGGCCTCAGAGTTGTGCGGGAGTCAGCTGTTGTTGGTAGTAATAGTAGCGATTGTGTCATTTAGACAAAACCTTTAAGCCTTTGCCTGTTAGACCAAAATAAAGGCTGTGCTTACGGACAGACACACGTAAAGCAAACACTGACGTAATCGCCAGCACGTGCGAGGCACTCAGCGTCCCGGGCTCCACGTGGCACTGGAACTGCAGTGGGAATTCAGCTCCCTGCAAGTGGGGGGCTCTTAGCTCTGAGTATCTGATTCAGGGAGTCTGAGGTGTGGGGCCTGGGAATTCGCGTGTCTAACCAGTTCGTCGGTGATGCCCCTGCTGCTGGCCCCTGGAACCCTGGTGGGAGCCCCAGGTTTAGACTTCGCTTCCGTCCAAACGTCCACAGTTGGGAGGGATGGCGAGGAGCGGAAGGCTCAGGGAGCTCAGGTGTAGCACAGGGGCAGCCAGGAGTACTGTTCTGCAGTGACTGTGGCTCTCCCACGCCTGGCCAGTTTATGTTTCCCTTCACCTTTTTTCACAGCCGTGGGTTGACTTGGCCATTTGGCTCAGGGAACGTTGTACCTGGGGCCCACCACACTCTTGGGGGCCCGCAAGAATATCTTCACTTCTTTTCAAATTAGAAGCCATAGAGGATAAGTGAACAAAGGGGCACGGTAGTGCCCTAATAAAACTTTATTGACAAAAACAGATGGCCTTGGGGATTTGGCCCCAGGCCTTCAGTGATACAGATGTATCTGGAACCTAAGAGCTGTCTTGCCGGGGGGATGCTGGGGTTATGTTTTATTTTCTTATCACAGATGCTTTTCTTCCTCCATTTGGAAACTATTAAGAACTTAGGGGATAAAAACTCATCCGTAATCCTACGTCATATAAAAATTATATAAAGTCGTGGCTGTCTTGCAGTTCCAGACTGCTCCAGCCTGTGGACTGTTTTCTACATCTGGTGGTGCTAATAATTCATAAGCAGGGTAGCAAGAGCTCATGCTCACTGAGTCCTCGTGGTGCCGGGTGCAGTCTAGTTCGTTCCACAGAACTGCTCATCTCGTCCCCTCGTCCTCGTGAGGTGTGAACACTATCATCACCATCCTTCTCTGCTTTCTTTTCTTTCTTCCTTTCTTAGATTTATTTATTTATTTTGGAGGGGTGGGGAGGGGCAGAGGGAGAGAGAAAATCTCAAGCAGGCTCCCTGCTGACCATGGAGCCCAACACAGGGCTCGATCTCATGACCCTGAGATCATGACCTGAGCCAAAATCAAGAGTCGGAAGCTTAACCGACTGCACCACCCAGGCGCCCCCTCCTGCTTTATCTTCTTCCTCAGCCCTCAGCAGCTGGCGGGCTTTCTGTGTGGCTCATTGAGATTTCTCTCCCTGCTCGATGGGAGCTCCTTGAAGGCAGGGACTTTGTCTCTTGTGTTCACTGTTCTATTCCTAGTACCCCAAACCGTACTTGGCACAAGACAGGTGATCAGTAAAAATGTCCTGAATGAATGTGTGAACCCCCATTGTAGAGATGAGGAAACCAAGGCAGGCAGCAGTTGAGGTCCTTGTCCTTGGTCACGTCATGGGTGAGGGCTCAGAGCCTGGGATTGGGTTGAGAGGCGGCTCTGGGACTGCTCTCTTCAGCCCCGGCTGTCCTGGCCCTGTCCACCTGACCATGCTGGCGTCCTGGCTGTCGCAGGGTCCCTATAGTATGTGGTTGAGAGGGGGACCTCGGCACCCATGTGTGTGTCAGGCGGTGCAGCCCTGGTCGGTTGTCTCCGTGGGTGGGATTTACGGCGCTGAGACCATGTCCTCGGAAAGCCCGGTCTCGGGAGGGCAGAGGAGGTAGCGCAGGAAAGCACGATGCCTGGCCGGTAGGAGGGTGGCGGACACTGGTCGTTCCTGTCGCCTGTCAGTGGTGTCTCTGAGTCCTGAGCAGATGCAGCCCCTCGGATGGGGCTTGTCACAGAGTGATGTACGTTGGGTGAGGACGCTGGCAGTCAGGGCTCCCCAGCTCTGCCACTTCCTGGCTCTCAAGAGGGAGTTGTCACCTTTGCAGCTACTCGTGATGCCCTCCGTAAAACGATAAGTTTCCACCAGAGGCAGCCGGAGCGGCGGGCCAGAGCTCGGCCTTGCAGGCGGTCTTGGGTTCAAATCCCGGCCGCCCCACTCTGGCCCGTGGCTTCTGCGGTAACACCAGTCAGGGGGTTCTTGGGCTGCAGGCCAGTGGACGTCTCAGGGTACGGGAGCACAGGCTCGGTTGACTGAGTTTGCGCCCCAACGTCTCCCCGCTGTGGGCCCTTTGGGAAGATCCTGCAGCTCCCTGAGCCTCAGTGTCCTCCGGTAAGGACGTGGTACCTGCAGCAGGGGGCTGTGGGAACATGCTGTGAGTCGAGCCAGAGTGAAGTGCTGAGAGCCGTGCCTGCTGGCGCAGCGAGGGCCACCGGAGGGGGGCAGTGGCTGGGGTGGCGTCCTGCCTGCAGGCCCCTGTGCAGGACAGCAGGAGGAGGGTCCGCACCTGACCACGGTTCTCCGTCTCCACCGTTCCTTTGCAGTTTCTCCACAGCCCCACTCTTCTCGACCCTCCTGTGCCCGCCACCTCCTCACCTTGGGCACCGGAGACGGGGGCCCCGCCCCGCCCCCTGCCCCCTCCTCTGCGTCCTCCTCCCCCTCCCCTTCTCCTTCATCCTCCTCCCCTTCCCCTCCCCCACCTCCCCCACCCCCAGCACCCCCGGCCCCACCTGCGCCCCGATTCGACATCTATGACCCCTTCCACCCCACCGATGAGGCCTACTCCCCACCGCCTGCTCCGGAGCAGAAGTACGACCCCTTCGAGCCCACTGGCTCCAACCCCAGCTCATCAGCGGGGACCCCCTCGCCTGAGGAAGAAGAGGAGGAGGAGGAGGAAGAGGAGGAGGAAGAGGAAGAAGAGGAAGAGGAGGAGGAGGAAGGCTTGTCTCAGAGCATCAGTCGCATCTCGGAGACCCTGGCGGGCATCTATGATGACAACAGCCTGAGCCAGGACTTCCCAGGTGACGAGAGCCCCCGCCCGGACCCCCAGCCCCCACAGCCAACGCCAGCCCCTGGAACGCCGCCCCAGGTGGACTCCACCCGGGTGGACGGAGCCACCCGCCGGCGTGTCTTCGTGGTGGGGACCGAGGCGGAGGCCTGTCGGGAAGGCAAGGTCTCGGTGGAGGTGGTGACAGCCGGTGGAGCCGCCATCCCGCCAACCCTGCTGCCACCAGGCGACTCAGAGATTGAGGAGGGCGAGATCGTCCAGCCCGAGGAGGAGCCCAGGGTGGCGGTGTCCCTCTTTCGGGCCGGCGGTAGCCGGGCGGCCCGCCCCCCTCCTGCCGTCGCGGCGCCCCCCGCGGCCCAGCCCCCGCCCCCACCGCCCGCTCCCCGGGCCCCCGAGGGGGACGACTTCCTGTCTCTGCACGCCGAGTCAGACGGCGAGGGCGCCCTGCAGGTGGACCTAGGCGAGCCGGCCCCGGCCCCGCCGGCCGCCGACACGCGCTGGGGCGGCCTGGACCTGCGCCGCAAGATCCTGACCCAGCGGCGGGAGCGCTACCGCCAGCGCTCGCCCTCCCCGGCCGCCGCCGCCGCCGCCGCCGCTGCCGCCGCCCCCGCGGGCCCCCCCACCCGCAAGAAGTCGAGGCGGGAGCGCAAGCGGAGCGGCGGCGAGGCCAAGGAGGCCGCCTCGTCCTCGTCGGGCGCGCCGCCGGCCCCACCGGCCCCGGCCTCCCCCTGGGACTCCAAGAAGCACCGCTCCCGGGACCGCAAGCCCGGCTCGCACGCCTCGGCGTCCGCCCGCCGCCGCTCGCGGTCCCGCTCGGCACGCCGCCGCTCGCGCAGCGCCGACCGCCGCCGCGGGGGCAGCCGCAGGTCCCGGTCCCGGGAGAAGCGGCGGCGGCGGCGGCGCTCGGCCTCCCCGCCCCCGGCCACCTCCTCCTCGTCGTCCTCCAGGCGCGAGCGGCACCGCGGCAAGCACCGAGATGGCGGCGGCAGCAAGAAGAAGAAGAAGCGGTCGCGGTCCCGGGGCGAGAAGCGCTCTGGAGACAGCGAGAAGGCCCCGCTGCCCACCCAGCCGCCCTCCGGCTCCAGCTCCTTGGGGGGAGAGCGCGACAGCCGCCGCCGGGGGGCTGTGCCACCTTCCATCCAGGACCTCACGGACCACGATCTCTTCGCCATCAAGCGGACCATCACCGTGGGCCGGCCTGACAAGTCCGACCCCCGAGGCCCCTCACCGGCCCCGGCCTCGTCGCCCAAGCGCGAGGTCCTGTACGACTCAGAGGGACTGAGCGCCGAGGAGCGGGGTGGCAAGAGCAGCGAGAAGGACCGACGCCGCTCGGGGGCTGCTTCCTCCTCCTCTTCCTCCCGGGAAAAGGGATCACGGCGGAAGGCGCTGGATGGGGGGGATCGGGATCGGGACCGGGACAGGGACAGGGACAGGTCGTCCAAGAAGGCTCGGCCTCCCAAGGAGTCAGCGCCCTCCTCGGGGCCCCCGCCAAAGCCACCGGTCAGCAGTGGCTCGGGCTCGTCCTCCTCCTCGTGCTCCTCTTCCTCCCGGAAGGTGAAGCTGCAGTCCAAGGTGGCGGTGCTGATCCGTGAAGGCGTCAGCAGTACCACGCCAGCCAAGGAGGCGGCGTCGGCCGGCCTGGGCTCCATCGGGGTCAAGTTCAGCCGCGACCGGGAGAGCCGCTCCCCCTTCCTCAAGCCCGATGAGCGGGCCCCTGCAGAAGTGGCCAAAGCAGCTCCGGGCAGCACCAAGCCCAAAAAGACCAAGGTCAAGGCCAAGGCTGGGGCCAAGAAAGCCAAGGGGACCAAGGGAAAGACCAAGCCATCCAAGACCAGGAAGAAGATCCGTGGCGGGGGCAGCGGTGGGGGCAGCGGCGGCCCTGTGACGCTGAAGAAGTCCAAGGCGGACAGCTGCAGCCAGGCAGCGGGGGCCAAGGGGGTGGAGGAGACTTCCTGGTCCGGGGAGGAGCGGGCAGCCAAGGCCCCCAGCACCCCGCCCCCTAAGGCAGCCCCTCCGCCCCCCGCGCTCACGCCGGACTCGCAGACCGTGGATAGCAGCTGCAAGACGCCCGAGGTCTCCTTCCTTCCCGAAGAGGCCACCGAGGAGGCTGGGGTCCGAGGTGGGGCGGAGGAGGAGGAGGAGGAGGAGGAAGAGGAGGAGGAGGAGGAGGAGGAGCAGCAGCCTGCCACCACCACAGCCACCAGCACGGCTGCAGCCGCCCCAAGCACTGCCCCTAGCGCGGGGTCCACAGCCGGTGACTCGGGGGCAGAAGACGGGCCGGCCACCCGTGCCTCCCAGCTGCCCACGCTGCCCCCGCCCATGCCCTGGAACCTGCCTGCTGGTGTGGACTGCACCACCAGCGGCGTCCTGGCCTGTGAGTGTGCCCTGGGGCCGGAGGGGGGCAGGCTGGGGCAGAGACAGGATTGCGAGGATGAGGTCGCAGGGGGACAGACTTGGAGGCAGCGGAGATGCCTTGGGAGGGGTCGTCGGTATGTAGTGTCCCAGGCTGTGAGAGGCTTGGGTGGGTGAGGGCTGGATCAGGGTCTGTCCAGAAGGCTTGTTGGTGTCTGGGTGTGTTGGGAGAGGGCAGGTAGATGAGTGCGGGGGCGGCTAGCCCAGCACAGACTGGAGGGGTAGGCCGTGTCCTGGGGGCCGCCTGGAGGCGGACTAGGATAAGCGAGGTGGTAGAGGGACCAGAAAGAAGAGGGTGAGGGGGGAGCAGTGTCCGCTGGGGGATGGCAGTAGGCCACAGGGGGCTTGAGACAGAATCTCCTCTGCCACCACCTTGTCCCTGAGTGACCCGGCCATATTGCCCCCTGACCACACACAAACCTTAAGTCCTAAGAACGGGGCGGGGGCTTGCAGAGTGGTTCTCTCGGTGGCTGAGGCCTCCTTTTCCCAGCTCTGAGCCCAAGACCCATGGCCTCTCTAGGGGCCCAGGGTGGGAGATGGCAGCAGGTGGCCAGGTGACGCTCACCAGCCCCTCTCGTGTCAACTCCTGATCTCCTTTTCCTCAACTGTCCGCCTCTTGCAGTGACTGCACTTCTCTTCAAGATGGAAGAAGCCAATCTGGCGAGCCGAGCAAAGGCCCAGGAGCTGATCCAGGCCACCAACCAGGTGGGCTTCCTGGGGGAAGAGTCCCCACAGTCCCTTCTCTTGTCACCTGACTCTGGTTAGGGGAGGAACTGCAATTCCCAGCAGGCCTTGGGACAAGGAAGGGATTGGCCAGAAGAGGAGCCTCTGGCGCCTGGGGCTATTGGGAAACCGGGGCGGGAATAATGGAGGTGCGCGGTCCCCCTTCCCCCCCCCTCCCTTTGTTCATCCTCTCTCCAACCTCTTCCCACAGATCCTCAGCCACCGAAAGCCACCCTCTACTCTGGGGGTGACACCAACTCCTGTGCCCACGTCTCTGGGTCTGCCCCCTGGCCCCTCCAGCTACCTGCTCCCTGGCAGCCTCCCCCTGGGGGGCTGTGGCTCAACCCCTCCCACCCCCACTGGGCTGGCTGCAGCGTCCGACAAGCGAGAGGGCAGCAGCAGCTCCGAGGGACGTGGGGACACAGACAAGGTGCGCTGGGCTTGGGGGAGGTGGGTGGCTGGTGGCGGCTTTGCAGAGAACGGGAACAGATGCTGAGACGCAGGGGCCCAAGGAAGACGGGAGACTGATGCCAACAGGCGGGAACTTAGAGCAAAGCAAAGTCATTAAATTGTAAGGAACTCAACTTTCCCTCAAACGGATGAGCGGGAGATGGGTGCTGGGCAGATTTTTTTTTTTTTTTAAATTACGTGCAGATAGAGAGGGGGAGAGGTAGGAAACACGACGACGTAGACACACCCACGTGCTGACACGCGTCCGTGCGACTGTGTGCTTCGTGGTTACCCCTGTCCCTCCTCCCGTCTTTCTGGGTAGGAGGGAGGGTGGCTTCCGAAAGGAAGATCCGGCATCTGTTGGACGGCAGGAGGGAGGGTGGTTGCCGGGCAGACTGGGACAGGTTTTCCTTCAGCGGCATCTGGCTCCTGCCCGTGGGCCTCAGGGCGATTTTCCTTTCGGTCACGTCCGGATGTTTTCCTGTCCTGGTGCAACAGCCCGTTGCCCGGAAGGTGGCATTGCCCACCTCTTACTTGGTGTACATTTTGTGCGGGCCGTGGACGTGTGGTTCCTGGTCCAGGGCCACCAGGGAGGGCCCAGGGTCCAGCCTAGCGGATGCTCAAGTGACATTCAGAGGCCCAGCCTGGCCTGTGGTCTGGGGTGGCCGCGGCAAGGGGAGTGCAGGGCAGAGGCTGAGCTGGCAGGCAGGGGAGGGGAGGCCGGGGCCTCTGCGGCACCTCATCTGGCCCTTGCTGTCCCTTTTTCCCGCCCTGTTGCCACCTGTGCCAGTATTTGAAGAAGCTGCACACACAGGAGCGGGCGGTGGAGGAGGTAAAACTGGCCATCAAGCCGTACTATCAGAAGAAGGACATCACCAAGGAGGAGTACAAGGACATCCTGAGGAAGGCTGTCCACAAGGTGGGGCCCGGCGGGGGACAGGTACACAGAGGTGGGGAGAACATGAGGAGAGACGGACACGCGCAGGCCGATGTCACACAGACGGGGAGCCGGGAGTGGCGGGTCTGTCTGGAAGGCGAGGAGGGTGACAGGATTTGCTCAAGCCCGCCGGGGCCTGTCCTGCTGGCATCAGGGGTACAAGTAGGGGTGTAGGCCTGGAATTGGGGGGGAGCAGCTCCCATCCTAGTTGCAAGCTGTGCTCAGCAGTCCAGGTGGAGGGGACCCTGGGGGTGACCGCAGCTGCCCCTCACTCCCTAGATCTGCCACAGCAAAAGCGGGGAGATCAACCCAGTGAAGGTGAGCAACTTGGTGCGGGCCTACGTCCAACGCTACCGCTACTTTCGCAAGCACGGCCGCAAGCCAGGCGACCCCCCAGGGCCCCCACGACCGCCCAAGGAGCCCGGGCCCCCTGACAAGGGTGGCCCAGGCCTGCCCTTGCCCCCTCTCTGAGACCCTCAGCCACCCCTTCCCTTCTTCGCCTCTTTGGAATTCTGGACGTATTTATGGCTCCACCTCCCCACTTCCCTCCCCCCATCAGTGGGATGATTGGGGGAGGGTTGCTGCAGGGAAGAGGAGAGCCCCCTGCCCTGCCGCGCCCTGTGCCCCGTGCCCCCAAGCCTGTCCCCATTGCCCCTCCCTTCTGTTTGTGCCCCTCCCCCAGTTTCATTAAAGATTTCATGAAATGTTAGCCCTCAGCGCCATGATTTTAGCCCTTTCTTTTCAGAGACCGGTTTGGCAAAGGGTTGAGAAGAGATACACGGGCGGTCTGGCCCAAGTCTGAGGGTGGCTAGCAGGCTGTGACTCGGGGCAAGTGCATTTGCCTCTCTGGGCCTCAGTTTCCTGATCTTTGAAGTGGGTGTTGGAGGGATGAAGACCCAGGCAAGTGAAGCACGTAGAAGCATACCTGGTACATAGTCAGCCGCTGCTCTTGACAGAAAGTGGTGGTGGGTGGGGTGTTGGGGTCCCAGGTCCCACCTGCTCAGGGTCTTCTAAGCTCAGGGTACCTGGGTGCTATGGGTCTGCCCTGGAATTGCCCCAGCAACACGATCTTTGTCCCCCATTGAGTTGGATTCTTTTTTTTTTTAAGATTTTATTTATTTGATAGAGACACAGCGAGAGAGGGAACACAAACGGGGAGTGGGAGAGGGAGAAGCAGGCTTCCCGCGGAGCAGGGAGCCCGATGCGGGGCTCGATCCCAGGACCCCGGGATCCTGACCTGAGCCGAAGGCAGATGCTTAATGACTGAGCCACCCAGGCACCCCTGGATTCTCTTTTTACCAGTGCTATGAGGCTGGGGTGATCTTATCCACTCTCCTGGGGTAGAGAGGGAAACTGAGGCACAGAGCAGCAGGGGCCACACAGTGAGTCAGGGCCACACTGGCCTCCATCAGGCCCCATTACCCCGAACCCAGACCTAGTGAGGAGAGGTGGTAACACCGGGGTCGCTGAGGTGGGTGGGCTTTAAGGCTGGGGCACAGAGCTCTTCTACAACTGCCTGTTCCAGCCTCGTGCAGAGGGGGGCCCATGGCCTGGGAAGCAGGACTTGCCTGAGGTCGCCCAGCAGGAGCTGGGAGGGGACCTAAGCCCCCCTCCCCCACCTGACA
Organism: Mirounga leonina; assembly: GCF_011800145.1. Classification (NCBI taxonomy): domain Eukaryota; kingdom Metazoa; phylum Chordata; class Mammalia; order Carnivora; family Phocidae; genus Mirounga; species Mirounga leonina. The sequence continues at coordinate 5,171,195 of NW_023270718.1, forward strand.
GGACGATCCAGGTGAAAGGCTCTTTGCCTACTGGACAGTGGCCTGAACTGTCCATAGACAAGCCAGGGGTTCTAGATTCTGCCCCACGGCCTCCCTTGAAGAGCAGCAACCCTGGAGTCAGACTGGATTCTAACCCATCTTGTGTTTCCTGCTTTGTGACCTTTGCTCTTCTCCTAGTGTCAGTTTCTGGGTCTGTAAAATGGGGGTGACTGTCCCCTCCTCACCAGGTCCCTGGGAAGAGGTAAGGAGGTGACACGTATCAGCTGCCCCCTGCACAGTGTCTGGTCGTCATGCAGTGAGCATCTGGGCTGTGGGTTGCTTGCACAGCTGTGTAAGCCGAGGTCCTAAGAAGGAGTAATGCCTCGCCGAGGTCAGCGCTAGCCCGGACCTAGCTAACACCCAACCCCAGACACACGAGTAGTGACAGTGGCAAGGAACAGTTTATTGGCCAAGGTGAAGGCACGAGGGGGCAGCACGCGTGAGCAGTGAGGGGGCAGACTTCCCCAGTGACCTAGAAATCCATGTCCTCGACCAGGTCCTGGAGGTAGGCCTTGTACTGGTCTGAGGTGAGAGTGAGGGGGTAGCTGTTGGAAATGTGCAGGTCCACAGTGTTCTCCAGTGAGGAAGCGCCCCCTGACCGTGCCATGTCCAGCAGGGCCCTGAGGCATGTGGGAACAACCTGCGGGAGGTGGGGGGAGAAACAGGAGTCAGGGGAAACACTCAACACTACTTACTGGCAGGGGCGGGGCTGAGTGGACTACAACTCCCAACAGCCCCCACGATAACCCAGGATGAACCATTAGGCCCAGGGCTGCTGGGAGTTGTACTTTTCCCCATAACCACAACCACCAGCAGCCTGAGAAGTTTCCTAGGGCTGAGATGCTGGAGGGGTTCCCAGAAGCTAGGGCTGAGCAGCTTGTGGTCAGAAGGACTCCTAGGAGCTGTAGTTCCTCACAGAGGCTGCTAGGACTTGTAGTCCACTGACTTCCACATGGCTTTGAGAGTTCAAAACAGGTTCTGGGGGTGAGGCCATGAGAGGGACACCCAGAAGCTCCTGGGGATGAGGAACTGGTGGTTGCAGAGACTCTTGGAAGTTGCAGTTCCTCAGAGGGGCTTCTGCGAGTTGTAGTTCCTCCTCCCTTTGTTAAGATCCACCCCTTAGCTCCAGGAGCCCAGGACTGCAGCACCTTGACCATCACGAGCTTCTTGGTCCACGGCTGGTCCTGGGGCCATGGCTCCCCCACGCAGAACCAGAGGGTGTAGCGTGGTGAGTGTCGGCTTCCTTCAATGAAGGCAATCAGATCTGGGGGCCCGAGATCCTAGTCAGTCATGGGAGGAGGACCCCCCCACCACCACCTGCCCCTCCCTGATCCCCAAACCTATCAGCCTCACCTTCTCCCCTGACCCGAAGCCTGACATACCTACACCACCATGACCAGATGGCTGCTGACCTAGGAAAAGTCCCGGCACAATCTTAAAATGCTTTTCCTCCCATCAGGGTGGGGCTGGAAGATCTGCACCGCTCCCCTATTTGGGATAGGAAGGAGTACACTCCCCACAAGGATGGTCCCTGATTCTGGAGTACAAGGTGGTTGGAGTACAAGGTGGTTGGCAGTTGCTACTCTTTAACCCCCGAAGGCCACGTTCTCCTGATAGTAGCCTAAAGGACTTCTCTCTCCTGTGTCTGTCTATCCACACTAATAACTGATAATAACGAGGACTATGGCAGTTAATTCCTCGAGCACTTTCTGCACACTGGGCCCTGTGCCTCCTACCGGCTCCAGCAGAGGAGACACTCCTCGGGCAGACTCAGAGCAGTCCCATCTTTTGCCCCAGGTTATCACACTAGCAAAGCAGTAGGGTCTGAATTGGAACTCGGGTCTGGAGGTTTGAAATCTTTTTTTTTTTTTTTTTTTTTTTTAAAAGAGAGAGAGAGTGGCAGGGAGGGCAGAGGGAGAGGAAGAGAGAGAGGATTTTTTTTTTTAAGATTTTATTTATTTGATACAGAGAGGAAGCATAAGTGGGGAGGAGGAGGGCCAGAGGGAGAGGAAGAAGCAGACTCCTTGCTGAGCAGGAAGCCCGATATGGGGCTTGATCCCAGGACCCTGAGATCATGACCTGACCTGAAGGCAGACGCTTAACCGACTGAGCCATCCAGGTGCCCCAAGAGAGAGAATCTTAAGCAGGCTCCACGATCAGTGCAGAGCCCAACCTGGGGCTTGATCTCACGACCCTGAGATCATGACCCTAGCCGAAATCAAGACTCAAACGCTTGGGGCACCTGGGTGGCTCAGATGGTTAAGCATCTGCCTTCAGCTCGGGGCACGATCTCAGGGTCCTCGGATCGAGCCCCATATCAGGCTCCTGGCTCAGCGAGGAGTTTGCTTCTCCCTCTCCCTCTGCCTCTCTCCCCTGCTCATATTCCCTCTCTCTCTATCTCTCTCTCTGTCACATGAATAAAAAAGAAAAAGTCAAACACTTAACCTCCTGTGACCGTGACCTACTCTTCCCACAGCAGAGCTATAAGGCCTTGCCTCACTCACCTGACATGAAGGGCCTCAGGTCAAACACGTCTCCTTCCTCATCCTTGGGGACCTCGCCGCTGGGTCCATGACTGCTGTCAGGGAGGAGCTCCTCGCCCAAGGCCCAGTATGTGTGGCAGTGCCCCAGCCTCCGGGCCCAGAGCCGCTGTCCTGCCCTGCACAGAGCTAGTCCCCCGCCCAGGTAGCTCAGCACACGCCTCACGTAGCCCATCACGCCCCTGTCTGTTAGCGACACCCCAGGGTCTGGCAGTATTATTGGCTGTCCGGGCAGCGTCCTGTCCCCTCCTTCTGATGCTACCAGCCGTAGGCCCCTCGGGCAGAAGACAGTCTGCTGGAAGACTTGGCGGCCCCGGTAGAAGGCAGTCACCTCGAACTCCCACTCTGAGCAGTGGCAGAAGTGACATGAAGGGGGAGCAAGATTGAGAGAGCATTAGGGGGCACAGCGCCCCAGCACCTCCCACCCCACAGCTGGCACTCACCTTCCTCAGGCAACAAGAGCTGCCTCAGTGGGTTTTCAGGGGGCTCCGAGTTTGGGCAGGGAGCAGGGATGTCTATGGTGGGGCTCAGCAAGAATGGAGGGGTCTGCTCAGGGACCAAAGCCAGGCTCGAGGGCCCCCCCTCTGGGAATGGGGCCAAGACCATTTCACCCAGTAACTCTAGTATATCTTCCTGGAGAGAAGAAAAGAATAGGATCTGGACATTTCCATAGCCTTTTCTAGAGACTTCACGTAGACCAAGGCCTTGGGACCCAGGGAGGAGTCAGACCTGAGCTTTGCCCTCAAGGGGCTTCCTGTAAGGCGGGATGGGGGCTCTGGAGACAACCATGGGCACAGACAGCAAAATATATGCTCTTGTATATACTGAGTGCTACTGTTGGCCCCAGGGGAGCAGCTAATTCCAGCCCAAGGATCTGGCCTTGTGCAAGCAAGACCTGGGCAGAGAAGGCTGGACACAATTTCAGAGGGGACTTGCCCTGGCACAGACATCAGCAAGATCAAGGGTAGGGTGGTTCAGGGTTCCCAAGAGGCTAAAGGTACTCTAAATAGCAACGGAGGCTATGAAATTCTGGGAAGGTGTCTTAGAGTACTAAACGCCTGGTGAAAGTTCTGAACTTTCTCCTGAGGACGCTGGAAGCCATGGAAGGGCTATGAGCAGGGGAGGGTCAGGATCAGCTCTAGATCGGTTGGGGGACAGCCTGCAGGGGAGAGGATGGAGGCTCAGGAAGAAGACTGGGGTGATGGTCCCGGGGGAGAGGGGGATGCCTGAACAAGGCCGTGGGGACACAGAGAGAAGATGGGTCAGACTGAGGGCAGGAGGGTTGGGGTGCATTCTTACCTGGGTATCCGAGGTACTGCATCTGCCATTGCCATCCGGAGAGGTGTCCGACTCAGGGAAGTTCCCAGCTCCTGTCAAGGAAGGTGGTGAGTGGAGTAGGGTGTTGGGGACGCTCAAAATCCCATCCCTCCATGTGAAGCCTCACTTCTGGCACACCTGAGATCACAAACTCATAGACCTTGTGCGGGTCCTGGGGGTCCTTGCTCCGATCCTCGGCTAAACGCAACCCCTCCTTCCGGTTCAGGGCGGATCGGAAATTCCTCTTCCAGGTGGGCAGATCAGGTTTATCCTTTCCAGGAGTGTAGGCACCGCTGGCCTCGGCCCACGCCTGGGGATGCAGTGGGTACCAGGATAGTGAGGAGGATGACTAAGACCGCGCCCCAAGGGTTCGCTCCCCTGGCATGTTCTAACTCGGCACGGATCCATCCCCAAACTCTTGGCTTCTCTGCATCCTAAGGCCCCCTATCTTCACCTTTTGAAAAGCTTTGCTTTATAAGTCAGCCTTCCAGGTCCTACTGGGTGTCTAACTCTGCCACCAACCTGCCCCAGGACACCTTCTGTAGTAACCCCGCCCCCTCGCACTCTAACTCGGGTTACCACCACTGCTGTATCCTAATTTCGTGAGAAATCACCTCAGCTTCGGGGCCACGACTCGCCTCTAAGGCTCTGAGACCCGCCCCCAGAATTCTAGGACCAAGAGACCCGCCCCCTGCGAGCCCAGAATGCCCAGTTTGCATTTCTTTCGAGTTCTAACCCCGCTTTTCCGGTTCTTTTTCCGGAACCCGGCCGCTCCAACCTTGCCTGCTATCCGACACCAGTCGGCTATTCCTACGAACCCTGATCAGTCTTGTCCTAACTCCACTCACCTCCACCTGCCGGCGTCACCGCCTGCCAACAGCACGCGTGCTAACCCAGCTTTCTCGGCTCCGCCCCCTGCAAGTCCACCCCTCCCTGCTGTTAACTCAGGGTTCCCCGCGTCCGGGAAGCTCACGCACCTGGAAGATGCCGAAGTCCTCCTGCTGGGCATCCTGCCGCAAGCCGTGCTTCCAGGGGATGCGGAAGCGCGTGCGGTTCTCGTCCAGCCAGGCTACCCCCTCCAGCTGCCCCAGGTCCAGCTGCGACACCAGCCAGGGCAAGATCCGTGGCTTTGGGGTTCCCATGGTCCGGCCTGCGCTTAGAGGGCAGTTCGTGGGCGCGGATGGCTTCATAGGCCCACCCGGCCCGAGGGTTCCGCACCCATACCTTCCTCTCTTGGGGACGCGGTGCAATGTCCCTCACTTATGTTTTCCTGGGGTATAAAACAGGACACCTCCTCTTTTCATCCTCCAGACAGGCTCCCCCAATTCATCGAGGACTTCCTCCCCAATGCATTTGAGAACCCCCCTTCTTTCCCCACCTACTTCTGTGCAGACCCTCTAACCTTCCCAATTCCGCCAGTGTAGATCCTTCCTTCTTCCGTTGTAAACCCTTTTCTCCTCTCCCCTCCCCCACATCACCCAATGCAGTTACCTTCACTTCCAAGGTAGAGCCTCCCCTAGTTATTTCAGGGCATACGTTATTCACTTGTAGATCTCTACCTCCCGCACTTATCCGTGTTGTAGACCCCTTCTACAATTCCCCCACAGAAAAGCCCCTCACCCATTTCTACCGTAGACCGTCCCACCCCCCCCCCCCCCAACAGCCTGCCTTCTGTAGGGCGCGCGCGCGCACACACACACACACTTTATAGAGTGGACTGCCTCCCATTCTCAGGGTCCACTCTTCTCTCCCTTAGATCCCCCAGTGCAGACTCCTGCCCTCCCCCCACTCCCCGCTACTTTTCCTGGGCTTTTTTTACAGCCGACCTCCAGCACCGGCCATTGCTTCACTTTTTCCCCTCGTTGCTTCCCTTTCCCTAGAGTACACAGTGCCTCTCTGGACTCAGGGCAGACCCTTTCTTTCTTGCGCTTCTCGGCCCGGACGCCACCAATTCCCCAGATCCTCCCTGTTACCTACGTAGAAGGTCGGGACGCGCAGGGTGCTAGGACCCACCCCTGCCTTTTGGGGTCCGATAGCTCTCGAACTTGCAGCTGCACACCCTCCTTGCTGTCAGCTGAGCTTCAGAGCAATGCGGTTTTCTTTTCTATCGATTTCACGAAATAGAAACAACTTTATCTGCGGTGGGTTGACAGACTCCACAGCTAAAGAGGCGGCACCGAGAGCCCGGACGCCCTGCCCCCATGCCCTTTTTAGGCCTTCCGGCCAACGGCATGCTGGGAACGTCACATGCAAATTAGATGGGCATCCGGCGCCCCGCCCCTCCCACAATAGGGCCGTCACCAACTCGGACCAGTGCGCAGGCGCGGGAGAGTTGTTCTAAGAAAAGTTTTTGCAAGTTTGGTGAAGGAGGAGGGGGTGGCGGCTCCGACCCCAGGTAAGCCGGGCTTTTGGGAGGGCTGGGGTGAGAAGGGAAGAGGCCGGGATCTCGGGGCCGGCACCTCAGTCCCGCTTCCCCGACATCCATGCGCCCCGTGTCCCCAAGATTCCAGCCTTGGTCAGATAAGGGAACTACACCTCCCAAGCCGGCTGCGCGGCTAGCTAGTGCGGACCGAGGGGAAGGTTTGCCGTGAAGCCTGCTGGGATTCGTAGTTCCCGATTCTCTAAGAGCTTGAGCAGCTTGGCATATGCCTTCAGAATCCAGAAGTCGGAGCCGCAAGTCCCCTTCTCTCTCAGACTCAAGAATTCAGATCCCCCCAACCCTCTTCTCCGAAAACTCGAGTCCAGCCCCCAGTTCCTTTCTCCCTTAGACCCCGGAATCCGGGTCTCCAGCCTCTTCCTCTCCAAGGATCAAGGAGTCTTCGTCTTCATCCCTCTTCTCCCTCTGAGGACTCAAGAGTCTGGGTTCCCAGACCCTAACTCCCCTAAAGGATTTAGGAGTTCAGACTATCAGCCCTTTCTTCCCTTGGGGACTCACGGTTCCTGGCCCCCTCCTTATTCAGGGACTAGGCATTTGGGCCCCAATCCTCCACCTCAGTTCAACCCTGGAGTCCATCCCCCGGCTCCTTTCACAGGTGCCCCATGGCAGGCTCGGAAGAGCTGGGCCTCCGGGAGGACACGGTGAGAGTCTTAGCTGCCTTCTTTAGGCGAGGTGAGCCTGCTGGGTCCCCCATTCCAACCCCACCCAGGTAAGAGGGGTTGCCCTCCTCCCTCAGGGGCCTGCATCTGGGGTAGGGCCCTCTCTAACTCTCATGCCTGGTCTCAGTCTGTCTGCGTTCCCCTCTCTTTATATCTGGCTCTTTTCCTCATCCCTGGGGTTGCAGCGAGAGGCCCTCAGTGGGAGGAAAAAGGGGCTGCTTGCAAAGGGGCCTCTGGCGTCACTCTCTGAGGTCCCCTTCCCCAGGAGTCCTGCCCAGGAGGAGCCAACAGATTTCCTGAGCCGCCTTCGAAGATGTCTTCCCTGCCCCCTGGGGCGAGGAACAGTTCCCCCTGAATCCCCTCGGCCTTGCTCCCTGCCCCTCCGCCCATGCTATGTTTCAGAGCCTGGTAAGAGATTTCCTAGATCACCCATGAACTTACAGGGCCAAAGCTTTGATTCTTTTTTTTTTTTTTTAAGACGCTTTGATTCTTTTTTTTTTTTTTAAAGATTTTTATTTATTTATTTGAGACAGAGAGAATGAGAGAGAGAGAGAGCACATGAGAGGGGGGAGGGTCAGAGGGAGAAGTAGACTCCCTGCCGAGCAGGGAGCCTGATGCGGGACTCGATCCCTGGACTCCGGGATCATGACCTGAGCCGAAGGCAGTCGCTTAACCAACTGAGCCACCCAGGCGCCCTAAGACGCTTTGATTCTTAAAACCATAGAAAGGATAAGGAGCTAGCCCAAGATCACCCAGCTAAGAGGGGAGCTGAGTGTGGACTACCCTCACCATTCTCTGCTCCCCCCACCCCCAGTTACATTGCTGTCAGTTCTGTGAGCTGGCTTCACAGGGGGGGCTTTTGGTCCCTTTCTGTTTGTTATCTCTCTCCTCCCATGCATGCTTCCCTACCCCTGGGACTTTGTGGCTACCAGTACCCCCAGTAGGGAGGCAGGAGATCTGGTTTTCAGTCACAGCTCCCTGGCTGTTTGGTTACATGACTCTGGAAACTCCTTTTCTTTCTTGCTCCTATATTTCTCCAGAAGCAAAGTAGGAATGTGTGCATGTGTGTGTGTGTGGGGGGGTGTCCTTGGACTTGATCAAGAGTAACCAAAAGGTTTCCTCTCATATGTGAGCCTTGATAGACTAGTAATGGCTACCGGGAGTGCCAGCTTGAAAAGGATTTCACAGCTGGGGAGAAGAGTTCTGTGATCAGTTGATGACGCCTGAAACCAGCAAGGGATAGAGTGTTAGTGGTTGGAGTGCCCTGTGTTTGCCTTTCTTGGATAGGATCATCTTCAAGGTCTATTTCAGCTCTAACATTCTAACTCTAGTTTGAGGGACACAATAAAATGGAAAGTATCAAGGCCTTTTACCAAGTGTGCTCACTGGGCCCCATTATGAAATGGAAATCATTGCTACCTGGCAAGGTGGTTGTGACAAGGGGACAATCCATAACTTCCCAATGTCCCGGAGACCCATCATTGGCTCTTTTCACCCAAGGCCCAGCTACTCCAGACTTCTATGCTCTGGTGGCCCAGCGGCTGGAACAGCTGGTCCAAGAGCAACTGAGATCCCCACCTAGCCCAGGTGAGGTACCGAGGGGCCCCGGAGAAGGATGAGGGCAGAAGGGTGGGCAGGGTTCTGCCCCCAGCTGAATTCTCTTCTGCTCCCCAGAGTTACAGGGAGCCCCACCCACAGAGAAGGAAGCCCTACTGCGGAAGCTGGTGGCCTTGCTGGAGGAAGAGGCAGAAGTCATCAATCAGAAGGTGACAGGCAGTCTGTTCCATCCCTTAGCTAAGATAGGGATTGCGGATTGTCAGGCACTGGGATCAGAACCTGGATCTGCATTCTCATTAGATGGTCAGGTGAGGAGAGGGTGGGACTCGGCTTCTATGAAGGGTTTGTAACGGGGTCCAAGCTCATTCTGCTCCCAGCATCACAGGCCAATGAGCCGAGAGGCAAGATGTTGGGGTAAGGAAAGCAACTTTATTTGGAAAGCCAGCACACCGAAGAGATGGCAGACAAGAGATGGCAGACAATCGTCTCAAAGAACCATCTCCCCCAGCGTGAGATTTGAGCTTCTTTTATGTTAGGAATGGGAGAAGGGGGAGGGGATTGGAGTCAAAAAGTGACTGACGTCTGTAGACAACAGAGGAAGGTTGTGTAACTTCTTTTGTCCTTGGTCACTTTTGTTTGTTTTTAAGAGGTTTTGGGGCACCTGGGTGGCTCAGTCATTAAGTGTCTGCCTTCGGCTCAGGTCATGATCCCGGGGTCCTGGGACCAAGCCCCTGCTTAGGGCTCCCTGCTCAGGGAGTCTGCGTCTCCCTCTCCCTCCGTCTGCTGCTCCCCCTGCTTGTGCTCGCTCTCTCTCTTTCTGTCAAATAAATAAATAAAACCTCTTAAAAAAATAAAATAGAGAAGTTTTATTTATTTATTAGAGATTTTATTTATTTGAGGGAGAGAAACAGAGAGCACGAGCAGTGGGGAAGGGAGAGGGAGAAGCAGACTCCAGGCTCAGCGGGGAGCCTGATACGGGGCTTGATCCCAGGACCCTGAGATCATGACCTGAGCGGAAGGCAGACCCTTAACCGACTGAGCCACCCCGGCGCCCTATCCCTGGTCACTTGATCTTTGTGTACAGGTCATGTCTCGTTTCTATAAATCTTACATAGAGCATAGTCATTTCTGTAAGTACTTCCTTATCTCCTCTGGTGAGGTAGATTTCCAGTAAAAAAGCCGTTTTTGAGAATCTTAGCTGTCACATGCCTACGTGCAGGGCTAAGCAGAAGTTTCTAAACTATAGGTCCCAGCAGGAAGGGAAATAGAAGCAGTATGGAGTCAGACGTGCTAAACTTCTCCGCTACAGGTTGAACACAGAGTTATGGTCAGGGTAGTACCTTAAACCCTGGCTTGCAGTCACCGTAAGAGGGGCGTGGCCTAAAGACAAGGGGTGTGGCCACCCAAAACATGATCTGGGAAACTGACTGGGACCAGTTGAGGAATCAGGGACTGTAAGGTGGTGGGCGGGGGTTTGGTTTGGAGAGGGCTGTCTAAAATCTGAAGCCCTGGTTAACTATATAGGGGTATGCCTTAGAATGTTGGGAGAAATGAACTGCCGGTGAAGGTCTGGCCTATGACTCGGTCCTGAAAGTGGATTGGCTCAGAAGCTTGGGCAAAGTGTATGATCCTATAATATCAATTGTGCGGTGGAAGGGAAGGTTGTTGTAGGCACCGGCCTGGTCTCCGAGGCTCTCAGGGAACCTGTAGGGGGCGTGGCTATAAGATCTGTGTTCTAGAACTCAGCTAATTAGGGCTTGGCCCTCATTGGCTGTCGGCCACCTGTCCGGGAGTAGTTTGGCAGAGACCACAGATTCTGGTTTATGATTGGCTGGTGTGATGGGTGGGGCGTGGCTTTGAGCCTCAGTGTCAGGACTGCTTCCACCAGGAAGCCACGCCTCCTAGCCTCCTATTGGCTGGCTACGGAGGCGTGGGGGAGGCCGACCCAGCCTCTTCTCTTCCCACCCCACAGCTGGCCTCGGACCCCGCCCTGCGCAGAAAGCTGGCCCGCCTCTCCGCGGGCTCCTTCGCCCGCCTAGTGGAGCTCTTCTCCAAACGGGAGGACAGCCCTCTTGCCAGCCGCCCACGCCCCAACTTGCCCTGCCCTGGGCCCCCGCCGCCTTCCCCGGAGCCCCTGGCCCGTCTGGCCCTGGCCATGGAGCTGAGCCGCCGCGTGGCCCGGCTGGGGGGCACCCTGGCCGGACTCAGTGTGGAGCACGTGCACAGCTTTGGGCCCTGGATCCAGGCACACGGGGGCTGGGTGAGCTGCCCGAAAGCTTCTCTGGGCCTCCCATTACCCAATTGTAACTCGTGTCTGTGTGTGTGGGGGGGGGGGGGGGGGGGGGGGGCAGCTTCTTCGGCTTCTTTTCAGACATGACAAATATTCTCCCAGCCCAATCATTCATCTGTTTTGTGTTTATTGAGCACCTACTGTCCACCAGTAGGTAATTAGTGCAGACGCTTAAACCATTCGGATATACACTGACAGTTATGAGTGGGAAACAAGGGAGACCCCTTCCTGGGCCTCGGTTTCCTTATCTGTCAGGTGGGGAGAGTAGAAGTACCAATCTCAAAGGGTTATTGTAAAGATTAAAATGGGATCATCTCTGTAAGTCCTTGGCACCCTGTGGGCATTTGCGTGATTATCTGGTGCCTGTCTGCCTCTTTGAGACTGCCTGCCAGAATGCGCTTGCCCAGGTATCCCCCTGCCTCGCTTCCTCTGCTCCATTCAGGTGTCACCCCCCAGTGAGGCCTCCCCTGGTCCCCATTTAAAACTGCCCCACCTCCATACCCTCCTACCCACTCCCTTTCCCTCTTCATTGCTTTACTTCCTTCCGTAACACTCTGCACCTGCTAACACACAGCTTCTACCAGATGGTAGGATTGACTCGTTCTACTTATTATTTCTTTTTATTTTTTGTTTTCTCTTGCCCCTGACCTATCAGCTTCACAAGACCAGGGAGTCTTACCTAGCTCGCTCGCTGCTTTAAATCCAGTGCCAGGCTCAGAGCTGGATTGGGCTCCCGTGTACGGGGAGTGTGACCGTGGCAACGTCCCCAGCTACCTGAGCACCAGTTTCCCCCCGCCCAGCGGGCACCTTTCACTTACCTGCCTCGTCGCTGTGGGGATTCAGGGACAGAAAGATGTATGCCATGCTCTCTCAGGATGTAACCCTTGCTTCACAACCTGCCAGGGGCTGGCCAGGTGTTTGAGGAGCAGAGAGGAGGCCAGTAGGGCCGAAGCAGGGTGAGCGAAGAGGAGAGGGCCAGAGACAAGAGCAGGAGGGGCGGGGCCTTGTGAAGGTAAGAACTTGGACCGACCCTGAGTGAGCCCAAGTCCCTAGAGCTCTCTGAGCAGAGGCCGACGTGAACTGATTTAGGTGTTAACTCGCGCCCTCTAGCGGCCTCGTGGGGCAATACTGTAGAGGGCGAGGCGGAAGTAGGGAGTTGGGAGGTGTCTGCTCTTTCAGGGAGATGAGGGTGGATGGGACCACGGTGGGGGTATTGGAGGAGTCTCCCAGTTAATTTAGAGGTAGAGCTGACAGATTTTGCTTATGGAGTGGATTACGAGTGCTATTAATGAGTGCTAATGAGTGGAAGACGGAAGTCAAGGATGCTGGCCTGAGCAGCGGTAGGGATGCATGTGGTGCTCCCTGAGACAGGGAGGAGCAAGGGGGATGAGGAGCACGTTTGAAGAAGAGTCAGAGATGAGTGGAAGTGGTCCAGTTAGGGGAGAGATGCCCTTCAGACCTCAAAGGGAGAGGAGGAGGGGACCGTGGATATGCGTGTCTGGAGCTCAGTGCAAAAGCTTGTTTATTTGTGGGTTTTGTTTTGTTTTGTTTTTTTGGCCACGTGCACAGCCAAGGACTTTTAGTGGAATGATTCCATCCATTTAAACCCCACAGCAACCTTATGGGATTGGATGTTATCCCGATTTTATGGAGATTGAGGGAAAGTCCCTCATCAGAGGATTGGACTCAGGACTTTGACGCAAAGCCAGGGCTCTTGATCGTTAAAACTCCAGGACCCTGGTCCCTGTCTCTGAGTCTCTGGTCCCTGTCTCTCTATCTCCCCGCCACTGGTGCTCTGCCCTCCACCCTGGGGCTTTGTCTCTCCTCCCTTTTTCCAGAACTCTGTCCCCATCCACCCATGGGGCTCTGATTCTTTGGATCCCTATCCCCCTACCCCTAGCCCTGTCTCTGCTGTCACTGGGCTGGTGGAGATGCCAGTGTGAATGGAGGACAGGCTCTTTCTGTGAATGCTCACGAGCTCTTCCACTTTTCCCCTCCAGGAGGGCATCCTGGCCATTTCACCCGTGGACTTGAACTTACCCCTGGACTGAGATCTTCTTCAGAAGCTGCTACAAGATTAGACCTCCTGTCTCTATGCTCTTTGTGTGCTTTTCCAAGCCTTCCTATTCCACTCAGGGTTGTGGGGTGGTGGCTGCCCTCCCTGTTTTTGCCAAAAAGAAATTGTTTAAAGTTTTTTCATATTAAAAACTTTTTCAGGTATTGAATTGTTTGTCCTTTCTCTCAAAAACTAAAGTTCTGGGCGCCTGGGTGGCTCAGTTGGTTAAGCGACTGCCTTCGGCTCAGGTCATGATCCTGGAGTCCCGGGATCGAGTCCCACATCGGGCTCCCTGCTCAGCAGCGGGTCTGCTTCTCCCTCTGCCCTCTTCCCTCTCGTGCTCTCTGTCTTTCATTCTCTCTCTCTCAAATAAATAAATAAAATCTTAAAAAAAAAAACAACAACTAAAGTTCTAAGTGGGAGATTTGGCTAAGAGATCTCTCTCTTTCCGGTTTATGAATTGAGGAAAGAGCCAATTCATTCATTCTAGAAATACTTATTCGGAGCACCTTCAAGTGCCTGTCATTTGAACATACAGCATACTTGAGGATATCTGTGGATACGATTCCAGCTAATCCCATTTTTTTTCCTGTTGCATGATTTATTTATTCCAGCTTATCCTATGTTGATGATCATGACGTCTTTCTAGCTAGTTCCAGAAGAAAGCTATAATCTTCCTGCATGGGGCATCCAGAATACCACCCTCTTCTTGTTTTTCTCCTCCCACTGCTCCTTCTGAACCTTTTTGGCTGGTTACTCCTCATCTATATTTAGACCAGAGGGTAGTCACTTTTTAGGGCTATCGACCCCTTCACAAAATTATGTCTGTAAACACATAAAATCAGATGCACAGGATTACAAAGGAAGCTACTTAACAGTTGATCTTCATTATTCATGGATTCCGTATTTGTGAATTTGCCTACTCACTAAAATTTATTTGTAGCCCCCAAGTTAACACTCACTGGGCTTTTGTGGTTGTTGGTAGGCATGCAAATGCTCAGAGCAGCAAGATTTGACTCACCCAACATATACCTTTTCGGCTAAGATTGAGCAAGAGGATACTCTGCCTTCTTGCTTCTGCTCTCATACTGCAAATAAGCATCCTTTCCTCGAACTATTTAGTGCCACATTTCTTGGCATATTTGTACTTTTATTTTAGAGAGCATGTGAGTTGGGGGAGGGGCAGAGGGCGAGGGAAAGAATCCTCAAGCAGACTCCCTGCTGAGTGCAGACCCCAATGCAGGGCTTGATCCCAAGGCCCTGAGATCATGACCCAAGCCAAGACCAGGAGTCAGATGCTGAACCGACAGAGCCACCCAGGTGCCCCTGATTTCCTTGTTTAAAATGACCCCAAGAGTGTTCCTAAGTGCAAGAAGGCTGGGATGTGCCTTTGTTAGGATAAGCTTTGTTCAGGCATGAGTTCTAGTGCTGTTGGCTGTGAGTTCAGTGTGAACAAATCACTATATATTCAATAAGGTGTATTTAAACAGAAACCACATCAAATAAGGTTACGTATTGACGGGTTGACAAAAGTTGTAACGAGGCTGACAGGAAGCCGACCCTGTATTTCCTCCAGGAACAAAAGCTCTGTGTTCACTAAGTCGGTGTCCACAGTGACTTTATAGAACAAAACTACCACAAATAGTAAGAATCGGCTGTATTTTGAAATAAAGATTTCATGGGGCGCCTGAGTGGCTGCCTTTGGCTCAGGTCATGATCCCAGGGTCCTGGGATCGAGCCCTGCATTGGGCTCTCTGCTTGGAAGGAAGCTTGCTTCTCCCTCTCCCACTCCCCCTGCTTGTGTTCCCTCTCTCGCTGTCTCTCTCTCTCTCTGTCAATTAAATAAATAAATAAAATCTTAAAAAAGAAAAAGAAAGATTTCAATATTAACATAAAAGTTACTGGTATAATAATACGTGTGCTTCTTCATTAACACGCTAATTAAAAAGACCTATGGTGGGTCTCATAACCATGTTTCCTAAGTAGAGCAGGAATGACATTTTGAGGTGTATTAGTTATTGCTGTGTAACAAATCGCACAAATTTGGCAGCTTGCATACACATTTATTTTTATTTTTATTTATTTATTTGAGAGAGAGAGAGGCAGAAATAGCGACAGAGAGCATGAGCAGGGAGGAGAGGGAGAAGCAGACTCCCCGCTGAGCAGGGAACCCCCCCCAACGTGGGGCTTCATCCCAGAACCCCAGGATCGTGACCTGAGCCAAAGGCAGATGCTTAACCGACTGAGCCACCCAGGCGCCCCACAGTACACATTTATTAATCACAGTCTCTGTGGGTAAGGGATGTGGGTGCAGCTCAGCTGAATGCTCTGCTTAGGGTCTCACCAGGGTGTGATCAGAGTCCCAGCTTCTGTCTCATTGGAGGCTTGGGGGTCCTTTGCCCAGTGCACATGCTGTTGGCCGAATTCATTTCCTCGCCACTGTAGGACTCACGGTGGGGACCAGCAGGAGAACCAGTGTGGCCTCAGGGAAGGGCTAAGGCCCCTTTTAAAGGGCTTCCATCTGGGGCTCCTGGTAGAGCATGTGACTCTTGATTTCGGGGTTGTGAGTTCAAGCTCCAAGTTGGGTGTGGAGTTTACTTTAAAAAATTAAAACATAATAGGGCGCCTGGGTGGCTCAGTTGGTTAAGCGACTGCCTTCGGCTCAGGTCATGATCCTGGAGTCCCGGGATCGAGTCCCGCATCGGGCTCCCTGCTCAGTGAGGAGCCTGCTTCTCCCTCTGACCCTCCCCCTCTCAAGCTCTCTCTCTCTCTCTCTCATTCTCTCTCTCAAATAAATAAATAAAATCTTTAAAAAAAAATTAAAACATAATAAATAAATAAATAAATAATAAAGGGCTTCCATCTGATTAAGTCAGGCCTCCCCAGGATAATCTCCCTTTTAATTAAGGTTAACGGATGTAGGGCCTTAATTACATATGCAAAATCTCTTCACCTTTGCCATATAAGGTAGCCTAGTCAGAGTGATACCCATCTTTTTTGTCATATAGGTCAGCCTGCTCCTTTGTATATCACGCTAGGGGCAGAGATCCCGGAGGCTATCTTAGAATTCTACACATTGGGATGCCCGGGTGGCTTAGTCATTAAGCATCTGCCTTTGGCTCAGGTCATGATCTCAGGGTCCTGGGATCGAGTTGTGCATCGGGCTTCCTGCTCAGTGGGGAGACTGCTTCTCCCTCTGCCTGCCGCTCGCCCTGCTTGTGCTGTCTCTCTCTCTCTGACAAGTAAATAAAATCTAAAAAAAAAGAATTCTGCCCATCACATGAGTACTGGCAACAATTTGTGTGACAGGCAAGCATCTGTGATTTATGTTGGGGACCAGGCCACAGCAACTAATGTTATTTTGATACTTTGATGTGTTGCCCATATTCTTAATTGAAGGAAGGACAAAGTTCCAGTTTAGGGAGAGATGTCAATCTCTCCCATCCTAGTTCACAACGCCTGAAATTTTTTTTTTAAGATTTTATTTATTGGGCGCCTGGGTGGCTCAGATGGTTAAGCGTCTGCCTTCGGCTCAGGTCATGATCCCAGGGTCCTGGGATCGAGTCCCGCATCGGGCTCCCTGCTCAGTGGGAAGCCTGCTTCTCCCTCTGCCTCTCTCTCTCTCTGTCTCTTATGAATAAATAAAATCTTAAAAAAAAAAAAAAAGATTTTATTTATTTGTCAGAGAGAGAGAGAACAAAGCAGGGGGTGCAGCAGGCAGAGGGAGAAGCAGGCTCCTCGTTGAGCAGGGAGCCCGATGCGGGGCTCAATCCCAGGACCCTCGGATCATGACCTGAGCCGAAGCTTAACTGACTGAGCCACCAGGCATCTCCACAATGCCTGAATTTGCAATGTGACCCAAGTCAAGAACCTGCTAGAAGTCCGTGTGCCTTCTGTAATCATACTGACTCCCCAGTGATCTTTTTTTTTATTCTTATGTTAATCCCCATACATTACATCATTAGTTTTAGATGAAGTGTTCCATGATTCATTGTTTGTGCATAACACCCAGTGCTCCATGCAGAATGTGCCCTCCTCAATACCCACCACCAGGCTAACCCATCCTCCCACCCCCCTCCCCTCCCCAGTGATCTTGCCCACCTCGTGGTCTGTGACCTAATGCAACACTGGCCAATACAGGGTATGAGCCATATATATCAGTTAGAATGTTACATGCTAGCGCTGTTAAAGCAAAGTAAAAAGTAACTGGTAGGGGTGCCTGGGTGGCCTGGCTGCTTAAGTGTCTGACTTGGTTTTGGCTCTGGTCATGATCTTGGGGTCCAGGGATCGAGGCCCGTGTGGGCTCTGTGCTCAGCGGGAAGTCTGCTTGAGATTCTCTCCATCTGCCCCTCCTGCTCCTGCTCTCTCTCAAATAAATAAATAAATCTTAAAAAAAATAAATAAATAAAAAGCAACCGGTAAATTAATTTCAACAACTTCTATCCACCCCGTGTATCCAAAATAAAATCAATTCAACATGTAATCACTATAAAAATATTCATGAGATACTGCAGATTCTTTTTTATTTTTTATTTGTTTATTTTTAAAGATTTTATTTATTTATTTGAGAGAGAGAGAGAGACAGTGAGAGAGAGCAGGAGCAGGGAGAGAGGGAGAAGCAGGTTCTCCGCTGAGCAGGGAGCCGGATCCCAGGACCCTGGGATCATGATCTGAGCTGAAGGCGGGTGCTTAACCTACTGAGCCACCCAGGCGCCCCTGTAGATTCTTTTTTAACTATGAAGTCTTCACCACTTGGAACACATCTCATTCAGACTTGCCACAGCCCAGTGTTCATTAGCCCCCACGTCAGGAGTGGCTGCCATCTTGGAAAATGCATAATTTGACACTGACAAATCTCCCATCTCTGACTTCAGCTCAGACCTCTTCCCTGGACTCTGTGTGTGTGTATCCCCCTGCCCAGTGCCACCTCCTTTTCAATCACATTAAGTTATTTCCTAGTGTTAAAAAGATATTTTGTTGGGCACCTAGGTGGCTCAGTCGGTTAAGCATCTGCCTTTGGCTCCCCCTCCCTCAGGGTCCCTGCTCAGCGGGGAGCCTGCTTCTTCCTCTGCCTGCCACTCCTCCTGCTTGTGTGCTCTCTCTCTGTCAAATAAATAAATAAAATCTTAAAAAAAAAAAGATAGTTTGTTATAATTTTTTGTTCTTAGTAGCAGCACAGAGCAAAAGTAATTGATTGGGTCCAATACATGGAAGTCAGGGGAAAAAGGGTTAAAAAATCTTGCTGAAATATTTGGAAAAGAGCTTTAGGACCCACACAGCCTATAGTGTAGAGGTGAAGATGTGGACTGATATTTGATCAATTGGACTTCATCAAAACTAAAATCTTGGGGCACCTAGCTGGCTTAGTCGGAAAAGCATACGACTCTTGATCTCAGGGTCCTGAGTTCGAGCCCCACGTTGAGGCAGAGATTATTTAAAAATAATAATAATAATAATAAACTTAAAAAAAAAAAAACCTTAACACCTCTGCTCTTCAAAAGACAACATTAGAAAACTAAAACTGGGGCGCCTGGGTGGCTCAGTTGGTTAAGCGACTGCCTTCGGCTCGGGTCATGATCCTGGAGTCTCTGGATCGAGTCCCGCATCGGGCTCCCTGCTCGGCAGGGAGTCTGCTTTGTCCTCTGACCCTATCCCCTCTCATGTGTTCTCTCTCTCTCTCATTCTCTCTCTCTCAAATAAATAAATAAAATCTTTAAAAAAAGAAAACTAAAACTGAAAAGACGGGTCACAGACTGGGAGAAAATATTCAAAGTAGATATGCCCGACAGAGACCTGCATCTCTGTCTCTATTTAAAAATGTTTACAAAAAAAAAAAAAAATGTTTACAGGGGCACCTGGGTGGCTCAGTCGTTAAGCGTCTACCTTTGGCTCAGGTCATGATCCCAGGGTCCTGGAATCAAGCCCCGCATCGGGCTCCCTTGTTGGCAGGAAGCCTGCTTCTCCCACTCCCACTCCCCCTGCTTGTGTTCCTGCTCTCACTCTCTCTCTCTGTCAAATAAATAAATTAATTAATTTAAAAAAATGTTTACAATTCGTGAATAAGAAAACAACACCATTTGTAAAAGCAGGCAAAAGACTTGAACAGATTTAATAAAAGAAGATCTACAGGGCACCCGAATGGCTCAGTTAAGTGTCTACCTTCAGCTCAGGTCGTGATCCCTGGGTCCCTGGGATCGAGTCTGCATCAGGCTCGCAGGGAGTCTGCTTCTCCCTTTGCCTCTGCCTCTCTCTATCTCTGTCTCTCATGAATAAATAAAATAAAATCTTTTTTAAAAAAAGATCTACAGATGGCCAATAAGCACATGAGAAAATGCTCAACATTAGTGGTCAGCACAATGCAAATGGCAATCACAATGAGACACCTCTTCATACCCACCAGAATGGTTAAAATTAAAGACTGCTTGTAACAAGTGCTGGTGAGGATGTGGAGCATGTGGGGCTCTTCATGCATCACTGATGGGGATGCAAGATGGCAGAGTGCACTGGAAAACTTTTTGGCAGTTTCTTTCTTTTTTTTTTTTTAAGATTTTATTTATTTATTTGACAGAGAGAGGGAGAAGCAGGCCTCCCACGGAGCAGGGAGCCCAATGCAGGGCTCGATCCCAGGACCCCGGGATCATGACCTGAGCCGAAGGCAGACGCTTAACGACTGAGCCACCCAGGCACCCCTTTTTGGCAGTCTCTTATAAAATTAAACATACACCTAGCATCCAACCCAGCCATCTGCTCCTAGGTTTATCCAAGACAAAAATGTACATCCACAGAAGACTCATACATGAACATAGGATAGCCACTTTATTTATAATAGCCCCCAAAAGTCCAGAGTATCCATCAACAGGGCAATGGATAAACTGTGATACATCCATACAATGGAATTCTCAGGAATAAAAAGGATCGCACCAATGTTATATGCAACAACTTGGAATGAATCTCAAAAGCATTGAGTGAAAGAAGAAAGACACAAAAGAGAACATACTGTGTAATTATTTTCATATGAAATTAATTTTATTTGTTTGTTTGTTTGTCTGAGAGGGGGAGAGAGAGAGAGAATCTCAAGCAGGCTCCACACCCAGTGCAGAGCCCAAAGCTGGAGGCTCACTCTCACCACCCTGAGATCATAACCTGAGCCAAAATCAAGAGTCAGACGCTTAACCGACTGAGCCACCCAGGTGCCGCCCCTATGAAATTTTAGAAAAGAAAAAGCAGGGGCATCTGGGCGGTTCAGTTGGTCAAGTGTCTTGATTCTTGACCTTCCTTGATGGAAGCATTATGAGTTCAAGACCCAAGCGGGGCTTCGTGCTAAAGAAAACGAAAAGCTCCATCAGAGTGACAGAAAACAGAAAGCGATTGCTTCTGGGGTGGGTGGTAGAGTACTGACTGGAAAGAGTCATGAGGACATTTCTGGGGTGATGGATATATTCCACCAGTTGCGTTCATCTTCATTCAGTGACAGATGTCCTCGACTCAAGATGGTTCAACTTACAGTTTTTGGTGTGAAGTGGTACACTTTGTAGAAACCATACTTCCGATATGAATTTGGATCTTTTCCTGGGCTCCTGATACGCAGTATGATCCTCTCTCGTGTTAGGCCAGAGCTCACAGCCAAGCAATCGGAAGGGCAAACAACTGATACACCTACACCCATTCTGTACCCGTACAACCATCCCACAGTGTTCAATGAATTACACGAGATGCTCAACACTTGTGTTGGAGGATACGGCCCAAGTGTTCCAAGCATGGCCAAGCTATGGTTTTCGGCTGGTTAGGTGGATTAAATTTACAATTTATGATATTTTCAATTGGGGGCGGAGGAAACCCCATCATAACTCAGCAAGATCTGTAGTGACTTTTTCTGCAAGAGGAGAAAAGCTTCCCGGAGCAAGGAGCACCCAAGCTGCGCCCTGACTGATACATAGGAATTGACAGGCCAAGGGAGGTGAGTGTTCCCAGCTGGCGGAGGGACCCGGCCAAGGCCAAGTGGCTTGAGTGGGGTTGTTGGATTTAAAGAACTCGGGACAGTTAGGTAGAGGGCTAGCTGGTTCTATGTCTTGAGGCCCGAGTCCTATTACCGACTCGTGTCGGACCCCAGACAAGCCCTCCTCTTCTCCAGGCCTCTCACTTCTCCAGTCTGTCCCTCAGGTAAATGGGCACAAGCTCCCTTGTTCCTTCTGAACTCCCCTCCGGCCGGGAGAATCCACCGAATGGCTGAGGAGTGACTATTCTTGGAGCCAATCGCTGGAGCCTAAAGGCCGGCCTTCCTCCCTCCTCGTGGGCCAATCGCCGCGTTCTCCTTGAGATCAGCCGCTAGACGAGGGCTGTCTAAAGGCTTCATGACGTCACATTCAGGATAAACCAATAGCAGCTACAAAGAGGCGGGTTGTTTTGGCGATGGACAGCTCTCTTTCAAGATGTCCGCTTAGCGCGGGGCCCGCCGGGAAGCTTTGAGGCGGTGCTGGGGGGGCAGGGGCGGGAACTTCTGGTAGACTTTGCCCAATCATCAGCCGCGGTTTTTGCGACAGACGGGCAGTCTTTCCCATCCCCGTCGACTTAAGGGGGCGGGGCTCCGCACACCAGACTGGGCGGGCCCCTCAACTTTGATGGGCGTCTTCTTTGCCCAATTGGTAAACGGTATTCTCAGACGGGCCGCCTCCATTGCCAATGAGATCTCCTGGCGGGGTCGTTGTGGGCGGGCCGTGGACCCTCCGGTATAAGGCGGTCCCGGGGGAGTGCGGAGAAAGGGGGGGGTCTCGGCGGCAGGAGGAGGAGTAGGTGCGGGTGAAGATGGCGGCAGCCGAGGCCGCGAACTGCATCATGGAGGTGAGCGCCTGGAGCGCCGTCGGGGGTGGGGAGAGGTTTGGGGGGTCGATGTTTTATGCCTCCGTCGTGGGGAAGGGGCTCCGAATGGGCGGATTGGGGATGAAGGCTCTCAGCCGTACGGAGGGGACGCCGCATGCTCCGGATCCCGGGATACAGTCTGAGGTGCGGGTTTCCTAGCTTTCGGGGGCCTGCGGCACCTGGTCGAGCTGAAGGTGTCGTGCCCCCTCCCACGTGGAGGAGGGCTGGGGGCGCTTCCGGCCTGCCCCCCACGTGGCCGCGGCACGGTGGGTGGGGAGGGGGTGTGCCGTGCCCGGTGGCCGGGCGGGCTCCACGTGCGGGACAAAGGCCCCGCCCCCGGCCGGGGGAGGGGCGCCCCGGGGGGGGGCGGAGAGGAGGCTCCGACCCTCCCTCGGAGGCCCCCTGTCCTCTCCCCGGGGATCGCGACGTACCCCTCGGGGTGTACGTGCATCGGTTCCTCCGAGAAGTAAAGAGTCTCTCTGGAGGGACAGTGTATCTCGACCCTCCAAAACCCCGTTCCCGATACCGGGGCATCTGCTTAGGCTTCGGTCCAGGTTTCGTGCATTCCTGGGTTGGGATTGGAGGAAGAGGAAGAATTGGTTCCCTCCGGGCCGCCGTTTTCCTGTGCCTGGATTCTCTCCTGCCCGGGGCTTTGGGAGCTGGGGGGATGGGGCATGCCCCTGTGACCTCCCTCTGGGTGGTGGGGGGGCCTCTAGTTGAAGGAGATCCTTCCCGATAAGGCGTCGTGCACCCCCTTGTGGCCATTTTTGGGTGTGTGGGAGGGACATCTTTTTCATGGGGCGTGTCCCAAAGCCCACCTCCCCTTCGGAGCCCTCCCGGGCGAGGGGAGGGAGAGTCTGTGCTGGGAAGAGGATGTGGGGAATATAAACTACGAGCTTTACCTCCTATTGGAGACCTTTCTTTCCCCGGCGCCTATGCGAAGGTGGGGGACCTCCCCCTTCCTGCAGCCCTGTTTGAGGGTCCTGAGCCTGGAGGCTTGAAATGGTTTCCTGAGAGGTTTGGTTCTTGTGCAGCCATACGGGGTTGGCTCCGGGGCTATTTCAAGACCTCTTGGGACTTGCCTGGTCGTGGTATTAGTGGTATTGAGAAATGGGTCCCAGTGGGAAATCCCCTTACCAGTCACCCTCCTTTGTAGGTGTCCTCAGTGGCTTGGGAGAGTGGGGGCGGGGCTTGGAGCTTCGTGGGTCATGTCTGTGACTTCGTGCTTCTTGGGGCCCGGAGGGTGGTCACATCTGGAAGGGATGTAATCTGATGGGGCCTGCCTACTGCCTCCTGTTACCTTGTAGCATTGGGGGGCAGGCAGCTCCCGGGTGTCACGCCAATGGCTCCCATCCACCTTGGCTCTCTCCTGGACCAGGGTCTGTATGGGTGGAGGAAGTATCTTTCTTAGAGCTTGCCTCAGGCCTTGGCCCCACGTGTGGAGGGGTTTGAGGGTCCAGAGTCGGGCCTCCTCCCTGGGACTCCACCTTCCTGGGAAGAGGGGACTAAGCTAGGAGGTTGGCTCGGGCTGGTTTTGTTTGGGGCTTCCTGAGTCCAAGGCAGGAGCTAGGGGTCAGGGTGCCACCCTGGTGGGGGTGTCTGTGTGCCATACCTCCTTCCTGGGGTCCTCTCAGACAAGAGACTTGTTTGCAGAGGCGGCAGATGCCCAGTGGGTACATCCTGCCAGTCCCCCCCGCCAGCTACTCACGGCACCCCAGGATGGGGGTGTGTGTCAGGAAGTGTCACCTAATCTGGGGGGATTAGATGATGAGGGGGAGCGACAGCTGGTGGTGCCTGTGTACCTGGCGGGTGCCAGTTCCTGTGGCCTGGATGGGGGAGGTGTGTGTGGTCAGGTGCCTGGTCAGAGAGGGACAGCGTGGGGGCGGGCCACCATCTCTCCAGCCGTAGCTGGGATAGAACCCCATCTCTTCTCCCCCCACTTCTCCCACCCCTTTTAGAAACAGCCCTGCCTCTTTACTTGCTCCCTCTGCCACCACTCCCTGCCAAGGAAAAGGAAAATTGCAGGAAACACCCCCTCCCCTGTGAGCTGGGGTCCCCTGGCCTGGCCCTCCCCTAGCCACTCCCAGTAGCTAATCCTGTCTCCCTGTTACTCTCTCCTAGAATTTTGTAGCCACCTTGGCTAATGGGATGAGCCTCCAGCCGCCTCTTGAAGAAGTAAATATCCTTTTGTGAGACCCTCCCCCACATAAATATATCCTGCCACATATCAGGCCCTTTCTAGCGGTCTAACCATGATTCTTCTTGCTTCAAACCAGTTTACCCTGTGCCCCCAAAATGTTAGTACAAACCCCCTCCAGGTCTGTGGCTCCCATCTGGCCTCCCCAAATACTGTGGCTACTTCCTTAACTACATTTCCAGCCCCCCCACTTTGCCCTTCCCGTGTCAGCCCCAATTCTGCCTTCCCCTCCCCTCCCCAGCTGTGGGCTGAGCTAGAGACGGGGGCAGAGAGACTGGAGAGATGGTAGGCGTGGCTGGGGTATCGGGGTACTCCCCTGGATGGTGCTCTGGGGAGGGGTCCTGGAAGAGGAAAGTGGGGTTGTAAGGTTTTGGGGTTTGGGGGGAGGCAAGATGGCAGACGGGGGCTGTAGGGTTGCCATGGTATGATTTGGGGGGGGTGTCTATTCTCCAGGGAGAAGTAGGGACCTGGAGGTTTAAGAGGCCTTAGAGAGCCCCCAGATTTGACCCGTGCTCCCATCCACCTCCTCCCAGGTCTCCTGTGGCCAGGCAGAAAGCAGCGAGAAGCCCAATGCTGAGGACATGACGTCCAAAGATTACTACTTTGATTCCTATGCTCACTTCGGCATTCACGAGGTGAGTGGGAACAGCTCCTAGAGCTGCTGAATCTTGAGGGGGTTAATGTTTGGGAGGGCTGGAGCTTAATTTCCCACGCATGCGCCCTGCTCCCCTGGCAGCGTGCCTGGCCGCCCCTCTGGGTGTGAGGCACACACCCCGGGGTCGCCTCTCCCGGCCGTTGCCTTGGAGACGGCGCTTAGCCTGGCCCTCTCGGGAGGCTGGGGTGGGAGCGCGGGCGAGCCTGCCTGAGACTTGAGCCGGAGGTCAGGGCCTGCCGGTCTCTGCCGCCCTCTAGTGGCTGGCGGTGGGACTGCCCCCCAGCGGCTCCCGCCTGCTGTGCCCCGGGGCTTCTGGACCCTTTCGCACCGAGGTCCCCGAAGGTGGTGGGGATGCGATTCTGAGCACTTTTTTCCCTTTTTTTTTCCCTCCCCTTTTGCTGAGGCCTCTTCCAAATTGTGGTAAAATATACATAACAAAATTTACCTTTAAGTGTACCGTTTAGGGGCACTAAGTGCTGGGTACAGCCAAGGATCACTGGGGCTCGGGAGGCAATGGTAGAATCAGGCCAAGGCGGGAGGGAGATTAGTTCATCCGGTCTGATTTTACACATAGGGAAACTGAGGCATGTGGGAGGGAAATGACTTGTTCCAAGGGGACTAAGGAAGTGGGAGGACTGAGCTCTAGCTCTCCAAACCGCCAGTGTGTCAGAGGCCAGGGCACCCCATTTTCCGGCTGGGGACGTGGGCCCCCTCATGATATGCTTGTGTCTTGCGCCCCTACCTCCCCCTCCAGGAGATGCTGAAAGATGAGGTGCGCACCCTCACATACCGAAACTCCATGTTTCACAACCGGCACCTCTTCAAGGACAAGGTGGTGCTGGATGTGGGCTCCGGCACAGGGATCCTCTGTATGTTTGCTGCCAAGGCTGGAGCCCGCAAGGTCATTGGGGTGAGTGTCCTGGGCGGGCAGGCGGGCCAGGGCCTGGGGACAGAGAGGGGCCCCTCAGGGCTCAGGGATTGGATGGAGGGGACTGGGGGCGGAGGGTGGGAGTGGGGGGTTCTCACCCTCCCTTCTTCCTGGGCCCCCAGATCGAGTGTTCCAGTATCTCTGATTATGCGGTGAAGATCGTCAAAGCCAACAAGTTAGACCATGGTGAGCCCAGGAAGAGAATGGGTTTGTGGGGATGGAGTGGGTGATTTCCCGCTTCCCCGGGGCCCTTGGCAGTGGGGTGGGGGTCATCACTGAACACAGATTCAGCTGTTCCTCCCGCCACGGGCTCTGAGTTGCCGGCAGCCTGAGAATCCCTTCTCAGAGCTCACAACGGGCAGTGACAAGGCGCGTGCTGCCGGTTTAGGAATCGAGTGGCAAAGTCACGAGCCTAGTGCCTCGCTCGTCAAACACGGGGGCAAGAAGCAGTCTTTAGTTTGCAGAGGCATGGGGTTGACACCTGAGGGTCCGTGGTGAGAAGTCTCTCAGCCGCCCTTCTAAGCTCAGCCCACATTCCCTTCCAGAGAAGTCTACACCCACAAGCACATACACGTGTAAATGTTTTCACGCTCACATGCATGTCTTAGACATAAATAGCATTTCACGCGAGCCTTTTGCCCTTTACTTCTTCCACCTGCTCATCGTGTAGTTTCACACATTTCCAGATGTGAGAGGCTCTTGCTCTTTTCGATTATCTTGCTCTTTTCCATGATGGCTATTGCCTGCACGTACCCCAGCTCTCTCAGTCGGGCTCCTGGGGGTGGGCATTCCAGCAGCCCCTGAGACGTTCATCCCCTAGCCTGCACTGTCATCTTATGTATGAACTAGTGTATCTGGGAGGTCAGGTTATTAAAGGAGGGTTGCTTGGGTCAAAAATGCCGGTTGTGTGGATGTTGCCGTGTGGCTTTTGAGTTCCCACCTGTCGGGTTCCTGGGGCAGAGAATGAGGGAAGATGGTGGGTTTTCCGGATGTGGAGGCTCCTAGCATTTTAGACACTGAAGTGATTTTTTTTTTTTAAGATTTTATTTATTTATTTATTTAGAGAGTACAGGGAGGTGGGGAGAGGGAGAGAATCTCAAGCAGACTCCACACCAAGCGTGGAGCCCAACACAGGGCTGGAGCCAACGACCCTGAGATCATGACCTGAGTCGAAACCAAGAGTTGGATGCTCAACTGACTGAGCCTCCCAGGCGCCCCCGAAGTGATTTTTTTTTATTTAAAGATTTTATTTATTTATTTGACAGAGAGAGAGACAGTGACAGAGGGAACACAAGCAGGGGGAGTGGGAGAGGGAGAAGCAGGCTCTCTGCCAAGCAGGGAGCCCGATACGGGGCTCGATCCCAGGACCCTGGGATCATGACCTGAGCCAAAGGCAGACGCCTAACGACTGAGCCACTCAGGCGCCCCCGTAGTGATTTTTTTTAAAAAGATTATATATATATATATATATATATAAAGAGAGATTAGTATAATGAGCCCCCAGATACCTACCACTGAGCTTTAAATATTTCCATTTGAAGCAAATTTCAACCGTGATGTCATTTCTCCTATAAATCTTACTGTGTGTGTGTCTCTCTCTAATGAAGGCTTTCAAAAAACATGACCATCCTGTTAACGACAAAGTCTTATCATCCAGTACCTAACCCATACATTTCTGCTTCTGCCTTAAAAATATCCAGGTGATGAATGAATTTTAAAACTGAGTTAACAGGGGCGCCTGGGTGGCTCAGTCGTTGGGCGTCTGCCTTTGGCTCAGGTCATGATCCCGGGGTCCTGGGATTGAGTCCCGCATCGGGCTCCCTGCTCGGCGGGAAGCCTGCTTCTCCCTCTCCCACTCCCCCTGCTTGTGTTCCCTCTCTCGCTGTCTCTCTCTGTCAAATAAATAAATAAAATCTTTAAAAAAAAACAAAACTGAGTTAACAGAGGGGCACCTGCCTGGCTGGGTCCATAGAGTGTGTGACTCTTGATCTCGGGGTCGTGAATTTGAGCCCCACACTGGGCATAGAGATTACTTTAAAAAAAAAAAATTATAAAAAAGCAAAACCAAAAAACCCTGAGTTCAGAGAATGGCTTCGGCTGGCAGAGTTCTTTGAAGATGCCCGAATGCAGCTCCCAGCCTTTCCTGGAGGAGACAGGGGCGGCTCCAGTGGGGTCCCCAGGTTCTGGTCCCCCAGGGGAGGCAAGCAGACGGGTCTCCTCGGGGCCAGTTGCATGTGCCTCTCTCTGCCCCCGCAGTGGTGACCATCATCAAGGGGAAGGTGGAGGAGGTAGAGCTTCCGGTGGAGAAGGTGGACATCATTATCAGCGAGTGGATGGGCTACTGCCTTTTCTACGAGTCAATGCTCAACACCGTGCTCTACGCCCGAGACAAGTGGCTGGTGAGGCCCCCTGCAGGGTGGGAGCAGCTCACACAGGCTCACACAGCCTGGGCTCCTTCGGCCACGTGTTGAGCACCTATCAATCAGGGCCTGGGCAGAAAACCCAAAGCCATACTAGATATTTCCCCCGCAGGGGACTTCGTGCAGGGGACTGACTGCTCAGATGTGGGAGGGCCCAAAGCCAAAATGGGAGGTAACAGGCACCAGGAGCTAGACAGTGACAAGGAGACAGTGTCAGGAGGTGTCTGGTGCTGGGGTGCTGGGACGAAGACCATAGCAGGGCGAAAGGATGGGGAGAGGCCAGAGGACCACGGTTCCAGATGCTCAGGGAGCAGGCTCCCCAGGGGGCGGTGACTAAGACCTGAACAAGGGGTAGGAGCTGCAGGAGATCTGTGGCAAAGATCATCTGGGCAGAGGAACTGGTGCAAAGGTTCTGGGGCAGGAGTGTTCTTACTGGGTGTTGAGGAACAGCAGGGAGTGGACTGAGGGTCTGGAAGAACAGTAGAAGGGAAGGGGGTGGAGGGGCCTGAGCATCCCCGTGAGACTTTAATTTTCCTCTCTGAGGAGCCAGGGAGAGTTCTGCAGATTCTTCAGAACCTGTGAAGGACAGGCCTGAGACTTAGGTGCTCCTGGATGCCACCTTGCAGCCGTGTGGGGAGTAGATGCGGGCATGAGAGCAGAAGCGAAGAACCAGTGAGGAGGCCATTGTAGGAGTCCAGGTGGCTCAGACCAGGGTGGGGATAGCGTGTGTGGATAGAGACCCAAGTTGTCAAGGTTTGGGGGCAGTGTTCCAAGCCCCCCCCAATCCTTCACACCCTCCCCTTACCCCTCGGCAGGCCCCCGATGGCCTCATCTTCCCGGACCGAGCCACGCTGTATGTGACAGCCATTGAAGACCGTCAGTACAAAGACTACAAGATTCACTGTGAGCTCGGGGGCCCCCCACCAGGAGCTCGGGGGGCGGGGCAGGCTTGGCCTGGGTGCCCCTGATGGGCTCACCCCTCCTCCCTGCCTGCCTCCCCAGGGTGGGAGAACGTATACGGCTTTGACATGTCTTGCATCAAAGATGTGGCCATCAAGGAGCCCCTGGTGGATGTGGTGGACCCCAAGCAGCTGGTCACCAACGCCTGTCTCATAAAGGTGAGGGGGGTGTGGCCAGGTGTCCCCAGGGTTGGAACCAAGGAAGGGCCGCGACATCAGGTGGCCCAGTGTTTGCCCGAGGCCTGGGAGTCTGACCTGCTGGCCGGAGAAGCCACTTAAATCCATTAAAAAGCTTCATGAGCCCAGCCCCGTGGGTGGTTCCAGGTGCCACCGGGAGCAAGACCAGACTGGCGGGCACTGCTCTGGGGGGATGCATTCCAGGGGGGCACCCCTGAGCTGGCCAGCACTCCAGATGCAGGAAGCTCAAGGCCCTGAGCAAGTTGATATGCACTTGGGCCACTGAGGAAGAACACCATGGCAGCGATCGGTTCTTGAGCCCCTCGGTGTCCGCACACGGAGCCGGACACTGGGGTGAGCCCTAGAATTGCGCTGGGCTGCGAGAGGCGGCCCAAACCTGGTGGAGGAGGAGGAGGAGGAGGGAGTCTGGAGCGAGTGAGGACAGGAGCTGGGAGGGCGGGCGCCAGGGAGCTGTCGGGGTTTTGAGCAGGAGTTTGACCTGAGCTGATGGACAGTGTTTTAAAATCGTCACATGGCCGATAGGTCGGGTAAGGAGCTGTGGCGGGGGAGGGGGGGTGGGGGGCAGAGGTAGGGAGCTCCGCGAAGAGGCCCCCGGGCAGGGTGAAGGCCGTGGAGAAGGGGCAAGGGGCAATTCTCTGAAGCAGAAGTAGTAGCTCTAGGAAGTAGAACCGTCCGGGGTGGGCTTTGGCCATGGGAGAGAAGGCAGCAGGACTGCAGCGTGGCGCCCCCAGGCTTTCCCGCCCCCCGCTGGGCTGCGTGTTGGGGAGTGGGGCTCACGGGGCCTGTCCCGCAGGAGGTGGACATCTACACTGTCAAGGTGGAAGACCTGACCTTCACCTCCCCCTTCTGTCTGCAAGTGAAGCGGAATGACTACGTGCACGCCCTCGTGGCCTACTTCAACATCGAGTTCACCCGCTGCCACAAGAGGACGGGCTTCTCCACCAGTGAGCATGGGGGGGGCGGGCAGGAACCAGCAGGGGGAGCCAGGGGGCCGGCCATGCCTCCGTTTCCCCACCCGTGAAACAGTAACCAACAGTTCCTCTCCAAGGCTTGATGAGGGTGGAGGGATTCAGGGATGGCGGAGGCGCAGCAAAGGTCATGGAGGGGCCAGACAAAGGGAAGGGCCCGGCCGAGGCCCAGGGCGGGGGCTGGACAGGAGGCCTGGCGGCTGGCCGCATCCCGGCTGACCCGACTGCACCCCCAGGCCCCGAGTCCCCCTACACACACTGGAAGCAGACCGTGTTCTACATGGAGGACTACCTGACCGTGAAGACAGGCGAGGAGATTTTTGGCACCATCGGCATGCGGCCCAATGCCAAGAATAATGTGAGGCGCGGCGGGGGCGGGGGGGGTGGGCTCAGGGGGGCATTGCTGCCTGTTCTGGGGCCCCGCCAGCCCTCTGCCCGGTTGAGTCTGCGACCCCGGGGGAGACCCCGGCTGGATGGGAGGACAAAGGGTCTGGAGCCTGGAGTCGGGGCGGGTGGGCCTGAGGGCAGAAATCTTCAAGGTTATTGGCGATTTTGGCCCAAGCCTTTCCGGGGAGCGCTGGGGGGTGGGGGGCGCGGAGCGAGGCCTGGCCTCCACGAAGCCTGGGAGCCGAGGACGTGGGGACAGTGGGGTCGGGACCATGAGTGTTGCCGTGTGGGAGGAAGTGTGCTGGGGGAGAGGTTTGCTTCCTGGAAGAGGGAAGGCGTATCTGCTTTACTGATGGGAACGGTCCTGATGTGGGAACAACCCTTAAGCGAGAGCCAGAGCTGCTGAGCTCTGCCCTGGAGGGGCGGGCTTGGCTGGGCTCCAGGTGCCTTTGAGGGTGTCACCCGCGGCTGGGAGTCAGGGCTGAGGGTGGGACCAGCAACGTGCGGTCCCCCAGCCTGGACGTGGGGTCTCTGGGGAGTGTGGGAGATGGCTGGGGGCGCACCCCCTGCGGCCGCTTCCTGACTCAGACGGTTCCAGATCTCTGCCTGTCCCATGTGCGGTCCCCCTCATCTGCCCTCTCCCCACAGCGCGACCTGGACTTCACCATTGACCTGGACTTCAAGGGCCAGCTGTGTGAGCTGTCCTGCTCCACCGACTACCGGATGCGCTGAGGCGGCCCGGCTTCTCCCACCCCGGCCGGGCCGGCCCTCCACGGGCCCAGGGGCTGCGGCGTTCTTAGGCAGTTTGGGGGCTCCCCCTTCCTCTCCTTCCCTCCCTCAGAAGGGGGTTCTAGGGGTCTGGGCTGGGGCGGGGCACATCGTGACTGTGTTTTTCATAACTTATGTTTTTATATGGTTGCATTTACGCCAATAAATCCTCAGCTGGGACGGCTCGGCTTCCTGGGGGGCAAAGTGGGGTTGGGGTTCGGTCTGCAGGGGCTGGAGTGACAGCCTGAGCAGCGGGGGGTGCTGGAATGGCACCTGCTGGTAGCTGTAGGTCGCTGTCCCCACCTCTGTGTCTCTAGGTCTTGCTCCCTGGCTCTGGCCTCTAGTCTCTGTTCCCCTGTCCCTCCCCCCCCAATCTCCCTCACTCATGCCCCCTGAGGCCCTGTTCCCTCTTGTCCCCACTGGGCAGGGCTCCTGCCCCCGGTTGCCCTGCTGGGCTGGGGGAGGGTTGGGGTGTGGGTTCCCAGCATAGCTGGGTCCTTAAGTTTCCCAGAAAGTCATCTTCCCCCCCCTCCCCCCAGCGCACACATTGTTCCACTGTCTGGCTGTTTTTTCCTGTCCAGGACCCTCCAAGGCCAGGCCAGGGCTGACTGGCAGTGACTACTGCCCTGCCCTCTGCAGGTGGGGAAACTGAGTCATGGGGGGTATATTAAGGGGATAGAATTCCTTGTGTGTCTGCTTGCTCCCCCAGCCTAGCTTGGGACTTGGAGGTGGGGGACAAGGGGGGGGGATGTCCCACCTTAGGGCAGCAGGGCCTCCCCGCCTCCCGTCTTTACAGAGATGGACTCGGAGGCCCCACTGACAGCTCCCCAGGGGCTGTGTGTTCACCCTCTGCTGCAGGCGTGGCATCTACATCTGACCCTTCCTCATGGCCTTGTGCACAGAGTCCCTGGTCCCCCAGGGTGCTCTCCACAGGACCTGCATCACCTAAGCCACCGTGACTTTCCTTTCCGCGGCCCTGGTTCCACCTGCTTCAGTACAGAGGGAACCCCAGGCCTGGTGGCACTTCACACCCGTCTGCACCTAGTCCTCCTCCAGGATGGTGTCCGACCGCGGGGCTAGGGCCCAGACTCCCTCTGTCTACAACCCGACGCGGCTCCGCTCGCTCCCCGCATTGCCCGACCCACGAAGGAGCCTGGCCCAGGAGACATGGTCCCCAAGGGGTTGAGGTTGAGGTCACAGGAGCCCAGCGCCTCCCTGCCCCCACCCCTTTCCTGGAAGCCCTAAGCTGTGTCACCACTAGCAGGTGTCAGCTGCCCCGCCCCTCTTCCCTCCGCCTTAAAGGGGTCCCTCTCCCGAGGCCTCCCAGGGTCATAGCTCCGCCGTGTGACCGCACCCGCGAGGCCTCAGAAGCCAAGGAGCAGGACGTGGGGATCCGGGTTCTAAGCCTCCCCTTCTGGCGTGGTGTGGCCTCCTCGACTCTTGGCCGCAGTTTTCCCCGCCTGGGCAGTGGGGACTGGCGCCCAAGCGGGCCTCCAGGGGACTGTCGGACTCGGGAAGGGGCCGGAGCCGCACCCCGGAGGGGCCACTTCAAGGCACATGGGTTTCGAGGACCACTCCCGGCCCCACCCCACGATGACTTGCCACATCCTCCTGTTGCTTCTCGCTTCCTCCGTCCTGGGGGACCCGGACTCCGTGGGCAGGTGAGAAAGGCGGGTGGCGGCGGGGACAGGGCAGGAAGAAGACCGCGAGGAGCGTGCGCCCCCTTCAGGCCACTGCTTCCCGCGTCGGTGGAATGATGATGATCTGTAAGCGCGCCTCTGCGGTCGCAGAGTTCTGGGTGTCCCGACTCCACCGAGACCCCTTTCTCGAGAGGATTCTGTTTGAACCCGGCCTTCTCCCCTGCTCCCTCCCCAGGCAGCCCCGGCACCGCAGGCGCCTCTGTTCCCTGGGCACATGCCAGACCCACCGCCTCCCAGAGATGATATACTGGCTCCGCTCCGCCTCCATCAAGGAGCACTCAGGGAAGGCCGGCCGCGAGCCCCAGGACCCTCACAGCTACGGGCGCCGCCGCCGGCGCGAGGCCAGGGTCCTGCTCCGTCTCCAGGACCCTGGCCTGAAGAAAAGAGGCCAGCGCAGTGCCCAGCTTCCTGGGTGACGTCGGGCACGTCCCTGGCCCTCCCCTGGCCTCAGCTTACCCATCTGTGTATTGGGGCCACGACCCCAAGTTTCTTTCCCCCTAACTCCATCTCCTGGGCTCACTCAAAAACTGTCTCCCCCCGCTGTGATCTGGGCTGGACCCAGGGGCACACCGGGACCCAGCATGTACAAAGAATACTAACGTCCAGAGCCTAATAAAACGAGTTTCCTGTTTCAGACTCCGCTTGTCTGTGCCCATTCCGGCCTCCCAATCTGAGCCCAGTCTCTAACATATTCTTCCCCTTTATCCATGCACCTTTTCCCACACGGAAGTCCCCCTGACTGTCTAACTTGAATCCAATCCGCTGTAGCTTCTCCTTCGCACCACTCAGTCCGTGCAGCTTGCATTTTCCGTGGGCGGTTTTGGTGGGCTGACCCAACCCCCAAGCAGCCCTCCCTCCTCGGGATGGTAGAACTTTGATTCGCTCTGGCTCGATACCCACGCGCGTGACTTCATGTGTACCCAAAGGTGGGCTGTGGGTTCCAAGCCGAGCCTCGTTTTGCAGAGAGGAAGGAGAGTGAGACAAAGCGGAGCGGGAAGCCCAAGAACCTGGGGTTCGGAGGAGAGGAGCAGCTTAGAACCCAGGAAGCCAATGGTGGAGAAATCCGGCGGAGCAGAAAAAGACTGAGGGCTCGGGATCGAACGGAGGGAGAGGATTGGACGCCGGGATTCGAGGGGGCGGGGATAGAACGCAGAGGGCTGGAAGGGGGCGGGGATAAAACCAGAGACTCGAATACCCGGCAAGGCACGCGCGAGGCAGAAATCCGGGTGCCTGGATGTTGGATAATCGGGGGCGACCAGGAGCTCCGGAGGCGGGGCGACCAGGAGCTCCGGAGGCCCGACGACCAAGTCGCGGACTCGTCGCCCTGGGATTGGACATATGCAAGTGGGAGCCTTGGGTCTGGCGCTCTAAATCGAGGGTGGGGGGTGTGCTCGGGCTTGGTCTCCAGGATTGGATCGGCGGACCTCTGACTCGGCGTGGTAAGTATTGGAGGGGCTCGAGCTCCCGCGGGGCCGGGAGGCCTGTGTCTTGGGTTGGGCGTGCGGGTCTCTCCATCACTTGTCCTCGAAGCTCGCATCGGCTCACAGCCTCAGCATCCCTGGCTGTGAGGCATGCGCAGTAGGGTGCTCCCTCCCCCATCCCCTCCAGCCCCCGGTGCGGGGGAGGGGACGCTGGGCCACCCTAGAGCGGACGAATTTATAGACGTTACCCCCCTGCTCCTCCCCCGCCACTCCTCACCCACCCCATCCCCCCACTCCATCCCCCTGTCGCCCTGGAAATGGGGCGGACGGTGCCAACGTCCGGCAGGTGTTCATTTCAAATGGGTCTCGGACTAATGTTTTTCCCTAGACCCCGCAACTCAGCCCTGGACCTGTTTCCCGCCCCCAACCCTGAATGTTGAAAGTCCTTCATGGGGAGGGGCGCACTGCCTTGCACCTCGTTCTCAGCAGAACCGCAAAAGGAATTAACGCGAGTTGTCCCTCCTGCCTCTCTATGCGTTCACAGAGGTCCCCAACTGACGTCCCTCCAGCACCGGAGGTGTCTGGCCAAGTCCTTCAAGACCCCTCAGGTGATTAGGGAAGGGTGAGCTGCCGTCCTATATTCCTGGGTCTGTAGGAGGAGGGGGTTGGGGGCCCGACTCCCGGGTCTGAGGCTGGGGACCCGGAGAATGACCCTCTGTCCACCTCCCAGGGCTCTAGGGTGACATGGCTGAAGCGCACCAGGCCGTGGGCTTCCGACCCTCGATGACCTCGGATGGGGCCGAAGTGGAGCTCAGTGCCCCCGTGTTGCAGGAGATCTACCTCTCCGGACTGCGCTCCTGGAAAAGGCACCTCTCCCGTTTCTGGGTGAGGAGAGCCACGACTTGGTTTCCTTCCAGGAATCCAGTTAGGTGCTTCAGGGGTGCCCGAGGCCCACTCCGGCGTGTGGGTGATTCCTTCATGGGATCCTATCACCCCCTCCTGGGAATTTTGCTGTCGACTTTCAGAACCCCTTAAATAGCCGTTTCTGGGTTCTCCGAGGCTCACTTGGGAACCCTCAACCTCACCTACTGGGAACCTCTATTCACCTCTTAACACCACTTCCTGGACCACTTCCCTTTTTCCTCACACCCCCCAAACCCAGCTTCCACCCAGTTTCTAGAATTCAGACCCCATACCCCATGGTGCTCCCCTCCCCCTTTCGTCTCTAGGTTCTAAACTGGGTGCTCATTTCAGAACACTGTGACCCGATCAAGATCTTGGTCAGCCCGCACCCCAATCCTGAAGGGCCCTTCTTCCCCCAGCCCATGCCCCTGGGTCTGGGGGCCGCCTCCTTGCCCTCACTTCTGAATCCCCAATCCCCCTCTCCGGTATGCAGTGCACCTTCCCTATGGTTCCGAGATGTGAACCTCCAAATGTCTATATCCACACTTCTCCATCACTATAGACCCTGCTGTCCCAGTCTGGGCTCGTTGCCCTTGCTCTAGAATGCCCAGGCCCAACATCTAACCAGAGCCCACGCCTGCCCCCAGGGTCACCAGTTCTAGAACTATGGCCCTGCGTACATCCAGAGTCTCCCTGTCTGTGAGCACAAATCTTGAACACTTGTGGGGTTGGCCAAGCCTGACTTTGAATCCTGGCTCTGCCACTTACCAGCTGCATGGCCTTGGGCAAGTGCGCCTCTCTGAGCCTCAGTTTCCCCACATGTCAAACGGGGGTGATGATAACACCTCCCTCACAGGACAGTCGCGAGGATTAAGTGAATTCTTCTTACATGTAAGCACTGAGCGAACCGCCTGGCCCATGTCAAGTGCAGAGTGTTAGCTTTTGATAATATTGTTCTTGATTCATTAACCAGGTATCTATGGAGCATTTATTAAGGGCCTGCCACTGTTTGGGACACTGGGGACATGGCAGGGAGCAAGACGGAATCCTGCCCTTGTGGAACTCTTGATTCAGTAGGAGGAGAAGGCAATAAGGGGACACATAAGCAGATGTGGAGTATGTCAGATCACGTGACATGTGCTATGGGCGAACAGTAAGGCCCGCCGGGTGGAAAGAGGGAGGCTGGGGGTGTTGTCACTAAATAAGGGGGTGGCCCGGGCCCCGGAGGATCTCCTGAAGCTGAGACGTTTGAACAGGCTGGATTGAACCTCTATAACCTTATGAGTTATTAAAATAGAGAGATATCTGTTCCCGTGGATAAATAGCCACTACCCCAGACCCCCAAAGAGTTTCTGTCTGGTTTCTTTTTTTTTAAGATTTTATTTTCAAGTAATCTCTACACTGGACATGGGACTCGAACCCACAACTCTGAGATCAAGAGTCACACACTCTACTGACTGAGCCAGCCAGGT
Source organism: Mirounga leonina (assembly GCF_011800145.1). Lineage (NCBI taxonomy): Eukaryota > Metazoa > Chordata > Mammalia > Carnivora > Phocidae > Mirounga > Mirounga leonina. The sequence continues at coordinate 5,207,922 of NW_023270718.1, forward strand.
GCCCCCCGCCTCCAAAGAGCAGGGGAACCCCCTGGGCCTCAGGCTAATCCATCAATTAAAACATTACCATGTGGCCATTAGCCTGTGGTTAAATACATAAATACACATATACATACACACACATAAGTGTGTGTATTAAAAATTAAGATATAGTTTCAGAAAAAATGCACAGTTTTAAAATATACCGTCCTTGAATTTTGACAATGCCCGTGTAACCAACTTCCTATCAAGACAGCCTGGCCTGGACCGTTCTAGAATGTTCCTTTGAGTCCTTTTCCGGTGCACGCCCCCCCCACTCAAGGCAGCCACTGTTCTGATTTCTATGCTTGTAGGTGGATTTTGACTAGTGCTGCATTGTTGACTATTTTGACCCCTAGTTTTGAGTCCCCCCCTCCAGACCCTCTCATTAGTGTAAATTGGTAATTGTAATAATGATCATTCTTGCCTTTCTATCACATAGCCACCTCTCTCCCTGTTGGACACCTGATGCTCTTATGTCTTCCTCTTCCGTTGTGGACCCCACGGGCCACCGCGAAGTCTCGTAGCTCCTGGAACATGGTCCCAGGGTGAGGGCTGTGCCCTCAGCAACCACAGGGCTGAAATTCCATAATTTCTTCATTTATAAAACAGTATCCCTGACAGTCCCTCCCTCAAGAGATTGTTGCAACCATTAGTGGTTTTAGCAGAGGGCCTGACTCACAGAAGGGACCCGTCCAACATCGCTGTTTTATGATCCTGGTGGTTCCACAGGTGCTGTGTGCCCTCCGGCATGTTCTTAACTTCTCTGGGCTTTTGCTCCCTCATTTCTAAAATCATGTTAGGTAATATTTAGTGTATCCTGGTCTCTACACTCACTCACTTTAAATGTATTGCGTGTGAACGACTCTTGATCTTGGGGTCCTGAGTCGGACCCCCACGTTGGGTGTAGAGATTATGCAAAACTAAAATCTTTTAAAAATAAAAATAAACCTATTGCTCACCTGATCCTCCTTATAGCCTTCTAAGGTAGACCTATTATTAGTCCCACTTTACAGATGAAGGAACAGAGGCCCAGAGAAGGGCTTTTTCACTTTCCCAAGGTCACGTAGCTGCTAAGAGGCAGAGTTAGAATTAGTCTGGCTGTGGAGCCCACGCTCATGCCTGCCCTCCCGGGCGGGACTTATGCCATGGGGCTGTCGTGGGTTACGTGCAGTGGGTCATCTGGGCCAAGCAAGTGGCACAGCATCCATGGGGGTCATTCATCAGCAGGTCAGAGGGATTCCTGAGTTGGTCTCCAAATGCATACAAGATGTGGCACCTTGCAGTGCATCCTGTTGCATTAGGGTCCTGAGGCATCTGGATGATTTGAGGCGTTGACATTGGACCCTCTGTGGCTTTGGACAAGTTCTTCCAACCTCTTCTCTTCTCTGTTTTCTTCACCCGTGCGATGGGCATAATGGTATTTACTGCTACCTTACTGAGCAACAGGGCAATGAGATGATTTATTGATGCGCCTGGTCCTTGGGAAGTGCTCTGGAGAGTTTCCTGTTACTACAAAGCCCCTGTTCTACGACAATCCAGAGCACCAGATAAAGGAGCCAACAGCTTCTCTTAAAAAGAAATCATAAACAACGGAAGCACCACGTTTGCCTGTAAGCTTTTCTGGCCAAACCAAAGATCGTGAAGTGAATAAATCCCCAACAAGAAGCAGAGTAGCAATAGAAAGGGTCATTGTAATCATGTTTATTGAGCGCCTACTGTGTGCCTGGCTCTGAGCTATGCAATTCGCCCTCTTCCCAGCCCCCTTGGCTTTATTTTTCTCCATAGTCCCTATTGCCAACTGTCACACTACCCTAAATCCTTTTGGGTAGCTATTGTCTCTGTCCCCCAGGAGAGCAGGACTCTTGCTGTCCTCTTGTCACTGCTGTAGGACTGCAATCAGCATTTGTGGAAGGACATTTTCTCATCCCACCCTCGTGACAGCCCTATGAGCCCTGTACTGGGATTGTTCCCATTCTACAGATGAGGAAACTGAGACAGGGGAAGCCACTTGTTTGCGGTCACTTAGCTTGTTAGTGACAAAGCAGGGATTTTAAGCCCAGGGCTCCAGAGCCCAAGTTCTAAACCATGATCTCTGAGGCTTTCCTGTTGGTTAAATGTGGGGAAAAAGAGAGAACGCGGTTTCTTGAGCCCTGCTGCCGATACCCCCACTAACAGTAGCTCTCATCGTGCTGTGTGACCTTGAACCTAAGTGTTCTTTTGTAAAATGAGATCACCTAAGTACCCACCTCACAGGGCTGTTGGGGGGATTTTAAGAGCTCATCCTTGTAGAAGGTGCTTGGTCGTGAGACTTGGTTAAGTGTTAGTTATCTCCATGGCACTTCCCTGGGAGTCTGGTTAGTAGCCCAGGACTTTCATTCATTCCATGGCCATGTAGTTCTAGAAGGCCTACCGAGCTCCAGACCCTGCTGTATATGGGGGATCATTTTGCCTGAGAGTAAGCTCCTCCAGAGAACCCTCCCTGACTCCTTCAATTTGAGCAACCCGCCTCTGCAGGGCTCCTGTGCCTTGCTTTATGTCCGTTAGCACTCGCTTCATTCCTGACTCACCTCCCTGAGGGCAGGACCCAGATCTGTCTGGTCCCCACTGGGTCTTGAACACCCAGCTTGGGGTTCAGCACACACTGGGTACTCTGTCAATATCTAAGAGTTGTGCTCAGAGGAGGGATAATTGATTGAATGGGTGCCCTTTCCTCCCCACAGAATGACTTTCTCACTGGTGTGTTCCCCGCCAGCCCCCTCAGCTGGCTCTTCCTCTTCAGTGCAATCCAGCTCGCCTGGTTCCTCCAGCTGGATCCTTCTCTAGGACTGATGGAAAAGATCAAAGAGTTGCTGCCGGACTGGTGAGCTCCCCCACCTGAGCTGAGTAACCTCCCTAATGCCTCTTCCTCCACCCAGTGAGTTTCTCTATCAGTGTGGCATGCCTGCTAAAGAAAAGTAACCTCAAAATAAATAAATAAACAAACAAATAAATAAAAAAGAAAAGTAACCTCTGGGATTCACTTTGGGTCAGATTAATAAAGGTACAGCACGAGTAAAATGGAGGTGATTTCCTCCCTTTCTTGCTAAGAGGGACATTGACAAGCTAGAAAATGTCCAGATATGGTTACATATGCACTGACAAAAGTAGGAGCTCTGCTGGGCCCCAGTTGTGTAGTCTTAGGCAAGAGACTTCACCATTCTCTTGTCAGTCTTCATTTATAAAATGTAGGTAATAATAATTGCTTCCCAGGGTGGTTGGGAGAATGAAACAAAAGCATGCACATGGAAGGGCACCCAGCTGGCTCAGTAGGTGGAGCATGCGACGCTTGATCTCAGGGTCATGAGTGCGAGCCCCACGTTGAGCATGGAGCCTACTTAAGTAAATAAATAAATAAAATCCTTTTTAAAAAAGCATGCATGTGATCCATTCAATACAGGGCCAGGAGGTTACTAAATGAGAGTGGTTGTATTATCATAATTGTCATTTTGGAGAAAGTTTTGGAAGCCAGGTGCAGGTGAAGTGACAGGTTCTAATGGTTCTAATTCTCGGCTTAGTCCTCCTGGGAAAGAAGGTTCAGGTTTTGTACAGATAGTCCCAAAGGACAGACCCAGCATCAGAGATAGGAATTTCCAGGAAGGCTAGATTTATCCAGTGTAGCGAGGGGAAGTAACTCCCCCCAAGTCCTCCAGGTGGGCCTTGCTCACACACCTGATTGCCACTTTGCAAACATGTTGATCTACGGTAGTTTTCGATCAGCGGATCAACGTTTTCTTAAACCTGAGTGTGTATTGGAACCACCTGGGAGGCTTGTTAAAACACTGATGGCGGGGCCCCACCCCAAGAGATTCTGTTTTAGTAGCTGTGGGTGGGGCCTGGGAATTTGCATTTCCAACCAGCTTCCAGGCCCTTCGGATGCTGCTGGGCCAAGGGCCACACTTTGAGAACCACTGCTTTAGAGTATAATTTGATTGCTGGGAGAGAGAAGTGTGTCCCTTCTTCTTCTTCTTCTTTTTTTTTAAAGATTTTATTTATTTATTTGAGAGAGAGAGAGCATGTGAGGGGAGAAGGAGCAGAGGGAGAGGGAGGAGCAGACTCCCCACTGAGCAGGGAGCCTGACATGGGACTTGATCCCAGGACCCTGGGATCATGACCTGAACTGAAGGCAGACGCTTAACCAACTGAACCACCCAGGTGCCCCAAGTGTGTGTCCCTTAAAAAAACAAAAACAAAAAAACCAGCTCCCACTTATTTTTTTTTTTTAAGATTTTATTTATTTATTTGAGACAGAGAGAATGAGAGACAGAGAGCATGAGAGGGAGGAGGGTCAGAGGGAGAAGCAGACTCCCCGCCGAGCAGGGAGCCCGATGCGGGACTCGATCCTGGGACTCCAGGATCATGGCCTGAGCCGAAGGCAGTCGCCTAACCAACTGAGCCACCCAGGCGCCCCCCAGCTCCCACTTATTAAGTACCTATCAATTTCCATGGGAAGTGATTTTAGGAGCTTTGCTGTCCTCACGAACCCGGGGGAGGAGGGGTGGCATAGAGAGAGGATCCATGCCTACTTTACAAACGAGGAAATGGGATTTCCATGACTGACTCCCATTCTAGAAGATATGCCCCCAGTCAAAAGACCAGGGTCAGAGAACGATCGGAAGAGCAGGGGCTGGGTGGGGCCGGAGGGGAGGGGCGTTCTGCGGCTGGGAGACCCAGGCCCGTTTTCTCGTTCACTCCCAGGGGTGGACAGCACCACAGGCTTCGGGGAATCCTGGCGGCAGCGCTGTTTGCGTCGTGTCTGTGGGGGGCCCTGATCTTCACGCTTCACGTGGCCCTGAGGCTGCTTCTGTCCTACCATGGCTGGCTCCTTGAACCCCACGGAGCCATGTCCTCCCCCACCAAGACCTGGCTGGTATGTGAGGGGCAGAGCCCTCCCTGCTCAGGCCCTCCGGGGACCCACTTCTCTGTCTCCTTGTCTCTGGTCTCTGCCCCCACCTTTCTGGGACCCTGTCCACCTCTCTCTGGTCTCTATTCCTCCTCCTGGGGTTCTGTCCCCACTTCCTCTGGGTCTCTACCCCATTCTCTCTGTAGGTTGCCACATCACCCCCGACCCTGGTCCGCGACCCCAGTGAGGGGTGTAACGACCCACTAATTCCCGCTTCCCTCCAGGCCCTGGTCCGCATCTTCTCCGGCCGCAAAACGATGCTCTTCAGTTACCAGCGCTCCCTGCCACGCCAGCCCGTGCCCTCCGTGCAGGACACCGTGCGCAAGGTGGGCCTGCCTGGGACCTCCACCGGGGGCGGGGGGCGGCGGCCGGGGGCGTGACCTACCCTCTTCTCCTTGCCCCTCAGTACCTGGAATCTGTCCGGCCCATCCTCTCCGACGAGGACTTCGACTGGACGTCAGTCCTCGCGCAGGAATTCCTGAGGCTGCAGGCGTCGCTGCTGCAGTGGTACCTGCAGCTCAAGTCCTGGTTGGCGTCCAATTACGTGAGTCCCACACCCGGATCCGCAAGGTTCTGAGGCTCCTTCCTAACCTGTGGGTCTAGGCCACGCCCCACGCCCCGCCCGCGCCCCGCCCCGCGCCCCCGCCCCGCCCCCTGGCCCTGCGGCGCGCGATTTTTGAGCCCCGCCCCATGCTCTATATTCTGAGCCCCGCCCCCACGCTCCCCTGGTTTAAACCCAGCCCCAGATGCTCCGACTTGCTGCTCCTACTCTCCAATATTCTGAGCCCCATCGTCATGTGCCTACATATTGAGCCTCCCCACCCCATGCTCCGACATTCTGAGCCTGACTTCAATACTCTAAGCCCCGCCTCCAGGGCCTGCCCACATCCACAGCCCCGCCCCCAGCCCCCCAGGATTGCAACCGCAATTCCAGGACTTATCCAACATTTCAGCCCTCCCCTGGCGGGAGGCAAAAAACATTTTGAGCCTCCGCCCCCAGAGTTGTTCTTGTTTTACCCCCTCCTTCTGCGCGAGGGCACCTCCCCCCAAATGGGCTTCTGAGTTGAGGAGCTAGGCCTTTGGTAGTACTCTGACTCAGTTTCTTGGGAAACTGAGGCACAGAACAAGACGGCAGTTCACCCAAATCAGGGCTTACAGGCCTTTTATTATGTAGGAAGTTATAAATAGCTGGCGGGCAGCGTGGGATGAGATGAGGTGCAGGTAGCAATAAAGACACATAGGGTGGTGTGAGTGTCTGGGGGGGTGGGACGGTCTGACTGGATGAGAGGATTAGGTTTCCAGGAGGAGAATTTCTTAGGGCTGAGCCCTGAGGGTTGGACAGAACTTGAACCTGTCAGGTTGGTAGGAGGGAGAAGGCTGAGCAGAGGTGAGGAAATAAGGAGGTTGTAGGGCATGTTTTGGGAACAAGGAGGGCTTTCCTCTGGCTGGAACAAAGGATTGAAGGGTGATCCTCTGGGAGGTGATGGTGGAGTGGTGGGGAGAGGCCTTAACTCCAGCTGAGGACCTTGGACTTTTTCTAGGGGGTGCCAAGGAGCCATGGGAGGATTCTGAACAGGGGAGGGTCAGGATCAGCTCTGCCGTCGGGGAAAGACTGGAGGGGAGACACCGGAGGCTGGGAGGCTGGAGAGGATATTAGGGTGAGGACGTGGGGGAGAGGAGGAGGCCTGACAGGGGGATGAGGCAGGGTCAAGGCAGGAGGGTGGGGCTGGGACTGCCAAGCTGGGGGTGGGGAGATGGTGAGGATGGCACCCACGAGCCTCACCTGGTGTGGGAGGGACTGCAGGGCTCTCTCTGAGATGGGGAGAAGGGGAGCAGCTTTGGGGTGAAGGCACTGAGCTCCATGGGGGTTCCTGGGGGGGGTGCAGAGGAGATGCCCTGGGGCAGCCGGATCCCTGAGTGAGGGCTCAGGAAAGAGGCCTGGGTGACAGCAAACGGGACCTTCAGCTGCAGAAACATTGGACTTGGAAGGGAAGAGGATCTGGGACAGAGAGCCCCAAGGGGCAGCAACATGGAAAGGTCAGTCAGACAAGCTCCGTGGAGGGGACTGAGTTGTGTTTGGAGGGGTAGGAGGGGAGCCAGGCCTTAATTTTTACATTTTTTTTTCCTTCAAGCTGTTGGGCCAGATTCTGTGCCAAAACATATGCTCATGCATGCTCGGACACACACACACACACACACACACAATGTATTTATTTCATTGTACCTGTAAGGCTGTACCCCATTATCTTAAGTACAACAAAGGAAAAAAAAACAAAAACGAAGGCCAACTAAAGTCTGACACTGCTGTCTTATCACAGACTTTTTAATCTATATTTTTAATTTGTTATATAAACTTTATATGTTCTATGTAATTTTAAATTGTATAATATATAGTATGATTGGATATTTTATAACTTATAGAAATATATTTAATATACCATGTAAAATATATGTAACATATAGATACACATAATTTTTATTGTGGCAAAATGGACATAATATAAAATTTACCATTTTAACCATTTTTAAGTATGCAATTCGGTGGTATTAAGTACATCTGCAATGTCGTGGAACCGTCACGACAATCTGTTTCTAGAACTTTTCATCCCAAACAGAAACTCTGTACCAATGAGGGAACACATCCCCATTCCCACTTCCCCAAAGTACCAGGTAACCTCTAGTCTACTTACTACCTCTAGCAATTGACCGATTTTAGATTTTTCGTATAAGTAGAATCATGTACGATTTGTCCTTTTGTGCCGGATTCATTTCACCAGGTATGATGCTTTCAGGGTGCAGCCATGTTATAGTGCACATCAGATTTTCATTCCTTTTATTTATTTTCATTTAAGATTTTTATTTATTTGAGAGAGAGAGTACAAGTGGGTGGGAGGGTCAGAGGGAGAGGGAGAAGCAGACTCACTATTTTTTTTTAAAGATTTTATTTATTTATTTATTTGACAGAGAGAGACAGAGCGAGAGAGGGAACACAAGCAGGGGGAGTGGGAGAGGGAGAAGCAGGCCCCCCGCTGAGCAGGGAGCCCGATGCGGGGCTCGATCCCAGGACCCTGGGGTCATGACCTGAGCCAAAGGCAGACGCTTAACGACTGAGCCACCCAGGCGCCCC
>NW_023270718.1:5216018-5308749 GCF_011800145.1 Mirounga leonina
CCTGAGCCAAAGGCAGACGCTTAACGACTGAGCCACCCAGGCGCCCCAGCAGACTCTCCATTGAGCAGGGAGCTCGATCCCAGGACCCTGAGATCATGGCCTGAGCCAAAGGCAGACGCTTAACCGACTGAGCCACCCAGGCGCCCCATTTTCATTCCTTTTTATATTAACATTCCATTGCAGGGGCTCCCAGCTGGCTCAGTCAGTGGAGCATATGACTCTTGATCTCAGGGTTGTGAGTTCAGGCCCCCTGTTGGGTGTAGAGATGACTTAAAAATAAAATCTTGGGGGGATGCCTGGGTGGCTCAGTCGTTAAGCATCTGCCTTTGGCTCAGGTCATGATCCTGGGGTCCTGGGATCGAGCCCCACATCGGGCTCCCTGCTTGGCGGGAAGCCTGCTTCTCCCTCTCCCACTCCCCCGCTTGTGTTCCCTCTCTTGATGCATCTCTCTGTCAAATAAATAAATAAAATCTTTAAAATAATAATAATAAATAAATAAATAAATAAATAAATAAATAAATAAATAAAAATAAAATCTTGGGACACCTGGGTGGCTCAGTCAGTTAAGCGTGTGCCTTCGGCTTAGGCCATGATCCCGGGGTCCTGGGATTGATCCCCGCATCAGGCTCCCTGCTCAGCAGAGAGTCCGCTTCTACCTCTGCCTGTGCTCTCTCTCACTCACTCTCTCTCATTAAATAAAATGTTAAAAAAAATAATAACAAATAAAATCTTAAAAAAAAAAAAAAACGGGCACCTGGGTGGCTCAGTCGTTAAGCGTCTGCCTTCGGCTTAGGTCATGATCCCAGGGTCCTAGGATCGAGCCCCACGTCGGGCTCCTCGCTCTGTGGGAAGCCTGCTTCTCCCTCTCCCACTCCCCCTGCTTGTGTTCCCTCTCTCGCTGTGTCTATCTCTGTCAAATGAATAAATAAAATCTTTAAAAAAAAAATTCTATTGTATGGATAGACCACACTTTGGTTGTCCATTCATCTGTTGATGGACACTTGGGTCTCAGTGGTATTTTTTTAAATCTCATATGAGATCATTTCACATATATTGTTGTGTGCCTAGCTTTTTTCAGTTGGCAGTGTGTCTCGGTGCTTGCTTATTCTGTGGCAGTAATATAGATGCGCCTTATTCTTTTTTTCTTTTTCTTTTTTTAAATTTATTTGACAGAGAGAGACTCAGCGAGAGAGGGAACATAAGCAGGGGGAGTGGGAGAGGGAGAAGCAGGCTCCCTGCTGAGCAGAGAGCCGGATGCGGGACTCAATCCCAGGACCCTGGGATCATGACCTGAGCCGAAGGCAGACACTTAAAGACTGAGCCACCCAGGCACCCCTGTGCCTTATTCTTTTTTAAGAGCTTGGTAGTATTCCAGAACATGAGTGTAGCACGGTTTAGCTAACTGATCCCCACCTGATGGACTTCTAGGTTACTGCTAGTTACTGATCACGATGGCCTCCTTCACTGAGCTCCACCCTCCCCGTTTGACACAGCAAAGTCTTGGGGGTCTTGCCACTCCCATTGCCCCCCCCCCCCCCGCCACCTTGGCAGCAGCTGCCCCAGCCTCACATCTCTCTGCCCCACTCCTAGGTCAGTGACTGGTGGGAAGAATTTGTGTACCTGCGCTCCCGGCACTCGCTGATGGTGAACAGCAACTATTACATGATGGTGAGGGGGGAGAGCTGGGGAGGGGCTGTGTTCATAGCTCCCCAGGGCTAGGGTTGGGATGTCTCTGTAGAAAGCGGGGTTTAGGGTCAGTGACCACAATCAGAGTCTAATTCACCATCTCACTGCCTGTTGGGGTCAGGTTCTGGGTTTGGGATCCGGGCCCCCGATCAGGGGCCAAACCTGACCCCAGGCGTTTTGCCGTCCCCTCGGCCGGCCCCCAGGACTTCCTGTACGTCACTCCCACACCAGTGCAGGCGGCTCGTGCTGGGAACGCAGTCCATGCCCTCCTCCTGTACCGCCACCGTCTGAACCGCCAGGAGATCCTGCCTGTAAGAGCCCCCCCACCCCAACCCATGGGCTGGGGACAGAGCCCCTCTCCCCCACCCCCCACCCATGGGCTGGGGACGGAGACTGTGGTCCTGTGGCCGTGTGGCCAAGTGGGTCCTGGGAGGCAGCGTCCTCTGGAGCCCATGGTCTCTTGCAGACTCTGCTGATGGGAATGCGGCCCTTGTGCTCTGCCCAGTATGAGAAGATATTCAATACCACGCGCATTCCCGGCATCCCAAAAGGTGAGATTCCTCTTGCATCCTCACTGACAGAGGCGTCACAGTGTAGTGGTTGAGAGCATGTTCTCCTGGGCTCGAATCCCAGCGCCATCGCATCGCTCCCTAGCTGTGTGACCTTGGGTCGGTTACTACCCTCTCTGAGCCTTAGTTTTCTCATCTCTGAAACGGGATAATAGTGGTACATAGGGTGGGGAGGATTAAATGAGTGTTTAGAACATGCAAGCCGGGGCGCCTGGGTGGCTCAGATGGTTAAGTGTCTGCCTTCGGCTCTGGTCATGATCCCAGGGTCCTGGGATCGAGCACCACGTGGGGGGCCTGCTTCTCCCTCTCCCTCTACTGTTCCCCCTGCTTGTGCTCTCTTGCTCTGTCAAATAAATAAAATCTAAAAAACAAAACAAAACAAAAACCAGTGCAAGCCATACAGGACATGCCTAATAAATGGTTCTTTTTTTTTTTTTTTTTAAAGATTTTATTTATTTGACAGAAAGAGTCACAGCGAGAGCAGGAACACAAGCAGGGGGAGTGGGAGAGGGAGAAGCAGGCCTCCCGCCGAGCAGGGAGCCTGATGTGGGACTCGATCCCGGGACCCCGGGATCATGACCTGAGCCGAAGGCAGACGCTTAACGACTGAGCCACCCAGGCGCCCTAAATGGTTCTTATTTTTAAAATTTATTTTAGAGAGGGGCACCTGAGAGGCTCAGTTGTTAAGCATCTGCCTTCGGCTCAGGTCATGTCCTGGGATCGAGCCCCGCATCGGGCTCCCTGCTCCGCGGGAAGCCTGCTTCTCCCTCTCCCACTCCCCCTGCTTGTGTTCCCTCTCTCGCTGTGTCTCTCTCTGTCAAATAAATAAAAAATCTTTTTAAAAAAATTTATTTATTTTTTTAAAGATTTTATTTATTTATTTGAGACACAGAGATAGAGAGAGAGAGAGCGAGCGAGAGTGAGAGCATGAGCAGGGAGAGAGGCAGAGGGAGAGGGAGAAGCAGGCTCTCCGCTGAGCCAGGAGCCCGATGTGGGGCTCGATCCCAGGACATGACCTGAGCCGAAGGCAGACGCTTAACCATCTGAGCCACCCAGGCGCCCCTAAAAAAAAATTTATTTTAGAGAGAGAGCGTGTGCGCTGCTAGCAGGGAGAGGAGCAGAGGAGGAGGGGGGAGGGAGGGGGAAAGAATCCCAAGCCGACTCCCTGCTGAATGTGGAGCCTAGAGCAGCTGGACCCCAGGACCCTGAGATCATGACCTGAGCCGAAACCAAGAGTCAGACACTGAACCGACTGAGCCACCCAGGCGCCCTAAATGGTGCTTATTCTTGCAGTGTATCTGACCTTCCTGCCCTCCGCCCTTCTGCCCACCCCACCCCTAGACCATATCCGCCACCTCCGGGACAGCCGACACGTGGCCGTCTTCCACCGAGGCCGATTCTTCCGTGTGGGGACCCACTCCCAAAGCGGCCTGCTCTCCCCGCGGGCCCTGGAACAGCAGTTCCAGCGAATCCTGGACGACCCCTCCCCTGCCTGCCCCCAGGAGGAGCATCTGGCTGCCCTGACAGCCGCACCCAGGTAAGAGTAAGAGGTCAGGGGACCCGACGGCCCAGCCAGCCTCTGGAGGTTGGGGAAAGGCAAGCTGGGGGCCAGGCAGAGGCTGGGCAGGGTGTATGGGCTCAGGCACGTGTCCCAGCACCCCCCCGCCCCCCCAGGGATGTGTGGGCCCAGGTGCGGAGTTCCCTGAAGATCCAGGCCGAGGATGCCTTGGAGGCCGTGGAAGGAGCTGCCTTCTTTGTATCACTGGACTCGGAGCCTGCAGGGCTCACCAGGGAGGACCCTGCAGCTTCACTGGATGCCTATGCCCGTGCTCTGCTTGCTGGCAGGGGCCATGACCGGTGAGTCAGCCCCTGGACTTGAACCTCACCGCAACCGGTGACCCCAGAACCCAGTATCCAGACCTAGGACTCTGGACACTAGACAAGCAGACCCTGGACCCCAGATCTGAGGACCACCAAACCCCAAACCTGGACCTTCAAACCTAGAGACCCCCAAAGCCAGAGCCCCAAGCCTGGGGACCTCAGGCTCAGAACCACAGAATCCTTAGATTTTCATGCAGGCACCCCAAACCCAGGACCCCAGACCTGGGACTTCCTACCTAGAGATCCTCAGACAACTTCCTAGATGTACCCCAGGCATCACTCTGATTTCTGAGGTTCCCAGAAGAGTCCCCCTAACCTCTCCTTCGGAACCTTGACCTTTTCTTGGTATGTTCCCTCAAAATCTTCCAATTTCCCAAGCCCTAGACATGCCTCAGAAACCATCTAGACCGCCTGGTGGAGACCCCCAGCCTCTTAGAGAGCCAACCCTGGTTCCAGAAAAATCCATCCACCCTGACACTCCTATGTCCCACAGAGAGCACCTGAGTTCACTCTTGGCCCCTTGGTGACCACTTTGAATTCTCCCCCTGCAGCTGGTTTGACAAATCCTTCACTCTAATTGTCTTCTCCAATGGGAAGCTGGGTCTCAGCGTGGAGCACTCGTGGGCCGACTGCCCCATCTCAGGACACATGTGGGAGGTAGGATGGCCAGCCCACCCCCACCCTGGGGACCATCAGCCCCATTTCCAAAGATCTTCTTCTCCAGGGCCTTACAGTCAGAGGGAAGACAGAGGCTCAGACAGGCAAAGACCGGACCGGAGTCGCCCAGCAAAGAAAAGGGGGTCTGGGATTATGACCTTTTTTTTTTTTTTTAAAGATTTTATTTATTTATCTGACAGAGAGAGACACAGCGAGAGATGGAACACAAGCAGGGGGAGTGGGAGAGGGAGAAGCAGGCTTCCCGCGGAGCAGGGAGCCTGATGTGGGGCTCGATCCCAGGACCCTGGGATCATGACCTGAGCCGAAGGCAGATGCTTAACGACTGAGCCACCCAGGCGCCCCTATGACCTTCTTTTGATGGATGGGCAGTTGGGGCTCAGAGAAGGGAAGTGATTTGCCCAGAATCACCGAGCCAGGAGTTGTAGAGCAAGAATGTGATTCCAGAATGCTGTGTGACCTCGGGCAAGTGACTCCCCTCCTCTGAGCCTCGTTTCTTCCTTCATCAGATGAAAGGGTTGGATTTTCTTTGATCTGGAAGCTCCCATCCAATCCTGGGAACCATCGCATCTCCATTTTCTCTATTTTATTTAGTCCCTAAATCATGGAGGGTGGTGCTTATACCCACCAGGTTCCCACTCTTCTGTAGCGTTACACGAGGTGTTGGATGGGGCCCAGGGTGGGATCTGGTGTGTATGAGGGGAAGGGAGGCCCCTTTCAGATCTTAGGAGCAGCCCCGGGTAAGGGGCTTCTTCTGTGCCTGTTTCACAAATGAGAATTGTCCCCCTTTGATGATACTGGTGAATGAAACTGTCAATTCAGTTGAACCTCAGACCCCTCAGACCCTTATTGTCAACATGAGGTCTCTGCACATTGGCTTTGAATGAAGAGATGTCACATAGAATAAGGTATAGATCAATGGAAACTCCAAGGCCCCAAGTGAGGTGTTCTTCTCCCGATATGTTTCTAACATTGCAATGGGGATGTGAATCCCTTCTTCCTAAGTTACCGTGAGAATTAAGTGGAAGGCTGGCGGGCGGTAGGTCCTCCATCAATGCTGATTTACACTGTTTAACAAGGGGCGCCTGGGTGGCTCAGTCAGTTAAGCATCTGCCTTCTGTTCATGTCATGATCTCGGGGTCCTGGAATCGAGCCCTGCATCAGGCTCCCTGCTCAGCGGGGAGTCTGCTTCTCCCTCTGCCCCTGCTCGTGCTCTCTCTCTCTCTCTCTCAAATAAATAAAATCTTTTTTTTTAAGATTTTATTTATTTATTTGACAGAGAGACATAGCGAGAGAGGGAACACAAGCAGGGGGAGTGGGAGAGGGACTGCTCCCACTTCCCCCACCACCAGGCCCCAGGAGGGACTTATGAAAAGAAGTCCCTGGTTAGATGGCTCTCAGCCCAGAGGGAGGAAGGGGCTCTGACAGCCTCTGTTTGTACACAGTTCACTCTGGCCACAGAATGTTTTCAGCTGGGCTACTCGGCAGACGGCCACTGCAAGGGGCATCCTGAGCCCTCACTGCCCCAGCCCCAGCGGCTGCACTGGGACCTTCCAGAAAAGGTGAGACGGGGCTTCGGGGCCTCTCCTCCAAGTACCCAAATCTCCCTGGCTGTGACTCGAAACTCATCCCCACCCCCAAACTTAACCCCAACCCCATCCATCCCCAACCCCAGTCCCACCTGACCTCCATCCTTAATCCAGCCCTTCAGGGACATGTTTGTTCATTTCTGCACTCCACCCCCACCCTGACTCGGCTCCCACCTCCACTTCCAGCCCCACTCCCAGCTCTACCCCATCCGTAACCCCAGCCATCCCTCCCTCCCTCCTCCTCTGGCAGATCCGTCTGTCCATCTCTCTAGCCCTGAGGGGAGCCAAGACCTTGTCTGGAAACATCGACTGCCACGTCTTCCCTTTCTCCCACTTTGGCAAGAGCTTCATCAAACGCTGCCATCTCTCTTCAGACAGCTTCATCCAGGTGGCCTTGCAGCTAGCCCACTTCCGGGTCAGTTGGGGCCCTCGACCTCAGCCCCTTGCCAGGACTTTGGTTCCCCTGGGCCTGCCTTGTCAGTCCCTTTAGTGACTCTTCCTGGTCATTGCCCTTGTGGGTCCGCCATCTTGATTTCTCTCTCCCAACCACACATTCCCCAAGCAGGAGGATGAGGGAGGTCTACACAGAAGCGGGTCAAGTCTGTGAAGATTTCCAGAGACCAGCTGACAGGCTCCTCTCTTCCTTGTCCCCCAGGACAGGGGTGAATTCTGCCTGACTTATGAGTCGACCATGACTCGCTTGTTCCTGGAAGGCCGGACAGAGACGGTGCGGTCTTGCACGAGGGAGGCCTGCAACTTTGTGAGAGCCATGGAGGACAAAGAGAAAACAGTGGGTGTGGGCCTCGTTTGAGGCTTTGGTCATTTCCATTTACTCGTTCCTACATTTGCAAATATTTTTGGAGTGCCTCCTGAGGACCAGGCCCCATGATGGGCATTATGGACAAAGGAGGAACCAGACCTGGTCTCTGACCTCAAGGAACTCACTGGTGGGGCGAGACAGAGCTATTTCAGCATAGTGCGATACATGCTTTAATGGGGGTCACAGAGGGCACTGGGGGGTACCCAACAGGGATCCTTGATTCCACAATGTAGCTCTCTTTGATTTAACTTCTATGCGACCTTGTGACTTCCATTTGTACCCTTCCACGTAGTCCCTATATAACCTCTCTACTCAGAACCCCACGGGTACCTCTGTTCCCCCACCCCCTACCTATTTTGGGTCAATGGAAGGAGTTGGGGCCCTATATCAGACAGACCTGGGAACCCACCTGATTCTGCTTTGCTGTGTGAGCCTGGGCAAGTGACTTCCCCTCTCTAAGCCTGTTTCCCCTCAATTCTATAATTGATATCTCTGCCTTGCAGGGATTTTGCAAGCTCCTTTGAGGCCGGGGGTGTGTGACAAGCCCCAACAGTAAGCCCACTTCCTGTCTTTCCATGACCTGTGACCTCCCCGGGGGACCCCAGGAACCCCAGCGCCGTGCTCTGTTCCGCCTGGCGGTGGAAAAGCACCAGGCTCTGCTGAAGGCAGCGATGAGCGGACAGGGAGTCGACCGCCACCTCTTTGCGCTCTACATCGTGTCCCAGTTTCTCCACTTGCGGTCGCCCTTTCTGGACCAGGTTGGGGTGCAGGGAAAGGGTTAGAGAGGGAAAAGGGGAACCACGGGAGGAGACGGGTACTTCAGGATAAGGAGGGTGAGGTTGGAAAAGGGAGGTATTAGGGGCGCCTGAGTGGCTCAGTCGTTAAGCGTCTGCTTTCGCTCAGGTCATGATCCCGGGATCCTGGGATTGAGCCCCGCATGGGGCTCCCTGCTTGGTGGGAAGCCTGCTTCTCCCTCTCCCACTCCCCCTGCTTGTGTTCCCTCTCTCACTGTCTCTCTCTGTCAAATAAATAAATAAAATCTTAAAAAAAAAAAAAAGGAAAAGGGAGGTATTAGAGGAGAGAGTTGGTGGGGGGGTGGAGAGGGAAAAGGGGGAAGGAAGGGAGAGGGGCGGGGTCAGGAAGAAGAGGAGGCGTGGCCAGGAGGGCGGTGAAAGGAGGCGTGGTCAGGAAGACCCAAGAGAAGGGCCGGATCAGGCAGAAGCGGAGAGGTGTGGTCGGAAAAGGAGGAGAGCCGAGGGGCGGGTGTCAGGGAGGGGAAGGACAGAGAAACCAGAGAAACTGGGCGATTTAGAGGAAATAGGCAGTCAGGGGAGGTCAGAAAGGGCCGGGGTTGCTTGGAACTGAGCCAAGGGCGCGGACGGGTGGGTCTGTTCGTCTTTACTGCATACTTGACCATCTCCTGTCCCTCAGGTTCACTCGGAGCAGTGGCCTCTGGCCACCAGCCAGATCCCTGTTCAGCAAATCCACCTGTTTGACGTCCACAATTACCCTGACTATGTTTCCTCTGGTGGTGGATTCGGGCCTGTGAGTGGAACTGGGCCTGATCCCACCTCCCTGGACCCTGGGCCCTGAGGGAGGAGGGTGTTGGGGGTCTGCACTCCGGCCTAGTGGGGGGCGGGGGGTATGAGACTGGAGGCTATTTGGTTCCCTTCCCTCTGTCCCTCCAGGCCGATGACCATGGTTATGGCGTTTCGTACATCTTCATGGGGGATGACACCATCACCTTCCATATCTCCAGCAAAAAGTCTAGCACAAAAACGGTGAGACAGAGTTGAACACACACCCCTGCACCCTCCTCCCTCAGGACCCAGGGATCTGGACTCCTAGCTCCCTCCTCTCCTACAACCAAGGAGTCTAGAATCCCAGCTCCCTGCTGCCCCCATGATCCAGGAATCCTAGTCACCAGCCCCCTCCTCCCTCAGACCAGGACATCGGGGATACCAGCCTTCCTGTTTTCCAGCACCGAGGAGACCCTCTCCCAGCTTCTCCTGGACATGATGTATTTCTCCTTCTAGGACTCCCACCGACTGGGGCAGCACATTGAGGATGCACTGTTGGATGTGGCCTCCCTCTTCCAGGACGGGCAGCGTCCTAAGCCCAGGTGCAGTGGGTTACAGGAGGAGGACTCGGGGCACAGGGGTGGCTCTCTCCCCTGCCACAGGAGGGGCTCCAGGGCACCCACGAAATCTACCAACTTTTGACCCCTCCCTGCAGGGAGCTGGTCTCCCCAAGAACTAGGGAGAGGGTCTCTACAACTGGGCTGGTGCAGGACAGAGGTGGCCTGTTTGGGTTTGGAAAATCCCACATCTGGTCCAATAAAGATGCATAAGCTGGGTGTGTGGTGTTCACTGTGCTGTTGGGCTGGGCAGGGGTGGGAGAGGTGAGGGTCAGGGTGGAGGAGGAGAAAAGTTCCCCTCCATCCCCAGGCCCAACCATGAATTCTCAGTTACAATCAGTTTCAGCTACAACCCCCAACCCTGCTCATTCTGTTGCATTCCCAGCTCCAGTCACACCAAACCTAACCATCCAAGGCCCACACCAGTCAAACAACCCCCAAAACTCTCATTAGTCCAGTTCCTGTGGTCCCAATGTCACTGCCCACCCCAAACATAAAGATCGACACCATTCCACCCACCCTAGTTGACACCCCTCAAATGAACCCCTCAAGATTCTTATTCCTCAACCCAAACCCCAGCCATTTCAACCCCCACCTAGATGATGGGTTCAGCTTCCATAACCAGGAAATGCACTACCTAATGTTCGCCCCTCACCACTGTCGATTCCAACAACGAATGCCTCCAAAATGCCACACCCCACTACACCTAATGACTCAACCACCATTCGGAGCGTACGACCAACACAAAAATGTCCAACCCCAAACTCCATCACCCCACCAAAACTCCCATCCCATCCCCACCATAACCCAAACTTAAATTTGACCCATAGTTATGACTTTAAACACCACACTCCTTGATCGCACCCCCACTCTACCCCGACTACACTTACAACCCCCACCAGTTCAACTGCAGTCATATCAACACCAATCCCATCTAACCACACCGAAACCCCAATGATCCAATCCACCACTGCCATGATTCCCATACTCCATGATACCAAGCCCCGTTGTTTCTGTCAAGCATAATAACCCAAGCCCCACAACACATTAAAATCCTGAACACCTTAACTGCCACGAGCCCAACCTTCACACCCAACCCACTAACTCTAGTGGTTTTGAAAAATGTCCACAAGTGGGGCACCTGGCTGGCTCAGTCAGGAGAGTGTGCTATTGATCTCTTGATCTTGGGGGCATGATTTCAAGCCCTGTGCTGGAGATCGAGTTTACGTAATTAAAAAAAATTTTTTCCACAAGTACTTTGACCCTCTTCCCTCCACAAGGTGGACCTTCATCCTTCTTCCCTTGAGTGTGGACTGAAACTAGTGACTCTTTTCCCCCAAGTAAAAGAATATGGTAGAAGTGATTGTGACATGAAAGACATTCTGGCTTCCTTCTCGCTCTCTCTGAATCACTTGCTCTGTGGGAAGCCATCTGCCATGTCGTGGGAACACTCAAGCAGCTTGTGGGGAGACCCACGTGGTGAAGCACTGAGGCCTCCTGCCAACCATCAGTGAGGAACACGTGAGGGAACTATTTTTAAAGCAGATTCTCCCACCCCAGTCAACCCTTCAGATGACTGCAACCCAGTTGACCTCTTGGCTGTAACCTCGTATAACACCCTGAGCCAGACTCCTGACTTGCAAAAACTGTGAGATAATAAATATTTGTTATTTTAAGCTGTTATGTTTTGGGTTTTCTTTTTCCTTTTTCTTTTTTTTAAAGATTTTATTTATTTATTTGACAGAGAGAGACACAGTGAGAGGGAACACAAGCAGGGGGAGTGGGAGAGGGAGAAGCAGGCTCCCTGGGAGCCCGATGCAGGACTCGATCCCAGGACCCTGGGACCATGACCTGAGCTGAAGGCAGTCGCTCAACCAACTGAGCCACCCAGGCGCCCTGTTTTGGGTTTTCTTTATATGCAACAGTAGAAAAGTAATGCAAACTCCAAAGACCTCAGCTTCAACCCCATATCCCTAACCTCATCCCATTTCTAAATCCATTCCTATGGTGGACAGAGCCCGAGGTGACCCCCAATGATCTCCCACCTCTTGATGTCCACACCTTTGTGTCATCCCTTTAAGTGTGGGCAGACCTGTGGCTTACTTCCAATCAATAGTATATGGCAAAGGTAATGGTATGTCACTCCCTTAATCTCTCCATGGGCTGAGAGATTATCTTTGCTGGCCTGCAGCCATGTAGAGAAAGCCTCCTTTCCAAAGAACTGTGGGTGGCCTCTAGAACTTGAGGCCCACCACCAGCCAACATCCAGGGAAGCTCTGGAGCCCTCAGTCATACAGCCAAAAGAAAATGAATGGATTCCACCAACACTCTAAGGAAGCTTGGAAGTGGCTCTCCCCGCTGTAGAGTCTCTGATGAGACCACAGCCCTGGACATCTCGTGAATTCTACCCTGGGGAGACCCTGAATTGGAGAATCTTTTATTATTTTTTTTAACTTAAGATTTTTTTTTAAGTAATCTCTACACCCAATGAGGGGCTCGAGCTCATAATCTTGAGATCAAGAGTTGCATGCTTCACTGACTGAGCCAGTCAGGTGCCCCTAAAGTGGAGAATCGAACTAAACTCTGTCTGGACTTCTGACCTATGGAAATTGTGAGATAATCAATGTGTGTTTTAAGCCTCTAAGTTTGGGGTAATTTGTCATGCAGCAACAGACAATGAAAACAATCCCCCGTTTCATCTCCCACCAAACCATACCCCCCTTCCTGTGAGAGAATATATTTTGTTGTTCAAGCCGCTATATTTATGGTACTTTGTGATGGCAGCGTAAGAAAACAGATATAAGGGTCATTATTCAGCCCACTGTATGGAGTTTGGTCATTGTACTATGGTTAGGCAAGATGTTAACATTAGAAGGTGAGTAAAGGGTGTGCAGGAACCATCTGTATTACTGTTTTTTTTTTTTGTTTGTTTTGTTTTTTAAGTAGGCTCCAGGGGCACCTGGGTGGCTGAGTCATCTTTAAAAAAAAATAAGTATAAGTAGGCTCCACACGCAAGGTGGGACTGGAACTCACGACCCCAAGATCACAAGTCACATGTTCTACTGACTGAGATGGCCAGGTGTCCCGGTACTACTTTATTTATTTATTTATTTATTTCTATTAGATTTTATTTATTTATTTGACAGAGAGAGACACAGTGAGAGGGGGAACACAAGCAGGGGGAGTGGGAGAGGGAGAAGCAGGGTTCCTGTGGAGCAGGGAGCCCGATGTGGGGCTCGATCCCAGGACCCTGGGATCATGACCTGAGCGGAAGGCAGACGCCCAATGACTGAGCCACCCACGCGCCCCAATGTACTACTTTTTAAAAATAGACTTTGTGGGGGGGGGCCTGGGTGGCTCAGTTGGTCGAACATCTGACTCTTGGTTTCGGCTGGGGTCATGATCTCAGGGTTGTGAGACTGAGCCCTGCATTGAGCCCCTCATCAGAGTCTGTGCTCAGCAAGGAGTTGGCTTGAGATTCTCTCCCTCTCCTTCTTCCTCCCTCTCTGCCGTTCCCCCTGCTTGCTCTCTCTAATAAATAACTAAAAAAATAAAATAAAATAAGACTTCATTTTTTAGAGCAGTTTTAGATTCACAGAAAAATTGACAAAAGGCACAAAGAGTTCCCATATGCCCCCCCCCAGCCCCCCCCCCCCCCCGTTATCTCCATCCCCCCACCAGAATTTGCTACAATTCGGGAATCTACATTGACACCTTGTTGTCACTTTTGCGACTTTCTCCAATCCAAAATTATTTCAATTTTTTCTTAAGAGAAGGCTGGGCTTTTATTGCTGAATAGGCTCCTTGAGAGGGACAAAGTGGCGGGAATGGGGCGGCTGAATAGCAGGCCAGCTGTGTTTCATAGGTTTGCAGGTGATGGAGAACTCGCCCAGGTAGTGGCCAGTCATCTCCTACTTGATTTCCACGGGGAGAAGGTCTTGCCCTCGTAGACACCCACCATGCTGCCCACCACCTCAGGCAGGGTGATTACGCCCCGCAGGTGCGTCGCAACCACGTGCGGGTTCTCCAGAGGACAGCCTCCCTCTTGGCCTTGCGCAGGCGCTGCAGCAGTCAGCGCCACTTCCCGCGCAGACCCCGGGCGCGGGGCCGGTGCGTCACGTGCGTCACGTGCGTCACGTACGTCAGGTGCTCGTGGGCGGGACCAGCAGCTCGCGGAGGTCCACACTCCTCTACGTGAGCTTGCAGAAGGCCTCCGCTCTTCCACTTTCGCCGTAGTTTCAGCTCTTCGGAAAGGTAAAGTGACCATTTATGTATTTATTTTTAATTTGTTTACAGGTTTATTTGTTTATTTTTTTGAGAGAGGGAGGAGGGGCAGAGGGAGAGGGTGAGAATCCCCAAGCAGACGCCCTGCTGGGGGCAGAGCCCAAGGGGGGCTCGTCCCAGGACCCCGAGATCGTGACCTGGATGGAAACCAAGAGTGGGTCGCTGAACCGACTGAACCACCCAGGCGCCCCTAAAATAACCTTTTTTTTTTTTTTTTTTTTTGAGAGAGAGAATGAGATAGAGAGAGCATGAGAGGGAAGAGGGTCAGAGGGAGAAGCAGACTCCCTGCCGAGCAGGGAGCCCGATGCGGGACTCGATCCAGAGACTCCAGGATCATGACCTGAGCCGAAGGCAGTCGCTTAACCAACTGAGCCACCCAGGCGCCCCTAAAATAACCATTTTTAAGGTTATTGGAAATATGTGCAAAGGGCTCCTCATGACAAGGCTAACAAGTGTGGATCAGAGGATCATGCAACAAGCATAAATCTTGTCAAAGACCAATTCATTCATGTATTCGTTCAACAAACAGTATTAAATGTCAAAAAATATATATAATTGTTTTTATTAATTTTTAAAAAAGATTTTTATTTATTTGTCAGAGAGAGAGGACAAGCAGGGGGAGTGGCGGAGGGAGAAGCAGGCTCCCCACTGAGCAAGGAGCCCAATATGGGACTCGATCCCAGGACCCTGGGATCACGGCTCAGGCCGAAGGCAGACACTTAACCGACTGAGCCACCCAGACATTCCTATATAATTGTTTTTAAAGTTCCATCCTTTTTTTTTTTTGCGAGAGAGAGAATGAGAGACAGAGAGTATGAGAGGGAGGAGGGTCAGAGGGAGAAGCAGACTCCCCGCTGAGCGGGGAGCCCGATGCCGGGCTCGATCCCGGGACTCCAGGATCATGACCTGAGCCGAAGGCAGTCGCTTAACCAGCTGAGCCACCCAGGCGCCCTAAAGTTCCATCCTTGACTGGGCATTTGCTATTAAGAAATTACATTAATTCAGGATGGGTTAGCCTGGTGGTGGGTATTGAGGAGGGCACATTCTGCATGGAGCACTGGGTGTTATGCACAAACAATGAATCATGGAACACTTCATCTAAAACTAATGA
Source organism: Mirounga leonina (assembly GCF_011800145.1). NCBI lineage: Eukaryota > Metazoa > Chordata > Mammalia > Carnivora > Phocidae > Mirounga > Mirounga leonina. Next base: position 5,230,771 of record NW_023270718.1, read on the forward strand.
TGTAATAATGTATGGGGATTAACATAAGAATAAAAAAAAGAAAAAAAAAGAAATTACATTAATTCTTTATGGGTGATAATGGCATTGTGGTCATGTTATAAAGAACCCTTATCTTTGGGGCACCTGGGTGGCTGAGTCGTTAGGCTGCCTTCGGCTCAGGTCATGATCCCAGGGTCCTGGGATCGGGCCCCACATCCAGCTCCCTGCTCAGCGGGAAGCCTGCTTCTCCCTCTCCCACTCCCCCTGCTTGTGTTCCCTCTCTCGCTGTGTCTCTCTGTCAAATAAATAAATAAAATCTTTTAAAAAAACCCGAAACAAAAAAACCCTTATCTTTAAGGAAATGCACACTGAAGTATTTAGGGATGAAATAAGATTATATGGATGAGTTTCCCAGTGATCCCGCGGAGAGGCATTACATTGTTGTCTATTGCGGCTTTAACAAGTTGCCACAAATTCAGCACTTTAAGTAAGACTAACTTATTATCTTACACTCTGGAGGCCAGAAGTTCATTATGGGTCTCACTGGGCTGAAAGCAAGGCGTCAGCAGGGTTGAGTTCCTTCCTGGAGGCTCTAGGGGAGAATCCACTTCATTGTCCTTCTCTAGAAAGCCTCTAGAAGCCGCCCACACTCCTGGGGTCCTGGCTGCTTCTTCCCTCTTCATGGCAGGCATTGTTTCCTCCGATACGCCTTTCTGTTCTAGTCACATCTTCCTGTGACTGACGCCTGCTATCATCTTTCACTTATAAGGACCCTTGTGACTATTCGGGGACCACTTGGAATATCCAGGAATAGCTCCCTATCCTAAAACCAGCTGTTGAGAAACCTTAATTCCTTCTGTAACCTAATTCCCTTTTGCCATGTAGCAGAACACCGTCACAGGTTTCCGGGGTTCAGGACGTGGACATCTTTGGGGGGACCATTGTTCTGCCCACCACAGGGGCATCAGTGAAACAAGCTTGGACACAAGTTGACAAGTAGTGAAGCTAGGGGATGGTCATTGGGGTGGGGACTTCATCATATTATTTTACTTTTGTATATGCTTCAAATTTCTGTAATGAAGAGTTAAATGAGTAAAAATACTGCCCAGACTTTTTCTACCTCTGTCAGCTGATTTTAGGGAACCCCTCCTCACTTCAGCCCTGTTCAATGTAGTCTTAAGTGTCGGCTCAGGGACAGGGGCTAGTGCAACGGTGGTGAATGTCATGGGGGTCTAGCCCACCTGCTGATGCAGTTTATTTGTGTCCTCTGGCTCTGCTTGTCTGATCTCAGGTCCATCTTCTGATCCACTCCACCTAAAATGCTTGAGGGGGTCCAACAGAATGAGCTCATGATCACAAAGCTACAGTAATCACAGTAGCATGGTACTGGCATAAAGGAAGGCATGGGAACCGATGGAAAAGAATAGAGAAGTCAGAAATAAACCCTTGTACATGTAGTCAAATGATCTTGGCAAGTATGCCAAGACCACTCAATGGGGAAAGGACAGTCTTCAAAAATGGCATTAGGAAAAATGGATATCCACATGCAAAAGAACAAAATTGGACCTTTTCCTTACCCCATGTACAAATATTAACTTGAAATGGACCAAAGACCAAAATGTAAGAAATAAAACTATTAAAGCTCTTTTTTACAAAAGATGCATTTTTTAAGGTAAGCTCCACACCCAACATGGGGCTTGAACTCACAACCCCAAGATCAAGAGTTGCATACTCCACCAACTGAGCCAGCCAGGCATCCCTATTAAGTTCCTAAAACACAGAGCAAAAGCTTCATGACATTGGATTTGGCAATGACTTCCCCAGTGTGACAGCAAAAGCACAGACAGAATTAAACATAGATAAAATAAATAAACAGATGAAAATTTAAAAAAAAATCTGCATCCAAGGACACAGTCAATAGAGTGAAAAAGCAGCCCACATGCTGGAAGAATATATTTGCATGTCATCTATCTGATAAGGAGTTAACATCCAGAACTCCTACAACTCCATAAAAACAAAAAACAAATGACCCCATTCAAAAATGGGCCAAGGACTTGAATAGACATTTCTCCAGAGAAGATACACAAACGGCCAATAAGCACATGAAAAGATGTTCCTGGTGGTTGCCAGGGCTGGGAGGAGGGAGGAATGGGGAATGAGGTGGTTTTGTTTAATGGGCACAGAGTTTCTGTTGGAGATAATGAAAAGTTCTACAAATAGAATAGACTGTGGCGATGGTTAGACAACATTGGGAGAGTAATTAATGCCACTAAATTGTAAATGTAAAGATGGTTAAAATGGTGACTTTTATGCTCTGCTTGTTTTAACCACAATTTGAAAAGCCAACCATTCCACTTGGTCATGATCCTGTGACCTGGATTGGGTTGGGCTCAACCATCTTGCAGTGGTCACCAGTGTGGCTGCATTGAGCTGGAGGGTCCGCTGGGACATGGAATGGCTAGGACTCTCCCCCTTCATGGGATCTCTTCAAGAGATCTCCCCAGCCAGGCAGCCTGACCTGTTTTATGGTAGCCCAGGGCTGCCCAGGGTACAAAAATGGAGCTGCCAGGCCCTCTTAAGCTTAAATCTAGAATAGGCAGAGCATCACTTCCATCTTGTCCTATTGGTGAAAGGAAGTCATGAGGCCAGATTGAAGGGGCAGGGCCTACAGAGGGTGTGACCCATGGGATTTATGGCTCATTGGGCCTCTAATGAGACAGACTACCATAGCAGCTAACTTTGTCTGTTCCTGCAGCAACCTGCTCCCTAGATTCCACCTTCAGGATAGTCAGGGGTATCAGCTCCCCTGGAAGGGATGCTTCAGCAGTGTCTTTCCAGGAGGTTTTCCTGAAGGTGTAGCCCAGAGTCCACTCCTCCAACCCTTCCTGACATTTTCCGTGTTTCTTTCCTGGTATTAACCCCTTCTATTTAGGGGTGCCTGGGTGGTGCAGTTGGTTAAGCCTCTGACTCTTGGTTTCGGCTCAGGTCATGATCTCATGGTCGTGAGATCGAGTCCCGAGTCAGGCTCCACACTCAGTGCCGAATTTGCTTGAGATTCACTCTCCCTCTTCCTTTGCCCCTCCTGCTCACTCGCGCTCTCTCTCTCAAATAAATAAATCAATATTTAAAAAAAATCCTTCCTGCTTAAAACAAAGAAAACAGCCTCTGTTACCTTCAGTTGAATTTTGGCTAATAGGCAACCATTGCCACAAGGGCTTACTCCTGGTGGGGAGGGAGTATATTAGTGTTCTGGGGTTCTTGTAACAAAGTACCACAGCTGGGGTAGATTCAATAACAGAGCTTTTCTCAAAGGTGGAGAGACTAGAAGTCTGGGATCAGAGTGCAGGGTTTGGTTCCTTCTGAGGCTGTGAGGGTGAATCTATTCCCTGCCTCTCTGAGCTGAAGGCAGACACTTAACCAACTGAGCCAGCCAGGCGCGCCCCCCCCCCCCCCGCCCCGCCGCCCTTATATACCTTTTTAACAATGAATGATAAACTCTGAAGAAGCCACGGGACAACAGAAAAAGGGTTTTAGGATAGGGGTGGTAAGTTGTGGGGAAGTGACTGAGAAATACGCAGAGAGAACTAATGGAAGATAAGGATTATCTTAGAAACGTTTGTTCACAGAACCCTCTGGGTGCCAACTTCGCATCCTCTCCATGGCCTTACACTCCCTCAGGAGGGGATTTATAGGAGTCCTCATTTCTCAGGAATTTTTGCTTGTGGTCAGATAAAGGAAGCTCCGAGAAGTCTTCTTTCTGCCTCTGTTGATTCTCATTTGCCTCCAGCTCAAAATAATTCTTATGCCAAAGTGGTATATTTTGGGGTGGCATATTCTGATCCCCTTCATTGGTGCAGAGCTCCTAAAAATCCCTTTAAGAAGGAGGGATGCTTGGGTGGCTCAGTTGTTTGGGCATCTGCCTTCGGCTTGGGTCATGATCCCAGGGTCCTGGGTTCGAGTCCCACATTGGGCTCCTTGCTCAGTGGAGGAGTCCGCTTCTCCCTCTGCCTGCCACTTTCCCTGTTTGTGCATACTCTCTCTCTCTGACAAATAAAATCTTAAAAAAAAAAAAGACGATTACTTGGAATCTCCTGAATGATAAAAATGTTTTGGGCAGGGCGCCTGGGTGGCTCAGTTGGTTGAGCGACTGCCTTTGGCTCAGGTCGTGATCCTGGAGTCCCTGGATCGAGTCCCACATCGGGCTCCCTGCTCGGCAGGGAGTCTGCTTCTCCCTCTGACCCTCCGCCCTCTCATGTGCTCTCTCTCATTCTCTCTCACACAAATAAATAAATAAAATGTTTAAAAAAAAATAAATGTTTTGGGCATACCAGTGAGATAGGTCTTGGCTGAGGGGGCCTCTGGGTACCTTCCAGATGGGAGCTGGTCTCCAGAAGGACCAAGCCATGATTAGATTGTTGGGACTTTCACCCCCACCCGTGACCTCTGGTGGAGAGGTCAGGAGAGGGACAGGAGATGAGAGTTCAATCACCAATGGCCACTGATTTAATCAATCATGCCCATGTAATGAAATCTCCATAAAAAGCCCTAAACAACAGGGTAGGAGTGCCTGGTGGCTCAGTTGGTTAAGCATTGGACTCTTGGCTTTGGCTCAGGTCATGATCTCATGGGTCGTGAGATGGAGCCCTGCATCAGGCTTCACGCTCAGCAGGGAGTCTGCATGAAGATTCTCTCCCTCTGTCCCTCCGCTCACTTGCACACACATGTACTCTCTCTCTCAAATAAATTTTTAAAATCTTAAAAAAAAAAAAAAAGCCCGAAACAGCAGGGTCCAGTGATTTTCCTAGTTGACAAAAACATCAAGGTGCCTTGAGAGTGGTGTGCCTAAAGAAGGCATGGAAGCTCCAGACCTCTTCCCCATACTTTGCCTTACACCTCTCTTCTGTTTGGCAGTTCCTGACTTGTATCCTCTCTAATAAACCAGTAATAGTAATGAAAGTGCTTTCCTGAGTTTTGTGAGTTGTTCTAGTAAATGTATTTAACCCTGAGAAGCAGGTGTCATGGGATCTCCTGAATTTGTAGTTGACTGGGCAGAAATGTGCATAGCCTGGGCACCCTATTTGCAGCCAGCATCCGAAGCAGGGCAGTCTTGTGGAACTGAGCACATAACTTACGGAATCTGGGTTAACTCTGGATCGTTAGCGTCTGACTTTTTGGACATTAGTTGGTGGCAGAGAATCCCAGAATTAGCTGGTGTGAAAAAAACATGATGTATTTGATGTCAGGGGAGGAAAAAAAACCTTTCAACCCTCAAGATTTTGAATAATTTCACTATTCTTGATTACTTTATGATAACATATTTGTTTAATATTACTATTTATGAAGTTTTAATGTTTCTCATCTTTCTAATCTTTGAGGACCATGCTGATTAGTGTTATATGATAGTTTAATACATTGGCTTTAGACCCATCTTATTACTCTCCTATAGAAAATAAAATATTTGCTTCTCTCATCTATTTCTTCAGAAGATCTTAAGAGTAATTGGGTCAGATCTTTTAAAAATAATCTCATTGGAATTTTGATTGAACTTGCACTAAAACCACGATATAACTTGGATAGAATTCACATCAGTATAACATTCAGACTAGCTATCCAGGAAAACAATTAGTCTGTCATGCCTTCAAGTACTCTTCTAAAAGTATATTTGGGCCTTAGGGGTATGGAAATGGATTACTCATAGTCACGGGTCCTTGGCACACGCTACTGTTATGTGTGCCAGTTACTAAGCTATTATCTCTTGGCTTCAAATCCATTCCCTGGTTCTGAGCTTTGTGCATCTGGGATGGCCACTCTGCGGCTTTGCCCATGGGCTGCTTTGGACTCTGCCGATAAGGGGCGCCAGAGAGACTCTGGAAGCCTGGAGGAAGCAGAAGGGACCGTGCTCCTTCCTGTTTGCTCTCTGCTTCTTTCCTGTACCTTGCTTGTTCCCATCAGCATCAGCATTACCCAGCACAGCTACTTCACCCTGGGGTGAGGCAGTTCCTTCCTGTAGCAGCTGCTGGATAGAGTTTGCAGTTTTTCCAAATCTTGGACACCCTCAGAGACCAACACCATTTCACCAGGATGCTTCGCGAGAAGGTCCCAGCCCTTAGTGGTCCTCTGAGCTCAGACCCACCTGCACTAGCCGAGCAGTGCCCTCTCCTCATTACCTGAATACATTCATCGCCAATGGACCCCTCATCCAGGTCTTTAGTTTCTTTTTTTTTTTTTTTAAGATTTATTTGTTTATTTATTTGAGAGAGCGAGAATGAGAGAGAGAGTATACGAGAGGGGGGAGGGTTAGAGGGAGAAGCAGGCTCCTCGCTGAGCGGGGAGCCCGATGCGGGACTCGATCCTGGGACTCCAGGATCATGACCTGAGCCGAAGGCAGTCGCTTAACCAACTGAGCCACCCAGGCGCCCCAGGTCTTTAGTTTCAATAATTCTAAATTTTATCCTCTGTTTTCTCTGTCCCAGGGCCTGTAGCTGCTCCCTGTACTTACTACTACCATGATACCATTGGGTTCTCTCCTTGCCTTTCAGTTACCTGCTTTACCAATCCTTTATACCTAAGTCACATTTATTTATCTGAAATCATCTCTGTTACAATCACTGGTATGATTTCTGTCTCCCAAGTATACCTTGACTGGCACCAATATTTGCAACAGGAAGCAGATTCTCAAAAGTAGGATTTGAGGGATGGTTTCATTGTTGTTTAAGGGTTGGACACAGTGATGAGCTCCTTGCCAATGAGAAATGAGACGCTAGTGATCCACAGTATGCAGTGACGTCAAGGTTAATGATATATTACCACCTGGGTTGACTTTGATGAAGTTCCAACTGGAGTGAGTGACTTGGGAGACCAAATGGCTGCTTCGATTGATCATTATGGTATTAATAATGGCCACAAGGGTATCAGTATTCAGTGGCTTCTTCTGAGTGCCCCGACGTGCTCACTGAACAAACATTATAAGCTCAGGTCTTTAGACTCTCAGCTCCAATCACACTCGGAGAACCAGATAGCTTCTATGGAAGCCCCAATAAAATTTTATATTTCTTGTAAATACAAGGTTAGCATTGTTGAAAATCCACCACAAATTGTAGCTGTGTGTGTTGCAGACGTAGTCCATTGAACTTAAAGCCTCTCCAAGTCTCTAATATAAAGGTTTGGGCATTGAATGGGAAAGAGTGGGATCCTGAGACTTAGAGTGGGGACATCTAGTTGGACACAGGTAAACCTGAGAATCTTGAACTTTCTCTGTCCTACTTTTCTTTCTTTTTTTTTTAATTTTTTATAATTTTTTAAAAGATTTTATTTATTCATTTAATTGACAGCAAGAGAGGTAACACAAGCAGGGGGAGGGTCAGAGGGAGAAGCAGGCTTCCCGCCGAGCAGCGAGCCCGATGCGGGGCTTGATCCCAGGACCCTGAGATCATGACCTGAGCTGAAGGCAGTCGCTTAACCAACTGAGCCACCCAGGTGCCCCTGTCCTCCTTTTCTGCACTGGCTACCAACTCATTTCTCCACTCCCCTTTGTGGCAAAGGTCATCAAAAGAGTGATCTGTACCTATCATCGCTAAATCTTTGCCCCCCCCATCCTTTCTTAAGCACAGATTACCTGGGGCGCCTAACTGGCTCAGTAGAATGTACAGTTCTTGATCTTGGAGTTGTGAGTTTGAGCCCCATTGGGTGTACAGGTTACTTAAAAATAAAATCTTTAAAACAAAACAAAATAAAAACACAGGTTCCCAACCCCCCCCCCCACCCAAAAGTTCATTTTACACAACTTCACTTTTACCAAAGAGCCACATTGGTACCTACTGACGCTAATCAAAAGACGTTCAAAGAGGGTTTTCACTCTTACAGAATGCTGATTGCCTCTGTTTTACGCCATTTCTGCTCATGAAAGGTTTCACATGAACGCTCTACTTTCAGATAGCAAGGAGAATCTGAACACTCTTCCAGACTTGCCCCACCACCACTCCACTGAAACTACTAAAAATTTTTAAAGATTTTATTTATTTGAGAGAGTGAGGGTGAGAGAGAGATCATGAGCAGATGGGAAGAGTAGAGGGAGAAGCAGACCCCCCGCCGAGCAGGTAGCCTGATGCAGGACTCGATCCCAGGACCTGGAGATCATGACCTGAACCAAAGGTAGATGCTTAACCGACTGAGCCACGCAGGCGCCCCTGAAACTACTTTTGTTGCTCAATCCTGTGATTGGTTTATTGGTGCTCATCTTAGCTGGCCTGCAGAAGTAGTTGATTACTCTTTCCTTAATGGTAACTTTCTTTTTTAAAAATTGAAAAGATTTTTATTTATTTATTTGAGAGAGAGAGAGTGAGCAAGGGGTGGGGGAGGGGCAGAGGGAGAGTGAGGATCTCAGGCAGACTCCCCACTGAGCAAGGAGCCAGACCTGTGGCTTGAACTCATGACCCATGAGACCATGACCTGAGCCAAAATCAAGAGTTGGGCACTTAACCAACTGAGCCACCCAGGTGCCCCTGATAACTTTCTTCACTGGCTGCCAGGATGTTACCTTTGGGTTATCTTCCTGCTTTACTGGTTACTCCTTTTCAGTCTTCACTGAGAGTTCTTCCACTTATCCCAGGCTTCTGAATTTTGGAGTGCTTCAGGGCTGAGGTTTTTGTTGTCTTTCTTATTAAAAAAAAAAATGTAGATTGCTTTTTTCCTAATAGTTTTACTTAACTACTACCTCTATATCAATAGTTTCCAGATTTATATATCCCAACCTCTCTGCTTAACCCAAGATCCAGCAGCCAGGGTGCCTGGGTGGCTCAGTTGGTTAAGCATCTGCCTTCAGCTCGGGTCATGATCCCCGGGTCCTGGGATCGAGCCCATGTCCAGCTCCCCATTCAGCGGGGTAGCCTGCTTCTCTCTCTTCCTCTGTCTCTGCCCCTTCTCCCCGCTCATGCTCTCCCTCTCAAGTAAATAAAATCTTCTAAAAAAAGACTCAATAGGCTACTCAGTGTCTCCTTTTGGATGTCTAGTAAGCATCTCAAAAAACATTCACACACCAGTTCTTGTTTGACATCTCATCTATTTCTTTACCTTTTTCATTATCTGCCCTGGACCTCAGAGGGTGACCCTAGAGGCTCTGTTCCCCAGCCCCCCACACCAGCCAGCTTCCACTGGCTTCAAACAATGAGAGGCCCTGGCAGGAGAGAGACTGATGTGATGGAGAGATGACAGGACTTTTCTTCTATTCTCTCTCTGCGTCAGGGTTGCTTCTCTTGAAGTGGCCGCAGCTCTTACTTGACAGACCTGCTGTGGTTCCTGTTCCATCAGGTGACCTCGGTCCCTGGACATCACCACTTCCTCCATCTGCCCTTCCAGCCTAGGAGTGGTCGTGGCTTCCTCCTGATGCTGACCTCTGGCTTCCCTCACCATCCCCTTTTGGCCCCTCAGGTCTTCCATCACCCATGCATCCAACCCCTACATCAAATGTTCAAAGTACTTGCTGTTTACTGGTTCGTTCTCGATTGCTGTAGTTGTTCTTGGCGTCCAGAGTGGCTTCGGAAACAGATCCCCCAACTGGGATTCTGGGATTAGGTTGTTCACCCATGTGAGCTTTAATGAGATGTTACCTTTGCAGGTGGAAAAGGGGAGTACAGTTACCTCTAGAATACATCATCTCTAGGAAGAATGTAGAAGAGGCTTGGGGGTAGACGAATGTGTTGCAATGCAAACAGTTCTTTCACTCATTAACCACGTATCCTTATGTAAATAACATCCTTTCTGGACTTTCTCTTTTTTTTTTTTTAATTTTTTTAAAAGATTTTATTTTTTTAATTTTATTATTATTATTTTTTAAGATTTTTATTTATTTATTTGAGACAGAGAGAATGAGAGACAGAGAGCATGAGAGGGAGGAGGGTCAGAGGGAGAAGCAGACCTCCTGCCGAGCAGGGAGCCCAATGCGGGGCTCAATCCTGGGACTCCAGGACCATGACCTGAGCCGAAGGCAGTCGCTTAACCAACTGAGCCACCCAGGCGCCCCTAAAGATTTTATTTTTAAGTAATCTCTACACACACAACATAGGGCTCAAACTTACAGCCATGAGATCAAGAGTCACATGCCTTACTGACTGAGCCAGCCAGGTGCCCCTTTGGCCTTACTTCTTCCTCTGTATCTTAGTCAGTTCTGGTTGAGATAACAAAATACAATGGGCCTGGTGGCTTAAATAACAGACATTTATTTCTCACAGTTTGGAGGCTGGGAAGTCCAAGATCAAACTACGGGCAGATTTGGTGTCTGCTTTCTGGTTTGCAGATGGTTGCCTTCTTGCTGTATCCTCACATGGTACGGGCGGGGTGAGGGGGGGAGAGAGAGGGAGAGAGGGAGGGTGAGAGAGGGAGAGAGAAGAGATTGTGTCTCTTCTTAAAAGGGCAGTGATCCCTGGGCACCTGACTGGCTCTGTCAGAGGAACGTGCGACTCTTGATCTCAGGGTTGTGGGTTTGAGCCCCAAGTTGGGTATAGAGATTGCTTAAAATTAGGATCTTTAACAAATAAAAAAATAATAAATTTAAAAATACATAAAAAAGTAAAGGTACCAATCCCATCATGGGGTTTCACCCTTATGGCCTCATCTAAACCTCCAGTGGCCCCGTCTCCAAATGCCATCACACTGGGGATTAGGGCTTTAACATATGAATTTTGGTAGATACAAGCATGTAGTTTGTAGCACTCTTTAAAATAAGAATAATTATTCATTCTCTGAAAGTTTTTAGACCCCCTAGTTCCCATCATATTGTGGGTACAAATGAAGCCACATTAATAAATCTCAAATCTGCGAGCACTGAATCTGTAAATCAACTGGGGAGAAGTAACATCTTTATAGTAATATCTTATAAGCCATGAATGTAACTCCCCATTTATTGAAGTCCTTAACTTTTCTCAGTTACGTGTTAGTTTTCTGTAGAGATCATGACATACCTTTTGTTAAATTAAAAGATTTTATTCATTTATTTTAGAGAGAGAGAGCACGAGTCGGGGGGAAGAGCAGTGGGGGAGGGAGAAGAAGGGGGAAAGAATCTCAAGCAGACCCCACACTGAGTGTGGAGCCAGATGCAGGGCTTGATCTCATGACCCTGAGATCATGACCTGAGCTGAAACCAAGAATCAGACAATTAACTGACTGAGCCACCCAGGCACCCCAGATTCCTAGAATTTTTTTAGCTTTATGTTACCTAGAAAGAGTACCTTAAATTTTTTTTTTTTCATTTTCTAACTTTTTATCACTGGCATACAGAAATAAATTGATTTTTTTTTAGGTTCGCCTTTTAAAAAAAGATTTATTTATTTTAAAGAGTGGGAGAGAGGTAGAGGTAATGAGAGAGAATCTCAAGCAGACTCCCCACTGAGTGAGGAGCCAGACACAGGGCTCAATCCCATGACCTTGAGATCATAACCTGAGCTGAAGGCAGACGCTCAACCGACTGAGCCACCCAGGCGCCCTATTTCATGATAATTCATTATACACTTTTAATTTGTGAACTTTTCTGTTTATATTATACTTCAATTAAAAGTTTAAAAATAATATTACTGTGGTGGTTTAAAATATGTCAACAAATTGACATGCTCTCCAAAATATATCTGCAGGGGCACCTGGCTGGCTCAGTCAGTGGAGTGTGGGATTCTTGATCTTGGGGTTGTAAGTTTGAGCCCCACACTGGGTATAGAGATTACTTTAAAGAATAAAATAAAATCTCTCTTTTTTTTTTTAAGATTTTATTTATTTGAGAGAGAGCGTGCTTGGGAGAGAGCACAAGTGGGGGAGGGGCAGAGGGAGAAGCAGACTCTCAACTGAGCAGGGAGCCCAATGCACCCCAGACCCCGAGATCGACCTGAGCCAAAGGCAGATGCTTAACCAACTGAGCCACCCAGGCGCCCCATAAAATAAAATCTTTTTTTTTAAGTGTCTGCAAATTCTTTGACATGCCCCTTGAGTATGATTAGGGCTTAGTGACTCAATTCTAATGAATATAAAAAGGGGAAATGATAGTATGCAACTACAGAAACTAGGTCATCAAAGGCACTGTAGCTTCCTGCTTGTTCTCTCTTAGACTGCTTGCTCTTGGGGCAGTTAGCTGCCATGAGAAACTGAGGCCTCCAGCCAACAGACAGCAAGGAACTAAGGCCTCCAAACAAGAGCCATGTGAGTGTGCCATCTTGAAAGTACAACTTCCAGCCATAGCCAAGTCTTCAAATGACTGCACCCCAGCTGATATACTGATTGCAACCTCATGAGGACCCTGAACCCAAACCATCTAGCTAAGCCACTCCCAGATTCCCAATCCTCAGAAATTGTGTGCGATAATATATGTTTATTGTTTTAGCAGCTAAGTTTAGGGAGGGATAATTTTTTACACAGCAGTAGACAATATAATTATCTGGTAAAAAAAAAAAATCACTCTGGGGGCATCTGACAGCATGTGACTTTTTTTTAAAGATTATTTGAGAGAGGGAGAGAGCACGAGTGGGAGGGGCAGAGGGAGAGGGAGAGAGAATCTCAAGCAGACTGCGCTGAGCGTGAAGCCTAGCACAGGGCTCAATCCCATGACCCTGAGATCATAACCTGAACCAAAACCAAGAGTTGGATGCTTAACCGAGTGCACCACCCAGGTGCCCCAAGAGCATGTGCCTCTTGATCTCGGGGTTATGAGTTTAAGCCCCACCTTGGGTATAGAGATTACTTGAATATATTACTTAAATATTAAATAAATTTAATATATAATGTCATATATAAATTTAATAATTTATAATATATAATTTAATACATAATATATATGAATATTATATAATATATAAATCACTCTAAAAACATTTGAATTGGGGCGCCTGGGTGGCTCAGTCGTTAAGCGCCTGCCTTCAGCTCAGGTCATGATCCCAGGGTCCTGGGATCGAGCCCCGCATCGGGCTCCCTGCTCCGCGGAAAGCCTGCTTCTCCCCCCCCCACTTGTGTTCCCTCTCTCGCTGTGTCTGTCAAATAAATAAAATCTTAAAATAAATAAATAAATAAAAACATCTGGATTGACAGACTCAAACTGTACCACAGAACCTTATTTCTCCCCCCTCTTGACTTTTCAAAGAACTGTACCATTATCAGCACCTCTCTAGAAACCAGGACACCCCGTTGGCCGAGGATTGAGTCATAGCGAGCAGAGGCTGGTGCGTGGTGTGTGTGCACTTTATCAGCCCCCCTTTGGTGCCAAAAACGGGACAGAATTCATGCCAGCATGAGAGGCCATTTATTGTTCAGGGGTTGGGCCCCCACATTTTGGGGGAATCCCCCCACTACTTCCTCCCCCCATTGTCCCCGTGGACCCCTCAAGTGGCAGGTTGCTGAGTTGATCGTGGAGGGAGCACATCTTCAAGTGTAGATAGTCCAGAGTGGCCACCTTCTCCCTGTAATGACCGAGAGTGGGGAGCTGGGACTGATGAGGCCAGATGCCATGGGGCTGGAGTGAAGAGGGTGACTCAGGCCCTTTCCCCAAGACCTCACCCTCCTCCCATGCCCTCAGCCTCCTTCCTCACTCCGGCTTCATCTTGTCCGTCAGCAGCAGGTTCTTGGCCCGCAAGGCTTCGTCTTGGGCCAGCCGAAGGGTGGAGCTCAGGGCCTCTGCCCTGACGTGTTTGGCCAAGGCCTGGCGCTCCAGCTCCTGGGGAGAGGAGTGTAGGCGCGGCTGGGCTTGCCGGACTGGGCTGGGGGTGGAGGGGGAACTGGATCGCGGAGGGCAAGGGGCATGGGGCCCGTGGGGCCCACGTTCCTCCCCCAGGGCATCCCATCATACTTCGGGGCCTGAGACTGACCCCAGCATCCCACAATGTGCTGGCTTTCCAAATTCCCATTGTGTGCTAACCCTGTGTCTGTCCCACTGTGTGTCCCCTAATGTACTGGCTTTCTATGTCCCAGCAAGCACTATATCAGCACCTAACATATTGTCCCCTAATGCCCATGAACTGTCATGCATTTGATATGTGTCTGGGCCCCAGTGTCCCATCATATCCCATTATGTGGTGAACTTCTACATCCCCTAATTCGTAAGACCCCACATCTCTTCATCTATTAGACCAGCATCTCAGTTAACAATAATAGTCCACAGAGCCCTCGTTCCTTATATTCCCCAGTGTCCCAGGCATCATGTCCTATCATGTGTCAATCCTATAGCTCTGCCACATCAGTGTCTGTCTCACTTACTGCAAACTTGGACCCCATCATACATGAGGCCAGTATCCCATAATACATTAGATATCTATGTTTCAGAATGTACACAGGCCTCAAGTCCCGTCAGCTACTGGGCGTGAGCCTGGGATGCAATGCCTCGTGAAGAGCTATAGCTCCAATTCCCATAATGCGTTAACTTCTGATGACCTCTCTTTGCTGGGTCCCCTGTCTAACCTCAGTGATCCCATATTGCCTCTCTTAAGGTCTATAGAAAATCAGGCTTATATTCCATGAAGCTATAGACTGGTGTCTGTTTCCTGCACCCCACAGTGCACCAGATCCAACGTGTCATCGTGCTTTGGGCCAAAGGCCATCACCCCGGGTTCCATAATGATTGACCTATGACTTACCACTAAACTGCTTCCCCATCCCCCCATGCTGCCCACAGCTTACTGCTTCCCGTCCTGCCACACCCCAACAGTATCCTTGTGTCCGGGGCTCCCCTCCCGCTCCCCTGACAGAAAAGTGGGCCATGATGGCCTATGGTTCCTGGTACCAGAATCTTCTTGTGTAGCCTCTGGCAGCTGGGGCAGGCGGGAGCCAGGCCTCTCTGCTTCACCTCGTCCACTAGTGGGGTCAGTGCGCGCTCCAGCAGCTGCTGCAGGGACTCTGTGGACAGCTGTGACCCCTGGCTGAGGGAGGGGCCATCACCAGGTGTAAGAAGCCTAGTACCAACTCCATTCACAGATGCCCCATTCCCAGCCGCCCCACGTCCACCCAGATCCTGCCTCCACTATGCACCCATGCAACCTTCCCACCATGCACTGGGGCCAACCTACAGTGCATCAGGTTTCCTTTGTTTTCACAGTGTGAGTTCCTACAATGCCTGGGGATTCCCACTCCCAAAGGGTACCAGACAGCCCTTGGTTCATAAAAAAAACAAAAACAAAAAACATTTCCCACAATGAACTAGTTAAACGTGATCCCATATTGTACTGGAAGTCCCTCACTTCCCAATACGGACCAAGCACGGTACCCCTTGGTTGTCCAAAGCACCAAGGTCTCACCTTTCCCACAATGCACGGAGAAACCCTGCCTCCCACCAAGTGCCACATCCCAACCTTCCCACAATGCGCTAGAAATCCAGGATGCTCGAAAGGTATCAAAACTTGTGTTCCAGAAGACACTGACTTCACTTTGTAGGGAGGGGGGAAAATCTGGCTGCCATAACGCAGCAGGACTAGCCTGTCCTAAAATGCATGGGGATATCCTATAACCTGAAGTGAACCCCGTGCCCCCCCTCCGCCTCCACCCCCTGCTCTTGGTCAGTGCCCCATCTTCAATGTGCTGTCAACATGACCCAGAATGCACCAGGCCCCGCCAGGCCCCGTCCCCTTACCTGGCATAGCGGGCACAGGAGCCTTGGGGCGGCCGATCCAGGTTCATGGAGAGGTCAGACCCTCTTCGAGAGCTCTGAAATTGCCGCCCCAGCTCCTCCAGAATAGGTTTCACTGGGCCCAGTCCCTCCAGGTCGCTCCTCAGTGAAGCCACAGACACTGCTGATCGCTCCACCCTGAGGTGTGAGAGTAACCCGTGCTGCGTGCTGCGAGGTCGCCTCTCCAACAGTAAAGTCCTCTCCGCACTCCACCCTTTATCAGCCCAGCTCCTCGGTTCGCATCTAGTCTGCAATACTCCCGCCACGCCCGCCCCTCTCTGCTCTGATTGGCCCTTCCTTTGTGTTTTAAGTCCTGGAATGCCCCTCCCTGTTCTCTCAATGGCTTTCCCCCTTCTGACTTGGCTCCTCCCTTTGTCCTTTTAAGGTATGGAACTCGACCCTTCTCTAGTTGGCCCCGCCCTTCAGTCCTTATTGGGTATAGCACGCCCCCTACCTTCTAATTAGAGCTTCCTCCTGCCAGTCCACGGTCTCTACCGCTAGGCCCCAGCTGATTGGCCCATCACTTTCCTTCAAGGCCCCGCCCCCCACCCCTGGCCGTGCCCTCGCCTTGGTTCTTACATGGTGCACAGCTCGTCCGCCCGGCCCCGCAGCTCCTGCAGGCCCCGCGCCGCCTGCGCCTGCTCACGCTGCGCCCGCTCCCACTGGCCCAGGAAGCCGTCGAGCCTGCCGCCCAGGCCCCCGAGCAGCCGCAGGGCCTCCTGCACCGCTCCCTCCTCCTGGTGCCAGCGGGCAGTCAGCGAGGACACCTCCCTCCTGGAGAGGCAGAGGTAAGGATCCGGTCAAGGCTCAGGTTTGGACACGTCCCCGGCAGCCCCGCCCCGCCCATGGCTCTGGACCCATCCAGCCCCCAGATTCTCCTGTCCTGTCCATTTCTTGTAATCCTCCCATGTCCTACAGAACCCTGCCTCTATCCCCTTATCCGGCGTCCTGGCCCTTCCCTGGTCTTGCCCCCCAGCTCCATATCAGTTCCACCAGACAAAAAGGCACCGCTCACCCCAACTTTGTCCCCTTGAAGTTGGAGCCTCCGAGGACCTCTCGCCTACCCAAACCCACCCACCCTAGTTTCACCAGACGCGGACCTCCCTTCGGCCAACCCTATACTCAAACTCAGTTCTTTGAAGTCCGGCCTTTCCAGGTCACCATTCCCAACGCACTCCCTCCTAGGCTCTTTGAGGCTCCACCTCCTAGGCCCTGTCCCCAAAGATCTTCGAGGTTCCACCGCCGGACCCACCCATTTTAGCTCCTTGAGGCTTCACACCGCCCCCCTTTCCCACTCGCCTCAGCTCCTCAAGGCCAACGGAGACCTTCTGTATCTCCTGCTCGCTTATGATGGGGCCCTCCCCTGCCCGGGGCCCCATACCCCAGCCGCCTGGGGCCATGCTGCGCGGTCGTGGGGGTTCGTCGGGGCTCCCTGGAGGGCCAGAGCAGCCAGGGGACTGGTTGGTGGGGCCCAGGCCATGCCGAGAGAGGCCAGCGTCCAGCTTCTGCTCCAGCTCTCGCAGCTCGGCCTCCTGCCTCCGCGGGGTCTCATCCTGCAGTTGCCGCTGGAGGTAACGCAGCTTCTCCTGGGCAGGGGAGGAAGGCAGGGTTACAGCGTCTAGACCCTTGCCTCCCACAGCCGCCTCCACCCTCAAAGCTGCCCACTGAATCCCCGAGATTGGAAAGTAAATGGATGTGGAATAGAATATCGGGAAGTCCCGCTTCAAGTCTAAATGGACTCTTGACTGCTGTTACTAGGGAGGCTTGTCCCATTTGAAGCCTAGCTGGAGGCCGATTCACTTTAACCTCCGAATGCCTGCCTCCATGTCTCCATCCAGCCCTCCACCCCCACTCCAGTTCTCCGTGGTGTCAAATTCCAGTCCCTCCTGTTTAGGAAGGACAGTGGAAGATTTTCCAACATTTTGCTGGGAAGTGAGTGGGAATGTGGGCAGGACAGGCATTCCTGCTCAAAGTCCGACACAAATCACTCACCGAATGTGACTGTGCATGGAGGAATATGACCATGAATGTGAAGGGGCGAGTGTGGTGGTGGGGGTGGCAGGGCGGGAAGTCCCACCTGAAGTCTACCTCAAGTACCTCGTGCGTCTGAGCCTCTTCCCCAAATCCCCCCCTCACCTCCAGCAGGGCAGAGTTCTGCTTCAGGACGTTGGTTTTTATTTCAGCATCTTGCACCGACCAGGTCACCTTCCGGCAGTTCTCCTGGGTCAGGACACCAAGGCAGGGGCCCTGCCTTCCCATTCCAGTTCCGCCTCCCAACCCCTACCCTCGCTAGTTTAATATAGGCTCCAACCCCTCAGACAAGACACACCCACTTCTTCCCCGGAAGCCTGCCTTCTGCTCATTGGTCTGTCCCTTATCCACCTGGTTCCCTTGACGTAAGGCAGGGCTTTCTCCTTAGACCCCCTCCCAGGCTACTTGTCCACTTCCACCTCGCTCTGGTCTATGACTCCATGCCTCCTCACATTTCTTCCCGCCCTCACTTCTTCCTACTTCCGCTCCCTTCTCCCCACCCCACTCTTGCCGCCCAGCCACTCACCTTGAGTTGACTACAGTACCCTTCTAGTTCTTCCGCTTCTTGTCGCCTTCTTTCTAGATTCTCACTCAGCACAGAACACTCACTCTGGCGCACAGAATGGAGGAGAGGTTAGCCAGGTCACAGGGAATACCCCCTGGGGAGGAGAGGCTGGGCCCGGGGAAGGTCCCTTTCCCTTCTGAGCCCCAACCATCCAACCCGGGCAGTGGGTACACTGCGTTGGAGGAGAGCTGTAAGAGGGGAACGTGGCTGTGGAGGAAAAAGAGGTGTTTGGGGGGGTCCCCCCACCTGCAGCGTCTGCACGTGCTGGTTAACCCTGGTGGTCTTTTCCTTCAAGCTGGTGATGGAGTCTTTGGCACGGACCAATCCACTGTTGACCCCACTCTGGGGAAAGAATGGGAGAAGGTGGGTCAGTGGGTGTGTGGGAGCAAGAAAAAGGTCCAGAACTGGGAGGAGGCCCGGTTTACACCTCGATTCTGCCCTGGAATGGCTGTGTGACCTCGGGCCAGGGCTGCACCTCTTTGATTCTTGGTATTCCTGCTCCATAAAACCGGGGGGTGGGCTCGTTTTCTGCTTGGTGGAATGGAAGGAAAATAAGTAGGATCCAGGAGGGAGTGGGAGGTTGGGGGTGCACTCAGACACATGGGAGAAGGATGGTCTCAACCAAACAGAGATAAATGCCCCTGGGATCCACAGACATAAATAAGATAAACTGTTAAAACACATGCTGTCTTTCACTCTGGGCACTGGAAACAAATTTTAAGATAACCCACTTTCCATATATAAGCACTCACTACGCACCAGGCCAGACACACACATTTTCCCTTTTATTCCTCAAAGGCACACCTCCTGAGGTCATTTGGCCCATTTTGCAAATGAGGAAAATGAGGCTTAGAGAAGCAAGACCCCTTTACACAGCCCATGAGATGGCCTTGTCGGAAATGAAACCCAGAGCCTTTGTTTTAAACCATGACACCACACAGCCTCTGATCATCCCCACTTTATATCGCCAGCAAATGCTCTGTGACTCATGCCAAGCAAACTATGGCTCAAGGGGGCTACATGTGGCAGGATCCACTCTGCTCTTTCACGTTTACAGAGGAGTTAGCCCGGCACATGACTATACAGCCAAAGACTACATTTCCCAGACTCCCCCGCAAGTAGGTGTAGCCATATGACAAAGTTTCAGCCAATGGGATGTGAGTAGCAAGTTGTAGGCAATTTCTAAGTCATGCCTTTATTAAAGGAAAAGAGGGGGGGCGCCTGGGTGGCTCAGTCGTTAAGCGTCTGCCTTCGGCCCAGGGTCCTGGGATCGAGTTCCACATCGGGCTCCTTGCTCCGCGGGGAGCCTGCTTCTCCCTCTCCTGCTCCCCCTGCTTGTGTTCCTGTTCTCGCTGTCTCTCTCTGTCATATAAATAAATAAAATCTTAAAAAAAAAAGAAAGAAAAGAGGGGAAATGTCCCACTTTCTTTCTTCTTACTGGCTGGAATGCAAAGTTGATGGCTAAAGGCTGAGCAACCATCTTGGACCAGTTGGAGGATGCAACAAGATAGAAGCCTGAATCCCCAACACTGTGGAGCCCGTGTACTCAAATTCCAATCACTTGTGAAGACTTACAAGTGAGAGAGAACATTTTGTATCTTGCCTAACTGCTGCTATTTTGTGTCTTTTTGTTACGGCAGCCAAACTTGTGACTTAATATCTGAACCGCCAGAACACAGGAGCCTGTAACCTGCTGCATTTGAAGAGCAAGCCTGCTATGCTTGTTGAGACTTTTATGTGAGACAACTATCTTACTTTAGCCAGTTACTTTGGTTTCCTTCAGAGTTGCTGAACTAATAACACAAAAAGAGAAAAGAGAGGACAATTTCCTCCATTGTAAGATAGGGACAGCATCATGTTTCTGGAATGATTGCTCTGGAGAACAGGTATGAAAAGAAATATGGTATTAAGGTGAAGTAAGTAAAATAGTGGAACCCCAAAATTCCACCCCTCCATAAAAAAAATGAAAAAACTGCCCAAACCTGTAAGAGCTTAGTAATTGGGGAGACACAACCGGTATAAATATATATATTCACCAAACAGAGCTTTAAAATGCATGAAAAAGGGGCACCTGGGTGGCTCAATCAGTTAAGCGTCCAACTCTTGGTTTTGGCTCAGATCATGATCTTATGGGTGGTGAGATCAAGCCCTGTGTCAGGCTCTGCACTCAATGGGGAGTCTGCTTGAAGGTTCTCTCCCCTGCCCCCCGCCAGTGCGCACACACACACACGCTCTCTTTCTCTCAAATAAATAAATCTTTAAGAAAAAGATTCTCTCCCTCTTCCTCTGCCCCTCCCCCCGGTCTCTCTCTCTCTAAAAAAAACATCTTAAAAATAAGTCAATATAGAAAGAAATTTGGGGAACTAACAAATCTAGGGAAACTAAACACACTCATAAACAACCAATGAGTAGAAAAATGAAAGAAAAAATATTAAACACTTTGGGATAAAGGAAAGTGAAAACACAACATCCAAAAACTTATGGATGCAGTGAAAGCAGTACTTTGAGGGAAATTCAGAGCTCTAAACACCTTCGAAAAAGAAGAAAGAACTCATAGCCAATAACCTAACTTTCCTCCTTAAGAAACTAGAAAAAGAAGAGCAAGACAAACCCAAAGCTAGCAGAAGAAGCAATAAAGACTGGAGTGCACAAACACTGAAATCGAGAATAGATGAAATCAACAAAACTGGAAGTTGGTTTTTGAAAAGATCAACACAATTTACAGATCTATAGCAAGACTGACCATGGAAGAGAAGACTCAATAAAATCAGGAAGGAAAGAGGGGACATTGCTACCAAGATTAGGGAAAGAAAAAGGACTATAAGAGAATACTATGAACAGGGCACCTGGCTGGCTCAGTCAGTGGAGTGTGCAACTCTTGATCTCAGGGTTGTGAGTTCAAGCCCCATGTTGGGTGTAGAGATTGCTTAAAAATAAAATATTATTTTATTTATTTATTTTTATTTTTTTTTTGTATTTTATTTTATTTAAAGATTTTATTTATCTGACAGAGAGAGACACCGAGAGAGGGAACACAAGCAGGGGGAGTGGGAGAGGGAGGAGCAGGCTCCCCGCTGAGCAGAGAGCCCGATGTGGGGCTCGATCCCAGGACCCTGGGATCATGACCTGAGCCGAAGGCAGATGCTTAATGACTGAGCCACCCAGGCGCCCCTATTTTTTTGTATTTTAGAGAGAGAGCACAAGTGGGGGGAGGAGCAGAGAGAGAGGGACAAGCAGACTCTGTGTTGAGCATGGAGCCCAACGTGGGGCTCAATCCCACGACCCTGAGATCATGACCTGAGCCAAAATCAAGAGTTGGACGCTTAACCAACTGAGCCACCCAGGCACCCCAAAATATTTTTTAAAAAGGGACTACTATGAACACTTGTGTACCATCAGATTTGACTATTTTGATGAAACAAGGAAATTCCTAGAAACACACAAACTATCAAAAGTGATTCAAAGAGAACTCGGACATCTGTATAGACCATTAAGTAAAGAAATTGAGTTAGTTCCAACAAAGAAAAGCCCAGTACTAGATGGCTTCACTAGTGAATTCTACCAGTCATTTTAAGAAAGAATTGCTATCAATGCAACTCCAACTCTTCAAAAACAAAAATAGAAGAGGAGGGATCAGTTCCTAACTCATTCTATGTGGTCAGTGTTACCCTAGTACCAGAACCAAAGACATTCCAAGAAAATAAAACTAGAACCCAATATCCCTTCTGAATACAGCCACAAAATCCTCAACAAAAGTCTAGCAAACCAAATCCAGCAGCATAAAAACAAGGATTTACACCATGACCAAGTAGGATTTATCCTACAAATGCAAGTTTGGTTAACATGAAAATAAATTTTTTTTAAAGATTTTATTTATTTGAAAGAGAGAGAGAGGGAGAGGGAGAACACAAGCAGAAGTGGGAGAGGGAGAAGCAGGCTTCCCGCTGAGCAGGGAGCCTGATGCGGGGCTTGATTTCCAGGACCATGGGATCATGACCTGAGCCGAAGGGAGACGCTTAACGACTGAGCTACCCAGGCGCCTGAAAATAAATTTTTAAATCCATATGAAAATCAATGTAATATATCAATAGAATAAAAGAAGAAAACACACATAGTCATGTCAATAGGAATAGCATTTGACAAAATCTGACACTTTCATAATAAAAACACTCATCAACTGGAAATAGAAGGGAACTTCCTCATCCTGATGAGTGGCTTGTACAAATAACCCCCCACAAAATACTGTGTTTTGAAATATGTCCACAAATTCTTTGATGCCCCTTTAAAATGAGGAGCCTTATCCCCCTCACTTGAGTGTGAGCTGGACTTAGTGACTCTCACACGTAGTAAACAGAATCAGGCAGAAGTGATGGTGTGTGATTTAAGAGACGAGTTCATAAAAGGAACCATGGCTTCCTGCTTGCCCTCTCTTGCTCTGGGGAGTAACTGCCATGTCATAAGCAGCCACTTGTGGGGAGCCCCATGGGGCCAGGAAATGAGTCTCCCACTAAGAGCCGTGTGAATGTGGATGAGCAACCTCCAGCCCCAGTCAAGCCTTCAGATGACTGCAGCCCCTACTGAAAGTTTGACTCCAACCTCATGAGGGATCTGAGCCAGAACCACCCAGCTAAGCCATTCCAGGTTGTTTGGTTGAAGTTTGGAGATAATTTGTTTCACAGCGATAGCTAACCAATACACAAGTGATATTTTTAACCTAAGACCCAGAGGGTCTTGGGCTTCCTGTAGCCATTCTGGGAAACAAGGAAAGCAGGTCCTGGGGTCAACTCAGTTCTCCCACTTAGTAGTTGTAGGATCTCAGGGAGAGGGTTTCACCTCTCTGCACCTCTGTTACCCTCCCTGTCACATGGAGATGGGGCTAATAGCTAACCTCCCAGGGCTGCTGTTGGAAGGAACACAGGCTGGCTCAGAAAGGCTCTTGGTCAACACTTCTTGAGAAGGGGCAGTTTGGGTCCCTGGAGGTGAGTTTCCGCTTCACTGAGAGCAGATCAGGGGGTGGTGAAGGCAGAACCTGTCAGCCCTGGCTGAGAAGTGAATGGCATGATGGTGAGGGGGGAGCCAGAGACGGGGACAGATCCCTCCATGGCCACCTGTAGGCTGTAACTCAGCAATCTAACCCCCCCTCTGAGCCTGCTTCAGTTTCCTTTCTCATAAAATGGGAATGATGATACCTTGGCTCAGATGGCAGTGAGGAAGGGTCAACAAGATGGTATGATCGATAAGGCAAACTCAGTGATTAGTGTCAGAGTTGTTAAAAATAATGACAGCAGGGCAGGAATTACCAGGAAGGGGCTTAGCACCAAGATTTTACAGCAGCTTCCAGGAATTCTGCAGAGAGCAAGAGAAGTCCCAAGCAGAGGTCAAAAGCCCTGCCCTGTGCATCTTTGCTTTGATTCACTGACCTTCTCAAAAAGCAATACCACCATCTCAGTTCCTCCTCTGGCCTCATAAAGGTGTCAAAGCTTAAGACAGGAGCCAAAGCCATCTGCTTCGTGTTCTCCTGCTGTTCTCTGTCCAGTCTGGGACTTGTCATCTCAACCACGGTCCCCAGGCATCCAGTTCTCTTCCCTCTCTCTAGTTCTCTGTCCCATGTCTCTCTGGATCTTTGTACCCCTCCCTCTGGTCTCTGTCCCCCACTCCCGGATCTCTGTCCCCTCCCTCTAGTCTCTGCCCCGCGCCCTCTGGTCTCTGCCCCGCTTCCCAGGTCTTTGTCCCCCCACCCCCACCCCGCCGTCTCTACCCCTCTCTCCCTGGGTTTCCGCCCCCTCCTCTCTGCCTGTCTCCAGCGTTCTCTCCTGATGTGGCTCAGGTGCCGAGTGCCAGGATGTGCTCTTGCTGTCCACACTCTCCCTGCTCTGCACATACCCCTGAGTGTTAGCCATCATTACTTTTCCATTTCACAGAGAAGGAACCTGAACCCCCTTGAAGGCTGATTCATCCCTGCAGCCCCAAAGCGAGCTCTCCCCTGGGTGTCACGATCCACTGGGGAACATGACTCAGAAACAGCTCTGGTGGGAGGCAGACTTCTGCAGGTACTGTCTGAGCAATGCTCACAGAGAAGGAGGACACCATTCTGGCAGGGGGAGATGTCTCTCTGCCCTGTTCTCTCCACCTGGCCCTTCTATCCTGGACCCTAGTGCAGTCTCCTGTCCCGCCTCCCTGCCTCCCTGCCTCCAGCCTCTGTCTTCCAAACATCCCCACACCAGCTGCAGAAGAGTCTTCTAGGGAAAGAAAGGACCTTTGCTCTCACATCACCTGGCTTCTAGTCCTCGCCCTGTCTCTCACAGGCTCTCCTACCTTGCAAAGGTCACTCCACCTCTCTGTGCCTATTATTTTTGTTTTCATCTTTAAACTGGTAATTATACCAGTTCCCTGGCAGAACTTCCAACGGAAGAAAAAGAGACCCTCACCACAGGGACGTGACACAGTGTCTGGTACATAGTGCGTGCCTAGTAAATGGGACTGGAGTCAAAACTCCCAAACTACCCAGGAACCCTCAGTGGCTCCCCATTGCCCTCAGGCACACACCCACATTTCTCAGCCTGTGTGGCCTCTGCCTTCCCCACTCAAGCCTTGTCTCTCTCACACACCACACTCCAGCCCCAGAGACCAGTTTGTAGTTACTCCCATTCTCCAGGCTCTTTTAAACCCCTGTTCTTTTGCACTTAACTGTTCCAGCTAGCTAGAACACCATTCCTTGTCTTCTGCTTGGGGAATGCCTTCCTTATCTTCAAGATCCAGCCTATGTGTTGCCTTTTCTGGAAAGCCTCCCTTGGTCATGGCCAACTGGGCCAAGGCCACCCTCTTTAGTGCTCCCACAGTGACCTCTGTTGCCCCCCAAAAGCACCCAGGGTGCTCCCCCATCTCCTAAGACTGCCTCCACTCCTTATAAGCTGCGTGACCTTGGCTCTGCTATTCAACCTTTCTTAGGCCTCAATATCTTCATCTGTGAAATGGGGATAAATAAAAAACAATAAGCAACACTTCTGGGCTCACGGCTGGCTACTGTGCTAAATAAACATTTTACATGAAGGAGCACCACTTCATTGTCATGACAACCTCATGAAGTGGGTGTGGTTACATCCAGAACTCTGTCTTGCTCTATTTCCTGCTCCTACACCAGGGCCCGGTGCATCGTAGGTATTCAAGACACATTTGTTGGAAGAACAAACGTGCATTTCTGTGTTACGGATGGGGAAACTGAGGCTCCCGGAACATAGAAAGTGCTCAGTAAATGCTACTGAATCTTATTAGCATCATTACGACCATGGTTATTATTCATGTAATTCTCAGAGTCCATGTCAAGTCCAGTTCAGGGCCTGGTTCAGTGGAAGCCTGGCCGCAATAGAGGTTGGCAGGGAAGTTAAAGGATCAAACCGTAGCACTCCATGCTCTAGCCAGGAATTCTCTAAGTTCCCCCTAGATCTTACTCACCTCCCAGTTTTGCCTCAGATGCTTAGGTGGTCCCCTCAGAGAACTCCTACTACACCGTCAAAGCCCAGGTCCAACACTGCTTCCTCCAGGAAGCATTCTCTGATAGTCCCAGCCTGGTTTGAGTGGCCCTTCTCTGGGAAACCCAGTGTTACCTCAATTATGGAAATTTATCACCACGGTCTGTCTCTGTCACCCCCACCAGACCAGGACCTCCCCAAGTTTGGGAACCTGGCCTGACTCCTAGCTATGGCCCCAGCCTCACCCAGGACATGTGGAAAGGAGTGGATGAACTAAAGACCAATTCCTAGGCAACAAGCATCATTCCACCCAGGATGGAACCGAGTCATGGCTGGCCGTTCGGGGAGAAGGAGGCAGTTCCTGAGGGTCACCAGAACCTTCTCATTCCAAGTCAAGAAGACACCCCTCCCCCCATCCTCAGTATTTGCCCACCACCAGGGTGAAGACGCTCGTCTTCCCCAGCCAGGGCCCCTCACCAGTATTTCCGTGATGTCTGGGTCATCTGAAGCCCAGGGTGGGGTGGGGGAGGCAGGGGGCACCGGCTGGGCAAGCAGGCCACTGTCTTCCGTAGTTGAGTCTGTCCCTGAGGAGTCCGTGGGCTCCATGGCAGCCAGGTTGAGCAGTGACACATTGGTGCAGGCTGAGGACCGTTTGAGGTTCAGGCACCAGTGCATTGGCTCGTGGGACATCCGAGGCTCCACCCTGGGGAGGAGAAGCCAGCAGGGGGCTCAAGGTGCAGGCCCAGGGGGTACGGCCCCTCCCACCTCCCTGTCTCCACACCCCCTGCTCTGACTCCTACCTCACCACCCACTTTCTTCCTCCTCTGTCCCCCCTGTCTAATGTCTTCTTCCTTCTCCCTCCACGCTGCCTACTTCCTTCTCCCTCCATTAGTCCTCCCTCCTTCTCCTGAGTTTTTCCTTCCCCACTGACCTTTTCCTCCCTCCCTTCATCCCCACTACCTTCTTTCTCTCTACCTCCCACACTCTGCCACCACCCTCTTGTCTGCCCTTCCTCTGCCCTCTCCTCTGCTTCCCCTCCCCTTCCTCCAGCACCCACGGTGGGACTCGTGCTCTGTTGGAGGCAGTGATGGGCGCTAGGACCGTCCCCGACAGGGTGCGACAAACCCACCCGTGGAACGACACGGCCTTCTTTTTCTTTGTGATCCCCTTGGCCGGGGTGGTCACCCCCCCAGGAGCCTCGGGGACCAGCTGGGAGCGGCTCTCGACCCCTGCAGGGGGGTCCCCAGCCTCATGGATCTCTTTGGACTGCCAGATTGTCTTCACCACCACGCTCGCCATGGCGTGTGGGGGGCCCTGCTCCCAAGGCCTCCTTCCTCTGAGACTCTCCACCTACTCTGACCAGGGACCCTCAAAATCCCTGTCCCCACAGCCTGCCTCATAAAGGACCCAACCACTGGGCCCCAGTAAGGGGGGGGGCATAGGAGTAGAAAAAGGTACTGGCTAGCGCATTCCCCCAGGGGGTTTCTGGGAACACCTTCTAGTTCTTTCTTTCTTTCTTTCTTTTTTTTTTTATTTGACAGAGAAAGAGAGAGAGAGCACAGGCAAGTGGAGCATTAGGCAGAGGGAGAGGGAGAAGCAGGCTCTCCGCTGAGCAGGGAGCTCGACAGGGTGCTCAATCCCAGGACCCTGGGATTATGACCTGAGCTGAAGGCAGACGCTTAACATACTGAGCCACCCAGGTGCCCCAAACACCTTCTAGTTTTACCAAATATGTCCCTTCCATTAGAATTGCAATGGATTTATTCATTCTAGTCCAGAACTTACAATGGTTGGGCCCACTGGTTCTTGGGAGGAGTTTAACTTCCCTTCCCCTGAGACTGTGGGGTCACCCAACCCCCATTCCTCCATTCATACTTGATTCTTCATGCAGTATCCTAGACTTGGCACTTTCTGGGATCTGGGGAGACCATGGTGAATGAGGATTGAGTCCCAGTACTGGAGGATCCAACATTTTGGGTTGGTTGGGGGGGGGGGGGCGGAGAGCAGGCAGACAACAGACAGAAACAAACCAAAATACCAGATGTTGGCAAGTGATACAAGGAGGATCAACACCAGGGGATGGTGGTGCCTGGGCTCGTGGAAGCCCATCAATTTGCCCACTTGGGATGTGAGCCCTCTATTGCGTGTGGCTCTTGCCTATTAAAAAAAGAAACTAAACAGACATTGAACTATAGTCAATGATAGGCATTTTGAAGGATTTGGGGTTGTAGCAGTTTCCTGGGGCTGCCATAACAAAGTCCCACAGACTAAACAACAGACATTTATTGTCTCCCGGTTCCGGAGGCCAGGAGTCCAAGATCAAGGTGTCGGCAGCTGTGAGGGGGTATCTGTTCCAAGCCTCTCTCCTTGCTTCTGGTAGCTCAGGCATGACTTGGCTTATAGATGTTCCTCTCCTATGTCTTCACCTTGTCTTCTCTCTGTATATGTCTATCTCTGCATCTAAGCTTCCCCCATTTTAAGGACATGGTCTTGGGGGCGCCTGGGTCAGTTAAGCGTTTGACTTCGACTCAGGTCATGATTTCAGGGTCCTGGGATTGAGGTCCGCTTTGGGCTCCACATTCAACAGGGAGTCTGCTTCTCCCTGTGCCCCTCCCCCTGCTCATGCGCGCGGGCTCTCTCACTAAAATAAATACATAGGGCGCCTGGGTGGCTCAGATGGTTAAGCGTCTGCCTTCGGCTCAGGTCATGATCCCAGGGTCCTGGGATCGAGTCCCACATCGGGCTCCCTGCTCCCTGGGGAGTCTGCTTCTCCCTCTGCCTCTCTCGCTGTCTCTCATGAATAAATAAATAAAATCTTAAAATAAATAAATAAATACATAAAATCTTTTTTTTTTAAAGATTTTATGTATTTATTTGACAGAGAAAGACACAGCGAGAGAGGGAACACAAACGGGGAGTGGGAGAGGGAGAAGCAGACTCCCCGCCGAGCAGGGAGCCCGATGCGGGACTTGATCCTGGGACTCCAGGATCATGACCTGAGCCGAAGGCAGTCGCTTAACCAACTGAGCCACCCAGGCGCCCAATACATAAAATCTTAATAAAAAAAAAAGGACATGGTCGTGGTGCCTGGCTGGCTCAGTAGGAGGAGCATGTGACTCTTGATCTCAGGGTCATGAGTTTGAGCCCCATGTTGGGTGTAGAGATTACGTAAATGCATGAATAAATAAACTTAAGAAAAAATAAGGACACGGTCATCCTGGATTAGGGCCCACTCACATCACCTCAACTTAACCTGATCATCTGCAAAGACCCTATGTCAAAATAGTCAAATTCACAAGTCCTGCGGGTTTAGGACTTCGACATGGAGACAGGATGATGTTAGGACACAACTCAACCCACAACAGAGATGAGCTGCATTGATGTCTGAAACTTATCTTTTGTACGCATCAAAACATGAAATGGATCGATGGAAGGAGGGAGGGAAGGCCAGATGGAGAAATATGTGCTAGATCAAGTGGAGTACGATGTTAATAATAGAGTGGAGGTTGAGAGGGAGGTTATTTGCATGTTCACTGTACAGATGTTTCAACTCTGAATATTTAGAAATTTTCATAATAAAATGTTGGGGTAGAAACTTGGTGATGGGCATGAAATAGTCTGATGAGGACAGCTTGCTTTAAAATAATCCAGTAGGGGGGGTGCCTGGGTGGCTCAGTCGGTTAAGCCTCTGCCTTCGGATCAGGTTATGATCCCAGGGTCCTGGGATCAAGCCCCACATCGGGCTCTTTGCTCAGTGGGGAGCCTGCTTCTCCCTCTCTCTCTGCCTGCCGCTCTGCCTACTTGTGTTCTCTTTCTTTGTCAAATAAATAAAATCTTAAAAATAATAATAATAAAGAAAAAAAAAGTGCCCTGGTGTGTGGGGGGGATGGACTGTGTGTGGCCAGGATGGAAGCAGGGAGAGTCGTGAGGGACATCACTGCAAGATTCTGGGTAAGAGATGATGGTGATGGTGGTCTGCATGGGGTGAGAGAGTGGCGACAGAGGGAGCTGGCTGACTTCAGATGTGTTCTACCCTTAGTTTGGGGTGAGGGACAGGGAAGGCTTCTGGCAAGAGTGCCTGGGGGAATCATGGAGGGCCCATTTGCCCAAATGGGAAGACTGGGGATGAATACAGTTTTTCTGGAGAAAATCAAGAGTTGGTTTGCTGAGGCCAGATTCTTAGAAGTTATTGCTGGTTCAATCCATGAAATCCTTGAGAGCCCTTGGGGTTTCCTCTTAATGCTCCATCTTAAAGCCAAAAAGGGTCTGCTCAAAGCTCATTAGACCCCCCCATATGTGGACTTGTTCGTAGTCTGGTCTTAAAACCTAACAGTAGGTAAGCCTCTGAGCTCCTGAACCCCATCATGATCTTGCTCAAATCAGCCCTGTAATTGTTTTTAATTTTTAAAAAAGATTTTATTTATTTATTTATTTGGCAGGGAGAGACAGAGCGAGAGAGGGAACACAAGCAGGGGGAGTGGGAGAGGGAGAAGCAGGCCTTCCGCAGAGCAGGGAGCCTGACGCAGGGCTCGATCCCAGGACCCTGGGATCATGACCTGAGCCGAAGGCAGAGGCTTAACAACTGAGCCACCCAGGTGCCCCTGTTTTTAATTTTTTTTTAAACTGTCCTATAATTCTATGCTGTCCAAGTTCACAGCCATGATCAATGGCCTGTGGCTACTAAGTGCTACAATGTGGTGAGTCTCAACCAAGATGTGCTATAAATAGAAAACACAGATTTCAAAGATTTAGGAAAATTAGGGACACCTGGGGGGCTCAGTCAGTTAAGCGTCTGCCTTTGGCTCAGGTCATGATCCCAGGATCCTGGGATCTAGCCCCGCGTCAGGCTCCCTGCTCCGCGGGAGGCCTGCTTCTCCCTCTCCCACTCCCCCCTGCTTGTGTTCCTTCTCTCCCTTTGTCTCTCTGTCAAATAAATAAATAAAATCTTTAAAAAAAAAAAGGCATGGGAAAATTAAAATGGCAAATATGTTGCAATGACAATATTTGGGTATATTAGGTTAAATACAATATATTATTAAAATTATATATTAAAATTAATTTCACCTTTTTGAAAACTTTTCTAAAAAATGTGGCTGGAGTAAATTGAAAATTATATATGTGGCTCCCACTGTATTTCTATTTGTATGTACTGCTCTAATTCAACAGGGTTTAGCACATGAGTTCCTTGGGGGCCGGGGGGGCATGTGTGCCCCCACACAGGATTAAACAATCCCAGGTTTTCCAGAAGGTTAAATTGGCCTTCCCAATCTGACTCCCTATTAGAACTTTGCTTTAGGCCCAGTCTTAAAAATTAAGTTTTAGCTACCTCATGGGCTCTGGAGTTGGGTGTGTGTGGCGGGAGGACTGAGTTCCCCCACCTATCTATGACACGACCTTATTTCTTTTCTTTTTAAAAGATTTTATTTATTTATTTGACAGAGAGAGATAGCGAGAGCAGGAACACAAACAGGGGGAGTGGGAGGGAGAAGCAGGCTTCCAGCAGAGCAGCAGGGAGCCTGATGCAGGACTCGATCCCAGGGTCCTGGGATCATGACCTGAGCTGAAGGCAGCCACTTAACGACTGAGCCAGGCAGGTGCCCCTACAGGACCTTATTTCAGGACATCCTTCCCCCCAACACACTGACAAACCAGAGTTAACTCCATCTGGCCCCAGGGCTCTGGGTGAAGGGTGGAAGGTGGTGGGTGACAGCGAGGTGGAAAGTTGAGGCAGGGAAGACACACTTGGACGCACTTTTCTGCTCTTGGGACTCTCCATGTCTCTCATCATCACATCCCTCAAAAAGAGGACAAGTTCAAACCCCATTACTAATATATATTTTTAAAAGTATTATCCTTAGGGAGAAAGTTGTTTTTTTTTTTTAAGATTTTATTTATTTATTTGACAGAGAGAAACACAACACAAGCAGGGGGAGTGGGAGAGGGAGAAACAGGCCTCCTCCCATTGAGCAGGGATGTATGGCTGGATTAGGGGCTCCATCCCAGGACCCTGGGATCATGACCTGAGCTGAAGGCAGATGTCTAATGACTCCCATCCAAGAGCCCTGGGAGAAAGTTTCTTCCCCATGTCATGAGTGGGTCCCTCCAGTCCTTTCAATGCTTAATGTATCTTTCCATGAAAAGGACTTTTTCCAACTCACATTCCTATTAATTGTTTGTTGTTTTTAACGGGCTGCTGTCTGTTCTTTAGAGGAAGACAGCACCCCCAGCCCATATTAGGAATGGACTCTCCTGGTCACTAAAACAGCTGAGCATGTCCTTCCTCCTAGAACCCAGAATGATTTCCCCAAGACCCATGGAAACCCAAATGGACAACCGATCCATTAAACCCGGAAGGCATGCCTCGGCTCTTGTCCTGGTCCCCATCCCGTCCCTACCCTCCCCCCTCCGGGATTCAGAGTGGAAGTTCACAGGATCCAGGACACTCCCTTAAGGCTCGTTCCAAGAATACTAGACTTCTGAGATTAGAAAAGTGATGTGGGGTTTAGTTCCTCTAAATAACAGAAATGGACTCAAGTTCCCTTTGCCCCAAATTTCTCAGTAGCCGGGGGCATCATAGTTCCTGAGGCTTTGCCTTCCCCAAAACCAATCAAAGAGGGTCTAGGGGTGCTAAGGGTGGTGGTCTGGCCAAACCAACAGATTCATCTTCCTTTTAACCAGCGTTCTTCAGTACCAGGTCCCATTTTTTTTTTAAAGATTTTATTTATTCATTTGAGACACACACAGAGAGAGAGAGAGAGAGAGAGAGAGAGCATGAGCAGGGGGAGAGGCAGAGGGAGAGGGAGAGGCAGGCTCCCCACCGAGCCAGGAGCCCAATGTGGGGCTCGATGTGGGGCTCGATCCCAGGACGCTGGGATCACGACCTGAGCCAAAGGCAGACGCCTAACCATCTGAGCCACCCAGGTGCCCCACCAGGTCCCATTCTTGCTCAGGAGGAACTCCCAAGTTTGGTGGAGGAGCGATTCACGATTTTGATTTGATAACTGTAGAATGGCGTTATGGTTACAAAACAAAACAAAACAAAACCAAAACCAAAAAACATTGTATATTGGAAAGTGGTTAAAAAACAAAATATAGTTTAAATCCCCTCTGTCATTCTGAGCTGTGTCACCTTGGGCAAGTAAGTCATGCAACCTCTCTGGACCTCAGGTTTAAGGTCTGCCTAATGGGGCTAGATTTAAATTACTGTTTCCTCGGTTCTGAGAAATTAGGTTTCGACATCTCAGCCGCTAGACACGGGAGGGGGAGGGGTAAGGGAAGACTTCCTGGCAGATTTAAGGAGCCGGGGGTGGAAGAGAGAAGGGAGAAAGGGAAACAGGGGGACGCTTGCGCAGTAAACACCTCACATTTTCTTGCCCCTCCCAACCACTTCTCTGCAGCAGGGAATTGCAGGCGACGCTCCACCTATCCTAGCCCAGCTGAGTGACAACCCCCGTTTCCCTTCCTTCTCTACCTATGATCTCCCTTCTCCCGCCCCCACAACCGCCCAGTTGGGGGCGGGAATAGAGCAAATCTGGCGAATCCGCGGCGCCTGCGTGGGCTATCTGCCTGCTCATTGGTCAGGATCAACGCAAGTCCCGCCTGCCCGAGCCCACTCCCCCGCCTCCCTTCATGTCAATCCCTCCCTTCGCCGGATCCAATTAGCATCGGACCCGGCCGCACGGAGGGGGCGGTCCCACCGCACGTACCCGAACTCCTCCCGTCTCTCGGGCAACGCCCCTTCCCCCCCTTCCTACGAACGGAAATAGCGGGCCACTGGGCCAATCGTAGCAGCGTGCCTTTGTCCAGCGGCCAATGAGAGAGGACGCGGGGGGGAGGGTGAGCCCGAGTCTGAGCGGCAGTAATCCGAGCCAATGGGAGGCTGATAGCTCAGGACGGCGGACGGGAGGGGAGGGGCCGGGGGCGGAGCCGCGGCCTGCCGCCCGCCCGCCCGCCCGCCAACCCGCCCTCCCCCCCGGCCGGCTGGGCTCCTCCGCGCTGCTTGGGGTCCTTTCCTCCCGGTCCCCGCCTGCCAGCCCCCGCCGCGCTGTGCCCTGCCCGGCCAGGCCTGGAGCCGACACCACCGCCATCATGCCGGCCGTCTCCAAGGGCGATGGGATGCGGGGGCTCGCGGTGTTCATCTCCGACATCCGGAACTGTGAGAGCGCGGCCGGGAGACGCTGGAGGGAGGGGGAGCGTGGAATTGAGGCGCCCGGGGGTTACAGAGGGGCCCGGGGCATAGAAAGCCATTGCGGTCGTAGAGGGAGAGGATAGAGAGGCCCCGGGGGAACTTTAGGGTGGGGGGAATGGAGGGACTTAGGGTGTCATAGAGTGCCTCTTGAGGTGACGACACGGAGTGGCTAGAGGCGTCCGGGAGGGTCTTAAAGGAGAGGAGGCTAGTACAGTCTCAGGACTGGGGACATAGAGGTGTCCCCCGGGAATGATAGAAAGGCTTGGGGAACCTATTAGCGACGGGGTTAGAGAAATCCCTGATGTCGATAGAAAGGGAAGGAGGTGCATGGGTGCGGGGGTACCCTGTGGAGCGATACAGTGGGAGAGAGCCAGAGGGGACCGGGAGAACGTATAACCCAGGAAGCATAATGGGGCCAGGCTTTGAGGGCCTGGCTGAGGGGGTGTCAGAGAGGGGAAGGGGCTAGGTAGGTCACTGAGGCTCCTGGCTAGTGCACAGAGAGGGCCTGGGAGTAATAGAAAGTTCCGGGGGGTTGGGGAGGAGAGATGGGAAGGTGGGGGACTATAGCGGGACCCTGATGAGGGACAGAGGGGCTCCAGGATGGAGGATGGCTTAGGAGACATGGAGGGCAGTGGAGAGTGGGCTAGAAGGGTCGCTAAAGGGAGAGGAGGAGTCAAGGAACACAGAGGAGAGGTGCTGCAGGTGGAGGGCTCTTGGGAAAACCTGAGACAGGAAGCTGGAGGCCTGGAAAGAAGAGATTATAAAGTGGGGGTTTGGGGAATGTGCCAGAAGGGGGAAAGCCCGGAGCTCAAAGAAGGGCCCAGGGAGCCTTAGGTATTTGCGGGGAAGAGATCTGGAAAGCTGGGGGTTGGGGAAGCCTGGTCCCAGAGAGAGGTCAAAGGTCAGGGATCACGCCAATCTGAATCTGGAGCCCTCTCCCACCTGACCACATCAATATGGGGACAGTGATCATCAGCAGGAAGGATTGTCGTGACGAGGAGAGACCTGGTGCCAAGTCAGCTCCCAACTCCTGGGAGTGGGTGTTGGTGTTCGGAGCCGCCAAGAGCTTCGGAAGCTATATCTGCATGGGCTCTAGGGTCAGCAAGACCTGGGTTTGAGTTGGGGCACTGTCACTCCCTAGCCATGTGACCTTGAGTGGGGGACTTCACCTCTGATTTCCTCATCTGTCAGGAGGGACTGCCGATTGCACCTTCCTGATGAGGTTGTTGTGATAATGTATGTGACTGAGGCCTTTTGCACATTCCAGGCACTGGACGGTCTTGGCTGTTGTTTTTGTCATTCGCTGGATTTGACACATGGCCTCTGTTAGATGCCCAGAGATTATCTTAGAGTTTAGTAGGTCTGAAAGGACCTGGCACGTAGTAGGTGCTCAGTGAATGAGAGGGGTGGAAGCCGTTGGGTATCAGGTGGAGAAGAGATGTTATGGTTGTTATGGAAAGAGGTGAGCAAGGAGGGGCTGTGGCTTAGGTGGGGGGCCAGCTGTTAGGAGTAGGTGCGCCTTGCCCCTGATGCCTACCAGTTATGTGAAGCGAGGTGACTCTGGGCAAGTCATTTAACCTCTCTGAGGCTCAGTTTTCTCTCTTTCTTTCTTTCTTTTTTTTTTTAAGATTTATTTATTTAGAGAGAGAGATCACGAGTGGGAGGGGCAGAGGGAGAGGGAGAGAGAGAATCTCAAGCGACTCTGCACTGAGCACAGAGCCTGACGCGGGGCTCAGTCTCACAACCCTGAGGTCATGACCTGAGCGGAAATCAGGAATCAGGAGTTGGCTGCTCAACCCAGGCGCCTCTGAGGCTCAGAGTTCTTGTCTGCAAACTCCCCTGATAATAGCATCTTGTCTCTGAAGGTTCATTCATTCATTCATTCAACAAATAGTTTTTGATCACTACTTTTTGACACTGTACCCAGGACTGGGCTACAACAGTGAACAAGAATCCCTGGTTTGGGAACACCTAGGCCATGAGGGACATAGAAAATAAACACAGGGGCGCCTGGGTGGCTCAGTCGTTAGGCATCTGCCTTCGGCTCAGGTCATGATCCCGGGGTCCTGGGTTCGAGACCCGCATCGGGCTCCCCGCTCGGCGGGAGGCCTGCTTCTCCCTCTCCCACTCCCCCTGCTTGTGTTCTCTCTCTTGCTGTGTCTCTCTCTGTCAAATAAATAAATAAAATCTTTAAAAAAAAAAGAAAAGAAAAGAAAATAAACACAGAACGACAATAAATGATACCATGTCAGAGGGTGACCGGTAGTGTGAAAGAAAGGAAGGAAGGAAAGATGAGGAGGGATCAGGATTGAGATGGTGCTTGGGTAGGCCCTCACCAAGGAGGTGACATGTGAGTAGACTTTTGAGTTAAGTGAGGGAACAGGCCCTGCAGATTTTGGAGGGAAGGGCAGTCCAGGCAGAGGAATGGTTTGTTCAAAGGTCCTGGGGTTGCAGCATGTTTGGCGTGTGTTCCAGTAAGAGCCAGGGGACCCATGTGGCTGGAGCTGAGGGGGAGAGGGCAGGAGATGAGGACAGAGAGGGGACAGGGATGGTGAAGGGCTTTACGGGCCTTAGAGAGCACTCTGGCCTTTCTCTGGGTGAAATGAGAGCGGCAGGAAGGTTTAGAGCACAGGAGGGACGTGAGCTGATTGATGTTTTAAAATACTTGCTCTGCTGCCATGAAGAGAACAGACTCAGGAGGTAGTGGCAGAAGCAGGCAGATAATTAGGGGCTGCTGCAGGCATCCGGGTGAGCGATGGTGTTGGCTTGAGTGGGGTGAGAAGTGAATGGTGAGAAGTGGTTGGTTTGGGTACAGATTTTGAAGGATTTGCAAGGGGATTGGATGATGGGGGTGGGGAAGGAACGAGAAGACAGGTCGGCATCACTGCAGGACCCCCGAGGGGAGACTCTGACTTGGGGCCAGTAGAGGTAATTTGGCCACATGAGTTGGGGCTAGAGAATCAGGGATTCCTCCTGTTCTTCGTCTTCCCATCAAGTGAATGTCGAATGACTCATGTGTTTCAAACCTTATAGAGGGTGTGGGGGACACAGTGGCGAACAAGACAGGTCTGTCTGTGTCCCTGTGAAGCTCCCAGCCCCATGAAGGAGACAGGTACTGATAAAAAGCGTAGCCGTCCTTCTCACAAACACGTGTATACAGATGTTCATAGTAGGGTCAGTCACCATAGCCCCACAATGGAAGCAGACAACCCAATGTCCATCATCGGGTGAATGGATGTACAAAATGGGGTCTGCCACACAATGGAATATTATCAAGCCGTTAAAAAGAATGACACACTTGGTGCACCTGGGTGGCTCAGTTGGTTAAGCATCTGCCGTCAGATCGGGTCATGATCCCAGGGTCCTGAGATCGAGGCCCCTGTTGGGCTCCACGCTCAGCGGGGAGTCCGCTTCTTCCTCCCCCTCTGCCCCACCCCCTGCTTGTACTCTGTCTCTCTCTCAGATAAATAAATAAAATGTTTAAAAAGCCGGGGCGGGGGGCACCCTGGGTGGCTCAGTCAGTTAAGCTTCTGACTTGGGCTCAGGTCATGATCCTGGAGTCCCGGGAGGAGTCCTGTGTCAGCCTCCCTGTGTCAGGCTCCCTGTCAGGGAGTCTGCTTCTCCCTCTCCCTCAGCTCCTACCCCCTGCTTGTGTTCTCTCTCTCAAATAAAATTAAAAAAAATAATAAAATAAAGAATGACACACACTACAACATGGATGAACTGTGGCGAAAGCCTCGTTCTAAGTGAAAGGAGCCAGACACAAAAGGCCACATATATGATTTCATTTGCATGAGATGTCCAGAACAGGCAAATCCATAGAGATAGAAAGTAGGTTAGTGGCCACCTAGGGCTGGGTAGGGGGTGGTGGAATGTGAAGAGACTGCCAGTGAGTGTCGGGTTTCTTTTTGGGGTGATGAGAATGTTCTGGAAATAGATCGTGGTGATTGTTGCACGAGACTGTGGATATACCGAAGACCACTGATTTGCACACTTTAGAACGGTGAACTTTATGGTATGTGAATTGTATCTCAATTTTTTGTTATAAGAGGAAAAAACTTGTAGCTGTCCTAAGTCCAGTGAGAGAGAGGGCCACAGTGTTGAGAGAATGAAGACTCTGTCTGGTTGCATTGCTCAGACAATGCGGCAGAGTTTGCCAGGCCAGGGGAGGGGGGGAAGAGCTGCAAAGGCAGAGGGACAGCCATGCAAAGGTCCTGAGGCCCAGCGGAGACTGAGCTGAGGCCTATGTGCCTGGTGCACAGGAGGATGGGGTGGGATCTGATGTCAGGTGGGTGGGCAGAGGCCACGTTGGTGTTTGTCCTGAGAGCACTAGGGAAGGTTTCAAGCAGGAGCGAGGGAAAAGGCCTGACCGGTGTGGGTGAGCCAGTGCTCAGAGACAAGCAGGTGGAGGAAGGGGAGGGTTGTGGAAGCATCTTGCTGGAGAATCTGAAGGCATAGTGGAGTTCAGAGGAAAGACTGTAGAAGGAGGTGAAAGGCAGGCTTTGAGAAGGAGGGCAAGGAAGGGCAAATTCTGCAGATAAGGGGAAAGGTTTGGCCTGGGCCTAGCCTGAGGGCATGGTCCTGCGCTGTCTTGAGTGGGGAATCTGCTTCCTAATCACTTAATCTGACCAGGAGCTTCCAGGGCCCAGGCTGGGGCTGTCTGGCTGTCTCCTGTCTAGGGCCCCAGCTCCCCGCAGGCCTGAGGAGAGTTTGTGAGGGAGTGAACAGGAAGGGGGGTGCTGGGTTGCCACAGTGCCCTGAGCTCCTCCGTTAGGGTACATCCTACTCCAGATTGTGACCCATTCCTTTTGTGACTTCTCCCCCAGGCCCGTGAGCACAGGCCCTGCTCTGATCCCTCCCTGGGTCCCCAGGTCTGCAGACACTGGGACCTGGCCCACGGGAATCCTCAGGAGACGTTTGCTAGTTGAAAGAATAAGTGAATGAATGAATGAATGAATGAATGAATGAATGAATGAGCAAACAAACCAGTCTTTATTGATGAGCACTGATTGAGTGCTAGACATTACTCTAAGTAATGGGATTGCAACAGTGAACAAAAGTCCCTCTCAGTGGTGCTCATATTCTAAGGGGAAACGGATCAGTACACAAGTAAATATATAGTATTCAGATGTACAGACAGGTGGTGGGGGCGGGGGGGGTGAGAGGACATAAAGCAGGAAAGGGGTATGGGGACAAAGTTAGGGATAATGCTGTTCTATAAGCTGGTCAGAGAGTCTCTTGCTGAAAAGGTGACACTGGAGCAAAGAATCAAATCTGGTGGGTGAATTAGGCCTGCATAGATCTGGAGGAGGACATTCTTGGCAGCCTGTGCAAAGGCCCTGAGGCAGGACTGTGCTAGGAGGAATTCGAGGAGGAGGAGCAGGAAGAGGAGGCCACTGATGATGGGGAGGGTAGGAGTTGTGGTCAGAGAGGGAACTAGTGGATCTGTAGGGCCTGGAGGATGACCGTGAGGACGTCGCTTTTAGTCTGAGCCAGATGGGAGCCATGGAGGGATTTGGAGAACGGAAGGGACAGGAGTCCTCTGGCCACTGTGGAGAGACCAAAAAGAATGAGTCTCACTTCAGTGGTTCCCCAACATTAGTGTGCCACTGGGGGCCCCCCACCCTGCCCCAGGCCCTGCACTTTAAGGAACGGGCTTTAGGTTGTGAGTATGCACTAGATGCTGATGATAGACAGCCCCAGGCCTGGCCTCACCCCCTTCTGTGTCATCTAGTGCACCGGCCCACAGTCTGCATTCAGCACCTTTCCTGTGCCGGGACGATTCTGAACCATGGGGATGCCCCCTGGGAATGAAGCAGCCCCACATCGCTGCTCTGGGGGTGCTGCATTCTGACCGGAGGCCAGACGGGAGGGCTGACAAATCGGCATGTACACCCTTCCCTTAACCCTTCAGGTGGCAGGCCGCCGCTCAGGGATGGTCTTTGCAGCTGCGTTCATTTTGCAGCTGGTTGTTCCAGGAGCCTGTTTTCTCTCTCGGGTGGTGATGACTTTGATAACACGAATACCGTCTGACCCAGCAAGCCGGATATGGAAGCTTCAGTTTTCCAGTAGCCACATTACTGAAGTAAAACCGGTGAAATCAGTTTTCATGTATTTTATTTACACCAGTACATTCACCGTGTTGTTTGAATGTGTAATCAATATTTTCAGAATTATTCATGAGACAGTTTTATGTGCCTTTCTCAATGAGGCCACATTTTCATTGGGAACGCTTGCTCTGTATTTAAGAGTTCGCAAACTTCAAGAGTTAAAAAAGTAGATTCACAGAGTACTTGGGTTGTTCCAAACATACCTTGCGGTGACTGAACTGAGAATTGGTTTTTAATTTTAAATTTATGGAGGATACAGATTTCATCCCTCAGCAGCACCAACCGTGTGTCAGGTGCCTGGTAGCCCCATGTGGCCCGTGGCTCCCACATTGGGCAGTGCAGGCCATCGTCTTCTGGATTTTATAGTGGTCCAGAGTTAATAGGCATCAGCTTCCAGAACTCTCTTTGAGTACTCTGGGCAGTGGGACTCCTGTGGGAGACACAGCACGGGGGGGGGGGGGGGTCCTAGAAGAGAGGAACATTTGTTTTATTTATTTATTTATTTATTTATTTTATTTATTTATTTTTTAAAGATTTTATTTATTTGACAGAGAGAGAGATAGCGAGAGCAGGAACACAAGCAGGGGGAGTGGGAGAGGGAGAAGCAGGCTTCCCACCGAGCAGGGAGCCCGATGTGGGACTCGATCCCGGGAGTCCGAAGGGATCATGACCTGAGCCGAAGGCAGACGCTTAATGACTGAGCCACCCAGGCGCCCCGAGAGGAACATTTGTTACCTTGTACTGTAAACAGTAGCTGTCTCTCAGTAAGGTACTGGACCCCCTTACCTGCTACCTCCATAAAAGGATGTCAGTCCCTCCAGGGTGGAGGAACCCGGGGTTTTTAGGATGCCTTTGGTGGCAGAGACAGGCCCACCTGATGTTGCAGCTTAGCGCCCACGCAGAGAAGGCTTTATGTCCCCTCACTAGCGGAAGCCCCGAGGTAGGGCAGGTCCTTGCTCAGCCATTCCTTGCCCTAGCCCGCAGCATGCCCTCTTTTCTACCCACACGCTCCTCACAACCACAGCTACCAGCAGAAGAGGGGCCTGCAGCCTCCTATGGCTCCCCAGCCCTCTGAGAAAAACCAGAAGAGGTCTGGGCCTGCCTGCTGTGCTAGTCTCCGGGCCTTTGCACGGCCTGGAGCACATTTCCCCTTATTTCTGCTTGGTCCAGTGCCGCTCCGAATGTTGATCCTCAAATCCCGGGAGCTGTGTACCAGGAAGACTTCCTCCCCTGGTCTGATTCCAGCCTCCCAGCCCCCATCACATTTGCCTCTGTCAAAGTAGTTGCTTGTCCCTGTCAGCCTCCTTTCCAATCCAGGAGCTACCCCAGCGCAGAGCTTGTGTGACTCATCCCTGAGCCTGGCCCAGGGAATGTTTGAGGATAAGAAATCCCTTTAAAATGCCCGGACATACTTGCATGCCTCCCGTGATGGTGAGCTCATCCCTTTATCGCTGGCTGGCCCTGAGTTCCTTCCATTAGCCCAGTTCTGTCCCAGCTGCCCTCAGCCCCTTTTTTCCATGTGTTATCCTCAGTAGCACCCATGTACTATCTCTGGGCACCCAGGCTACTGCTTGCCTCTGGATCTCTGCAGAGACTGTGCCCTCTGCTGGGATGCCCTCCCTCAAGGCTGCAGCCTCTTCTCTTCTGGAGACCTGATGCTTTCTTCTCTCTGTGAATTCTTTTTTTTTTTTTTAAGATTATTTATTTATTTATTTGAGAGAGCACAAGCAGGGGTTGGGGGGAGCGGCAGAGGGAGAGACAAAAGCAGACTCCCCACTGAGCAGGGAACCTGACGCGGGACTCAATCCCTCAGCAGCACCAACCGTGTGTCAGGTGCCTAACCTGCCGAAGGCAGACGCTTCACCGACTGAGCCACCCAGGCGCCCCTCTGAATACTTTTTTTTTTTTTTTTAAGATTTTATTTATTTGACAGAGAGAGACACAGTGAGAGCAGGAACACAAGCAGGGGGAGCGGGAGAGGGAGAAGCAGGCTTCCCGCTGAGCAGGGAGCCTGATGTGGGGCTCAATCCCGGGACCCTGGGATCATGACCTGAGCTGAAGGCAGCCGCTTAACCGACTGAGCCACCTGGGCGCCCCTAATTAAAGACTCTTTAAAGACAAAATATACACACACATACATATATTCTCTAAATATTCCTTAAATTGTCCCTATCTGCTTGATATAGTCTTTTGCATAGCTGATTGCTTCTCTATGAACATATATTTATATGTGATTTCGTGTACAAGTATAATAACTTACATCTGTATATGTACGTATATGGAGATAGTATATGTATTAAAAAGCCCACAGATCCTAAGTGTCAGGCTTGATGAACTTCTCCTGACTGAACACAGTTGCAGAATCGGCCCCCTGAGGCAGAAATGACATCCCCTCCTTGTGCACCCTCCCAGTCCCCTGTCCTCCCCGCCAAGGATAACTACACTCCCATCATCCAACACCATAGGTTAGTTTGCCTGCATCTCGAAGCTTTTAATAGTGGTTTAAACGAAGTCCAGAGAGTGCTCTAGCCTCAAATTCGTTGCTGTTCAAATGTCTGTCTCTCTGCAATAAAGTTTAAGCAGGTGCTTTGTAATATATGGTCCATTTATAATAGAGGATTTTTTTTGTCTGGTCCCTACACAACAGTTTTTTTTTTTTTTTTTTAAGATTTTATTTATTTATTTGAGACAGAGAGAATGAGAGACAGAGAGCATGAGAGGGAGGAGGGTCAGAGGGAGAAGCAGACTCCCTGCCGAGCAGGGAGCCCGATGCGGGACTCGATCCCGGGACTCCAGGATCATGACCTGAGCCGAAGGCAGACGCTTAACGACTGAGCCACCCAGGCGCCCCAATATATGGTCCATTTATAAGAGAGGATTTTTTTGGTCTGGTCCCTACACAACAGTTTTAAGGCGAGCACTTGAAACAGTTGTGGTCATCCTCAGGAATAGAACAGAGCGTGCACACTGGTTCCCAGGGCCCACCTTGCACCTTTGCCTGTCCCGGGCCGGCCCCCAGAGGGAGGCACTGCCATGTCCCATGTGCCAACCCCCACCCCACCCCACCCCCGCCACCACCCTCACCCAGGCCGTGGGTGCCTTCTGGCTGCCCTCACCCGGTGAACTGCTGCTAAACGCTCCTCACCTTTCGGAGCGCTCCTCAAATGTCCCCTCCTCCTGGCAGCCACCACCGAGGCCCCGGGTGGCCTGTCTCTGTGCATTTCACTCAGGTGTGGGGACAGGGCTCATTGCCTGTACCTTCTCAGGCCAGGAACCCCTGGGGGCAGATCAGAAGTTCCGGGGTGGCATGGGTTCTGGGTGCCCAGTGTCACCCCCACTCAGGCCTGGCCCACGGAGCTCGGGAGATGTGTCATTAATAAATGATCAGGTGGCCTCTGGGGCCACACAGGCCAATTCAAGCTCATCCCTGAGGAACTGGCCCTTCCTGGCCTGGGTCCCAGAGACCCTCTCCCACCCTCATCCCCGGGTCCTCCACCCCCTTCCTGAGGATGGAGAGCTGGTCGCTCTACACTTCTTAAGGCCCTTATTCACATCTTCATGCCTTTTCTGAGCTTGGCACTTGGTAGGCCCTTGGAACATGGAGTTGCTACCCAGAAAAGTGGCAAATGGTGGCCCTGCCCTCTAGGGGCTCCTTTTGTGGCCTGGGGGACAGGGGCAGACCCCG
Source organism: Mirounga leonina (assembly GCF_011800145.1). Lineage (NCBI taxonomy): Eukaryota > Metazoa > Chordata > Mammalia > Carnivora > Phocidae > Mirounga > Mirounga leonina. The sequence goes on from NW_023270718.1 coordinate 5,274,420, forward strand.
ACACCCACAGCAGGTGCTCTGCTGGAGGGGACACAGGCCACGTGGGAGCCACACGTGTGGTTTTAACTTTAACCGTAGCCACACTGTTTGTAAACGGAGAAAGCAGCTGGAAAGCTTAATTTTACTCACATGTTTCCATAATCTGATACACCAAAATGTTGTCGTTTCGACACGTAATCAGTGTTTTTAAGTTTTCGATGAGATACTTTACGTTCTTTCTTTCTCCTCCTCGGTCTTCCAAATCCAGCGCGTCTTTGCCGCCTAAATCCCATCTCAGTTCGGAGCAGCCACATTTCAGGTGCTCAAGAGCTGCCTGGCTGGTGGCTGCTCTATTGGACAGTGCAGCCCAGGGCCCGCTTGGCACCGGTCAGGAGGTACTAATCAGAGGGGGCTTCCTGGAGAGAAGCTTGTGGCAGCTTCCCTGGAAGTTGGGAGTTGGCGGTGAGGCAGGATCTCTAAAGACGAGGAGAGCTCATACCCTCGCCTGTTCGCTCATTTGTTCATTGCAACGGCCTCCCAGGTGCCTGGCCACATGCTTGGGGATGCGGGTGACACGGCCATGGGTCTGAGCAGGCCTCTGCCCTTCAGATGACCAGACATTTATTAAGCACTTGCTGTATGCCAGGCATTGTGGTAGAAGCTCCCTCGTGATGCTCCTAATCTGAAGTGGGAGCCAAGGTTGGACAGTAAATCTAAATAAAATAGTTACAGGATGTGAAATGTACCAGGGAGGACTTTTTTTTTTTCTTCTTCTAATGGTGGAAACAAGTATAAGGCATTGGCTTGAAAGAACTGGTCAGAAAAGGCCTCTCGGGGGCGCCTGGGTGGCTCAGTTGGTTAAGCGGCTGCCTTCAGCTCAGGTCATGATCCCAGGGTCCTGGGATCAAGCCCCGCATCGGGCTCTCTGTTCAGCGGGGAGCCTGCTTCTCCCTCTCCCTCTGCCTGCTGCTTACCTTGCTTGTGCTCTCTCACTCTCTGTCAAATAAATAAATAAAATCTTTAAAAAAAAAAAAAAAAGCCTCTCAGAGGAGGTGACAAGAGCTGAGACCCAAGTGACAAGGAGATGACCTGAGAGATGGGCCCAGGCGGAGGGTGCAGCACCTACGGGACCCTCCCCGAGATAGGAAGGAACGTGGAGTGTCCACGGAGGCGGTGGAGGCCAGAGGGCCAGAACACACAGTAATGTAGGGAGGGGTGAGGGTGACATTGGTGGGGTGGCCAGGGCAGGGCCAGAGGGCTTGGTAGCCATGGGTGGGCTCCCCCCAAACAGGGAGGCGGAGAGGTCAGAGAGGAGGCTGCTGCAGGGTTCTGGGTGAGGAGGTTGTGGTGATGGTCCCGGTGTTCTGAAGGTCAAGCCGAGGGGACATGGCGTCGGCCCGAGTGAGGGGGTGGAGCGCCCGGGGTTCTGTTTGGACGAGAGTGAGCCGGGCAAGGACGAGATGGTGAAGTCGGGCTCCAGTGGAAGTGGGGGGGGTGGGGAGGGACACAGCAACCTGTGAGGGTGCCTGCGACCTAGTCACCGTCCAGTCAGATCGCCCTGACTTAGGTGTCTGGGCATCAAGGAGCACCAGGGGCCCAGGACCCGGCCCATGGGGTCAGGGAAATCCCTCTAGACTCATCCCTTAAGTGGATCTCGTCAGAAGTGTAGGAATGTCACAGATGAGTTCCAGGAGAGGTTGGCAGCCAGGAGATGGAAGAGGTGGGTCTGTGGGCCTGGCGGCCAAGGACTGAAGGATGGAAGGAGGGATCGGAAGAGAGGGGGCGAGCTCAGCACCCAAGGGTCTGGCCTGGCGACTTCATAACACTGGAGCAGGTCAGTGGGGATGTCGTAGGGGTGAGAGTCCTGGGGGACAGCTAGAAGGCAGCTGAGCTCTTCCTTCCTTCCTCCCTCCCTCCCTCCCTCCCTCCCTCCCTTCCTCCTTTTCACCTTCCCTCCCTCCCTTGTCACATATTTCTTGCCAGGCCAGTTCTGGGGGCTGGTGGTGGAGGCATAACCAGAGCTGTGGGTGGATACAGGAGTCCCCAGGGCCAGTACAGTTCAGGGACCAGAGTGAGAGGAGGAAGGAGGGAGCAAGTCAGGGATCACCTCACAGTGTGCCAGCCATCTCTGGGTTGGAAAGACCGATGAGCCATGGTTCTCACCTCTGTGAAGCTCCCAGCTAGAGATGGGGCCCACGCTTGGCCTCAGCCCCAGGGCCCAGGGCCCCAGGGTGGATGGAGTGTGCCCTTCCAGCTGGGAGAGGCCTTGCCAAGGAAAGAGAGCACAGGTAGTTCAACTGTCTGGGACCCTCATCACCTGCCCTGCCTTCTCCTCCCCAGGTAAGAGCAAAGAGGCAGAGATTAAGAGAATCAACAAGGAACTGGCCAATATCCGCTCTAAGTTCAAAGGTAGGCTGGAGGCCTAGAGTCCTGGGTCTGAGGGAGGAGGGGCTGGGGGCCTGGACCCCTGGGTCTAAAGGAGGAGGGGCTGGAGGCAGGACTCCTGAGTCTGAGGGAGGAGGGGCTAGGAACTGGGATACTTGAGACTTACAGGTATGATCCTTCCTCATTCTGTCTCCCCTTTCCTCCTTCCTCTGGCTCTAGGGGACAAAGCCTTGGATGGCTACAGTAAGAAAAAATATGTGTGTAAACTGCTGTTCATCTTCCTGCTTGGCCACGACATTGACTTTGGGCACATGGAGGCCGTGAACCTGCTCAGCTCCAACAAGTACACAGAGAAGCAGATAGTGAGTCTGGGGAAGAAGGGCTGGGGGCCTGGACTCCTGGGTCTGAGGGAGGATGGGGCTGGAAGTACAGACTCCAGGGTGGGAGGATTGGGGCCTACGATCCATTAACCACAAGCCTCCCAGCCCCCCCCCCCCCGCCTTCTCACCCAGGGTTACCTCTTCATCTCGGTTCTGGTGAACTCAAACTCCGAGCTGATCCGGCTCATCAACAACGCCATCAAGAACGACCTGGCCAGCCGCAACCCGACCTTCATGTGCCTGGCCCTTCACTGCATCGCCAACGTGGGCAGCCGTGAGATGGGCGAGGCCTTTGCCGCTGACATCCCACGCATCCTGGTGGCTGGGTGAGGCACTGGGGACCCAGGTGGGGTGGGGTTTGGAATGGAATAGACAAGGCCCAGCCAAGTGCAAGGGTCAGAAGATTGCGTCACCTGCCCAAGGTCTCTAGCCAGGACGTGGGGATAATACGGGGCTTAGATTCTGTTGGCAGCCCAATGGTTCTCTCTCCTCACTGAGCCGACTCAGTGGTGTGACACAGCCCCCCAACAGATCCAATGGGGGGTCTGTCGGATTAACTGACCTTGAAGATCTGGTATAAAAGAGGTGATAACCGTAAGTTCTGTTGGCAACAGCCCTCTGGAACTTCTGCATCTCGAGTCATTCACTCAAACATTTGTTGAGCCTCTGTTGTGTGCAGAGTGTTGTGCTGATTGCCAGGAATATAGTCATGACCAGAAATGGACATGGTCATCGTCTTCCCAAGCATTCATGGTCCAGAGTGGGAAATAAACATTGACTGAATAATTGCAGGGTGAAATGTACAGTTCCTCTTGGAACCGTGACATGGGGCACAGGAGCCCATAAGGACATTTAGTTAGAATCCTGACCTAGTCTGGGGGATCAGGGAGAGCTCCCAAGAGGAAGTGGCATCAGGCTGAGACCTGGTGAGGAGGAGTTGTTGGCTGTGGAGAGGGCAAAGGCATGGAAGGCACTGGGGTCAGCCTGTGTGATCATCCTGAGGCAGGGGGTCATTCGTCAAATATTTTTTGAGTACCTGCAATGTGCTGGGCCCTCTGATGGGTTTGGGGAGGCAGGAAAGAGAAGCAAGGACTATTGTGCCCACCCTCAGGAAGCTTACACCTTACAGGAAGCTTACATGAGAGGATACCCAAAGAGCAAACATATACATAAAAAGTAAGATGAGTTCAGATAGTAATAAATGCTATGAAGAAAACAAAACTGGGTAGTAGGGGGCAACGGGGTGAGAGGCGGTAGAAGCTACTTAGATACACTCATCAGGGAGGGTCTCTCCAAGAAGGTGACTTGTAATTAAGACTGGAATGATGAGAAGATAGTTATTTTAAAATGTTGGGGAGTGTCCGAAGCAAAAGGAGCAACAAGTGCAAAGGCCCTGAGGCATGAGCTTTCTATATTCAAGGAACCAAGAGATACTCTCTGTGGCTGGAGGGCAGTGAACAAGAGACAGAGTAAGGGGAGTTTGGATTTTATTCTAGTTGAAATGGGAGGAGTTGGTGTATTTTAAGTAGGCACGTGACATGATTGGCTTTGTATTTTTATTTATTTTTATTTTTTATTTTTTTAAGATTTTATTTATTTATTAGAGAGAGAGAGACAACAAGAGAGGGGACACAAGCAGGGAGAGTGGGAGAGGGAGAAGCAGGCTCCCCGCCAAGCAGGGAGCCCGATGCAGGACTCGATCCCAGGACCCTGGGATCATGACCTGAGCTGAAGGCTTAACGACTGAGCCACCCAGGCACCCCTGGCTTTGTATTTTTAAAAGATCACTCAGCTTGGTATGGGAGAAAGTACGACTTATATTTCTGGCAACATGGTGGACTCGATCCCTGACTAATGCTCTCGCTGAAACCTAATAATATAGGATAAAAGAGGAAAGGAACTATTCTTCAATGTATTCATGAGCTAGTGAGAGAATTAGGAGCACACAGGCCGCAAGCTAAGAGGGGCCTGGCACCTGGGGAGATGGGCAGAGGGCCAAAGCCAGATTTTGCTTAGAGGGTGAACCCAGATATTTGTCTGGGGGCCCTGCAGCGTCTGGGAACAGGATACAAAGCTTGTCTGAGGAGAGGCTCCAGAAACCACACTTCAAAGTGAGGGTGACCTAGAAATAAATCCCCTTGGGGACTATAAGCAAAATTACCCGTTTCAAACCTTGGCACAGAGCAGCCCACACACTGGTTTTCAGCCTGATTTTTCCCTACCTGGGTTATCTACAAATTCTTAAGCCAAACTTTAGTTGAAAGTGATTTAAGCTAGAGTAGCCCGGCGCCTGACAGAAGCAAGCAGGCCTTTTCTGGAGAAGCCTGCCTTCACCGCAGACGGAGCTCTAAGTCACATGTAACGCCCAGTCAGAAATCACTAAACACAGGCCGCATGGCACCATGAGGGAGAACCAGCAGAAAGGGGACTGAAAGTAACAGCTGAATTGGAATATTCATATAAGATGCGAAATAAATATGTTTAATATGTTTCAGTAACTGAGAAAACAATTTAAAAATAGAAGCGTAAGCAGATTTGAAAAAGAAATGGAGACATTTATTTAAGCGGTTTGGCTTAGCAGCAGGATAGACAGAGCCAAAGCAGAATTAGTAAACAGGAGGTAGAACTGAAGAAAGTAATCAGAATGCAGCCCAGAGAAACAGAGATGGAACATTCCAAGAGAGATTAAGAGTCATGGAAAGATGGAGAAGGTCTAACATAACACTATTTAGAGCATTAGAGGGACGCCTGGCTGGCTCAGGAGGTAGAACGTGCGACTCTTGATCTCAGGGTCGTGAGTTCAAGTCCCATGTTAGGTGCAGGGATTACTCAAAAAACTTTAGAGCTCTAGGAAGAGAGAATATGACAGAGGCGTTGTTTGAACGGATAACGCCTGAGAATGAAAGAGGCTGATCCTCAGAATCAAGTAGCTCAGGCAGAACTGGAGACTGGGGTGGGGATGGCGACAGAGAGACCACTGAGACGTCCACTGCCGTCCAGGTCAGAGCTGACGGGGGCTGGGGCCAGGGGTGTAGCCGTAGAGGTCGTCACTGGGTACGTTCCAGGACAGAAGCCGACGGGACGGATTACCGGGGGTGGGAAAGCAAGAGAGGGTGAGCTCGAATGGGTGGATGACGAAGCCTGGGGAGAAGCAGGGAAGTGAGAGGCAGGCCCTGAGCCAGGTTTGGCAGCGCTGGATGTGAGGTGCCTGGTGGACATCTGGGCAGAAACGTCCAGTAGGTGGCTGGACGGCAGGGAGCTGGGGCCGCAGAGGGAGTGTGGGAGAGACGGGCACAGAGTGACGGGCATAGAACTCGAGCCACACACACCTTCCACGGTTCTGGTCGCCACATCAGACAAAGTAAAAACAAACAGGTGAACCTTCTTTTAATATTTTAATTTAACCCGGTCCATCTAAAATATTTTCATTTTGACACCGGATCAACGTGAAAATTGTCCGATAATTGTCCATGTCATCACCACACGTGAGCGTAACGTACACACATGTTGTCTCTCAGTTTGGATTGGCCTCGCGTCCCGTGTCCATTAGCCACGTGTGGCTGGGGCCACCATACAGGACAGCATGGGATGGATGGTAATAAAGCCGCAGCCGGATGAAGTCCCTCGGGGAAGACATGAGAAGGGATGAGAAATGACCTAAGGCTAAGCCCCAGGGTGACCCAGTGTGTCCAGGTCTGGCCAGGGAGATGGGAGGGAAATGCAGAGTGGGCTGTGGCTCGGAAGCCGAAGAAACTCCGAGGATGGAGTGGTCAGTCGTGGCAAAACTGCGGCCACCCTGAGCGGGGAGAAGCCAAGAAGGAGGCCAGTATGACAAGACTTATCTGAGCAGAGGTGACACCCAGTTTCACACCAGGGAATGGATGCTGAGGTCTGGGCCAGGCTGGGGTTGTCTGAGCGCTCTGCGGACCTCTCTTGACACCCGAAACTTGGCCTTGACTGTGACTGGGGCATAGAGCAATATATTTTTTTAGGTAGATTTTTTTTTTTAATTATGATAAAATTCACATAACATCACGTTCACTGTGTCAACAGTTTACAGTGTACAATTCAGTGGTCTTTTTTTTTTTTAAAGATTTTATTTATTTATTTGAGACAGAATGAGAGAGAGTGAGCACATGAGAGGGGGGAGGGTCAGAGGGAGAAGCAGACCCCCCGCCGAGCAGGGAGCCCGATGCGGGACTCGATCCCGGGACTCCAGGATCATGACCTGAGCCGAAGGCAGTCGCTTAACCAACTGAGCCACCCAGGCGCCCACAATTCAGTGGTCTTTAGTATATTCACATTGTTGTGCAGCCACCACCACTAATCACCCCAAAAAGAAGCCCGGAACTCCTTAGTAGCTCACGCCCATTGCCTTTCCCTCTAGCTCCAGTCAGCCACTCATCTGCTTTGTGTTTCGTTGGTTTTGCCTATTCTGGACATTTCAGATAAATGGAAGCATGCGATACGTGGCCTTTTGTGTCTGGCTTTTCACTCGGCATAACGTTTTCGAGGTTCTTCCATGTTGTATGCAGACGTACTTCTGTCCTTTTTTATGGCCCGGTAATAATATTCTGCTGTCTGGAGGAAGTGTGTTTTAGTTATCCATTCATCAAAAAGGTTCCTTTTGACTCTTGTGAATAATGTGCAAATACATTGTGTGAACTTTGTTTTCAGTTCTTATGGGTAGATGCCTGTGCGCGGAATTGCTGGGTCATGTGGTATCACAGCTTTTTTTTTTTTTTTTTAAAGAAAGTTAACAGTTGAATTCCCCTGTCACGTCCCCTACATCATCTCCATCTTCCCCTCCCTCCCTGTGCCCTGCATTCGATGGTCATTATTCCCACGTACCTCCCTGTCCTTTTATCCTGGGCACACACCCCTGCGTTCCGTAGTTTCAAGCTTTACCTAAATAGTTGCACAGTCTCTGGTTAAGTTAACCAAGGTGATAAATAGCCCTTATTCCTCCATTTGGTGTACCGTGGGCGTTTCCTTACCCATAGCTGGAGGTGATGGTAGGGATCACCTCCCTCGAGGGCTGGAGAAACACCTAGAACAGAGCATGGCCCGGGGTCAGGGCTCGTGCCATGAGCTGTGACGATGGTGAAGACCATTAAGCAGCACCATTCCACTGGTCTCAGACAGACCTTCCACTGGTTTTGGTTTTAAGTTGATGACGGTCAGTCAGCAAACGTTCTCATGCTGTCACCTTCAACACGCACGCGTGCCCGCCCCCAGGGTGGGTGTCCAGGAGCAGCCTCGCTGGGCTTGGTCCGCATCACTCCCAGCGGCACGCCGACCCGGGGTGGCCCCGCTCCTCTTCTGAGGGCCTGTCCCCATGTCTCCTCGAGGGCAGCTGTATCCGAGGCCCGGCTGGCGGAAGGAAACAACGCTGCCTTGTCGCCATTCATGTTTCTCCTGCACATCCAGCGAAATGGCTTTTCACCTGGCCTTTGACTTGTGGAGGTCCCTCCTCCTGGGACTTCCCTCTGTGTCCTTTGCCCAGGCTTCGGTTGGGTCCTCTCCAGGAAACCCTTGACCTGGAGGCCGCAGCCTGGGCGGTCAGGACAGCTCCCCACGCCCCCTCTGTGTCCGAGGCCATGCCAGCTTCCGGTCCACGGTGTCCTTTCTTCACCCCCCAAATCCTCCTTAGGAGGAAACTGCCCGTTGGAGAGAGTCAGTGTCTCCCCACCGGAAGCATGCTCCGCCAGTCAGGTCCTCAAGCACGTGCGTCTGTCCCCGGTTCCTTGGTTTTCTTTTTTGTTTTGTTTTGTTTTTGTTTTATTTTATTTATTTGAGAGAGAGAGAATGAAAGACAGAGAGCATGAGAGGGAGGAGGGTCAGAGGGAGAAGCAGACTCCCCGCCGAGCAGGGAGCCCGATGCGGGACTCGATCCCGGGACTCCAGGATCATGACCTGAGCCAAAGGCAGTCACTTAACCAACTGAGCCACCCAGGCGCCCCAGGTTCCTTGGTTTTTCATGAAGAGATCAATGAGTTCGTCCTGGAGGGTACCTGGCTCACTGCTGGTACATTTCCTGCTGTCACCCCAGTGTTGGTGCTTCCCTGCTCGTCACCGGCAGCGGCTCCGTGCCCCCCCCCCGGGTAAAAGCAGGATCGTCGCCATGGTCCTCGATGCCTGGCATGGTCTGGCCCCCTGGCCCCCTGTCCGATCTCCCGGCTTCTCCCCTCCACTGCTCGCTCACTCACGGCAGCCACACACAGCCCCGCGGCCGCCTCAGGGCCTCCACACAGGCTGTGCCCTCTCCCTGGGATGTGCCGGGCAGAGATTTTCGGGGTTTTCTCATTAAGCTCAGTTTTCCATTCACCTGCCACCTCATCAGAGAGGCCTTCTTGCAAAACAGCGTGCCTGGCCTGCGCTCATTGGCGCCATAGCCCTGACGCCGGGCAGGGTCTGGTGTGTGTGCTGGGGTACGAGCCGCCTGGCTAGAAGGTAAGCTCTGTGAGGACAGACGTTTGGACCAGTCTGTGCGCCCCTGTCTCCACAGTGCCTCCAGCAGAGCCTGCTGCCCAGAGGCGCTCAGGAAAGTGTTGGTAAATGAATGAAGGTGCACAGGCAGGCTTGACACTCTGCGTAGTTCTGCCAGTGACCCCAAGGTTACTGAGATGGAACCCATTTTGCAGATGAAAAAAACTGAGGCTTGGTGGGTGATGAGGGCAGCACCAGATTGGATCCCTGGTCCCTCCGGCTCTCTCCACCTGCTGCTAGCCGCCCTTCCTGGGAGGAGCGGTAGAGGAGGGAAGGTCTGTTTGGGGCTGGGGTCGCGCTGACCTCCCCCCACCCAATTGTGTCCCCACAGGGACAGCATGGACAGCGTGAAACAGAGCGCAGCCCTGTGCCTACTACGGCTGTACAAGGCCTCACCCGATTTAGTGCCCATGGGCGAGTGGACGGCCCGGGTGGTGCACCTGCTCAACGACCAGCACATGGTGAGCCCTGGGCCTGGCGCCCGGAGACCCTGGGCTCCTGCCTCCCAGAGCCACCCCCACCAAATCACCCAGAGACCCTTCTGCCTTGGACGCTCATATGGAAGCCCGGGGAGTGTCCCACCCCCGCCCTGATTCCCACCTGGATGCCCAGGGCCCCCCACCTCTGTCCCTGCCTTTACTCAGGCACCTAGAGATCTTGGGCCAGTGTCCTGAGTACCTGTCACCCGCCCAGGTATCCAGAAACCCCCATGTCCTTCCCCGATTAACCCCCCCACCCCCCAGCTGTCCAGGGATCTTGTCCATTGTCCCCAACACCCATCACCCACCCAGCCCTTGAGTCTCTGCTTTCAGATCCACAGCCTGGACACTTGTCGCCAGGCTGACCCTCCCCCCACAGCCCTGACCTGCCACTTGTCTGCCTCTGCAGGGTGTGGTCACGGCGGCTGTCAGTCTCATCACCTGCCTCTGCAAGAAGAACCCGGACGACTTCAAGACGTGCATCTCCCTGGCTGTGTCTCGCCTGAGCCGGGTGGGTGTGGTCTTGTCATGGGCTGTGGGAGGTGGCCCTGGCATCTCTGTCCCCTGGAACGACTCCCTGGTCCCCCTCACTCTCCCTCAGAGGCAGCCCCACACGGTGGTTATGAACTCAGCCTCTGAGCTGGGCTCATCCTGGCTCTGCCACTTCCTGGCTATGTGGCCCCAGACAAGTGGCTTCACTTCTCTGGGCCTCACTGACCCCATCTGTTCAATGGGGACAATACCAGTGCCCAGCTCACAGCGTAGCTGCTGGCAATCAGTCTGTATAATGTCAGTATGGGCCTGGGTATCGTGAGCACCCAACAGGTGAGAGGGGCTGTCCTGATCTCTTCCCCCTTACCTCACTGTCTCTTGCTTCCTTCTGCATTCCCTGCTGTTCCTCCTGCGTCTCTTAAACCTTTCCCTTCCTGTCCTTCCTTCTGCTCCTCTTAACCACCTTTGCCCCTGGGAACAAACCCTCAGGCCACCTGTGTTCCAGGCTCTGGGGACACAGATGAGTCAGACCCGAGCCCTCCAGGAGCTCCTTGTCCTGTTCGGGGGGGGGGGGGGGAGATGCGGCAGGGCAGGCCGACTGGCAAAGCTTTTCATAAAAGAGGTGATCTGGGCTGTCACGGAGGTAGTACAGGGCATTGTAGACCCCAAAGGAGGTACTTACCCCAGCCTGGAAGTCTAGGAAGGCTTCCTGGGAGAGGTGATCCCTGGATGGAGACTCGGAGTGAGTATAAACACTTCTTGGGCGGGTCAGAAGAGGCCTGGATTCGCAAGCAAAGAGAACAAACACACCAGCTCATTCAGTCGCTTTGTCATCCATTCACCATACATCTGAATGCTCCCGCGTGCCGGGCTGGTTGGGGAGACACGGACAGGGACACTGGGGGCCGGCACACGCCATCGTGGCATGGTACATGGGAATGCTTCCTGGAGGAGGGATTTCCCAGCTTCAGCAGGAGTTTTCCATTAGGAAAAAAGTCCCGCACTCTTCCTGCTAAGTCCCCACGTCTTCCCCGAACCTTTCTTATGTCCGATCTTGTATTAGGCCTGGGAACCCAGAAAAGGGTCAGAGCCAATTCCTAACCCCTGAGCTGCTTCCAGCCGTGGGGGACCGCTACAGGGACACAAGTCTGCAGTGAGCTGGTGTGATCTATGTTCTGTGGAGGAGCCCAGAGCATTGCGAGGCTCCTGTTTGGAGTAAGGGGCTCACAGAAGGGACTCGGTTGGCAGAGACTTCGCCTCCTGACAGCAGCATTGCACGGAAGTCAGGAGCCCTGGCTTAGGTTGCTCGCTGTGTGCTCCAGGCCTCCTCACTCCCCTCCCTGGGCCTCAGATTCCTGCACCCACTTCGGAAGACAGTGTGGCTCTGCCCTGCCCCTGCCCCGTGCCCTTCCCTGTCCATGCCTCACCCCCTCTTCCGCCCCCAGATTGTCTCGTCGGCCTCCACCGACCTCCAGGACTACACCTACTACTTCGTCCCGGCGCCCTGGCTGTCGGTGAAACTCCTGCGACTGTTACAGTGCTACCCACCGCCAGGTACCGCCGAGCCCGCCCAGGCTGGGGCCTGGAGCCTGTCAGGGTTTCTGTGAGGCTGTAGGTGTTGGGGGGCAGCCCAAAGAATTGGACAGATCATCGTGCCTTGTGGATCTGCTGTGGGCCAGGGTCCCTGTGAAGCCACGCTTTTGTTTGCTCCAGCCCTGTAACAGAGGGACTCTTGTCACGCCTGCCTTATGGGTGACAAAAGCAAGGCTGGGGGAGGGGAGGTCCTTGCCCAGGGTCCCCAAGATCCCCAGCAGATCAAGGGATGATTCCAGGCTGTGCTGTTTGAATGAGCATAGCTCTGTGCGAGATTTTCATGACCTTATTGCTCAAGGTCACAGCGATCGTGGGGATGATGAGCCTAGCATGAGCCAGGTAACACACCGGGGGCGTCTGTGCCCTCTGACAGGGCTAGCGAGGGGGAGCCATCCCTGCAATATGCAGACAGGGAGCCTGAGGCTTGGAGATGAGACGTCACGTTTCCAGGCCCAGGCAGCGACTAAGACAGAGCCTGATGCCAGCATCTGGATCCAAGTCCCTCCCTCTACCCCATAGGCCCTGGCTCCCCCTGAGCTCCCATTTCCTCAGCTGTCTGACCTCATAGAGCAGTTTGGAGGGACCCCGTGCTGAGGTGCTCAGCACACAGTAGGTGACTGATAAACCAGCTCCCTTCAGTTCAGCCAGGGCACCGAGCACCTGCTGTGGTCAGGGCCTGCGGTGTGGCCCTGAGTGTTCACATGCAGCTGTGCACGAGCATGTGCGTGCGCACACGTGCGTATCTATGAAGGCATGACTGCGTGTGCACATGTGTGTATGCGCGTGCACGCACTAATTGACTGTATAATGGAAGTGACGCCAGGGGCCCTTCCCAGCCCGTGAAAGCCAGTGGTGAATTTTGTCACGTGGCCTTGGGAAAGCCTTGTTCCCCTTCTGGGCCCTTCTCACCCTGTAGGGAAGAGCTCGGGCACATCTGTAAGCTCACTTCCATCGCAGGAGTCCCGCCTCATCATTTGGGGTTGTGCCCAGAGCGGGCACCTCGCCTACTCTCACCCTCTGCGTCATCGGAACTACAGCCGTGGCCCTGAGCAAACAGTGCTGGCCCAGCGAGGCCATCTCCGATTTATCTACAAGAAATTTTTCCGATGCCCTATTATGAAAAGTTCTCCAACGTCCAGACAAGTCGAGCGCACCCATCACCCAGACTTCACATTTTGCTGTGCATGCGTGCTCTCAGTTTGCTCTTTTTTTCCTGAAGTGTTTAAAAATGAGTTAGAGACATCATGATGTTTTTACCTTTGAATATCTTGGTGCACATTTCTAAAAACTGTGGGCGCTTTTATTCACAGCAGCAATTCTGTGGTCATGCTTGAAGCTCGCAACAGCTCCCCAGGGGTCTCCAAGACCCACTGTGGATTTTCCTAATTAGCCCCATAATACTCACAGGCTGTTCAGCCTGGGATCCAATCAAGATACAAGTATTTTTTTAATTTTTTTTTTTAAGATTTATTTACTTATTTTAGAGGGAGCAGGGGGAGGGGCAGAGGGAGAGAGAGAAGCTGACTCCCTGCAGAGTGCGGACCCCAGTGCAGGGCTCGATCTCATGACCCTGAGACCATGACCTGAGCTGAAATCAAGAGTCAAACGCCTAACCAACTGAGCCATCCAGGCGCCCCTCAAGATACAAGTATTGAGGGAGGCTTGGCTGGCTCAGTCAGTGGAGCACCCGTCTCTTGATCTCAGGGTCATGGCTTCGATCCCCACATTGGGCACAGAGATTACTTAAAAATAAAAATTAAAGAAAAAAAAGAAGAAGAAAAAGATACAAGTGTCGAATATAATTATTTCTCATAAAGCTCTGTCTTAATCTGGAAGAATTGCCCCTTTATTCTATGCCATTGGCTTTCACCCCATCTTTTTTTTTTTTTTAAAGATTTTATTTGTTTGACAGAGAGAGACACAGCGAGAGAGGGAACACAAGCAGGGGGAGAGGGAGAGGGAGAAGCAGGCTTCCCGCGGAGCAGGGAGCCCGATGCAGGGCTTGATCCCAGGACCCTGGGATCATGACCTGAGCTGAAGGCAGACGCTTAACGACTGAGCCCCCCAGGCGCCCTTCACCCCACCTTTTTATTATGAAAAATTTCAAACAGATCACTTGCAAGAACAGTGTCATGAACACGCAAGGCCCCTGAGACCCAGCGGAGACCATGAACGCTGCTCTTGGCGCCCCAGTTGGCTTGCTGTCTCAAACACACACTTACTTGCTCCCTTACTTGACATAAGTTACAGACATCATAATGCTCCGCCTGCCCAAAATACACCCACACACATTTCATGAGACCCAAGAACACTGCACAAAGCCACAGTGCCCTTGTCACACCTGAGAAGATTCAAGATCACAGTGTCAGCTGCTGTCCAGGCACCATCCACACCCTGCCCACTGTCCAAGCTTTATTTGTATGGCGTAAACAAAACACAGTACAATTGAGGGCCACGACTTAGATTTCATTATGTCTTTGTCCGTTTTGGGGGTCTGGAATAGTCCTCCCCCCCCGCCATCCCACTACCTGTTTTTGAAGAAACCGGGACAGTTTGGCGTTGCAAGGGTGTCCCGCATTCTGGATTTGGCTCAGAGCTGCCTTGTGTCCTGTAGTTCATCCCTCTACCCCGAGAGCCGCCTGATACATCCGGGTGTGACATTTTCCTCTAGAACACTTGACAGCCGTTCTATGCACATGGTGTTACCTCGCACCCCACGGAATGGCAGTTATTGGTGTTGGTGTGAGCCCCTGGTTGGCGTGTATCTGTCTCAGGTGCTCAGACTGCTGCTCGGGGAGACCCCGGTTTCACAGTGTCTCTGGGGAAGGTTTCTTTGCCCTGTGAGAAACCTAAAGGGTATCAGTGCTGCAGAAGGGGAAACTGAGGCTCACAGGTGGCAGTCAGCGCCGAGCAGGACAAGAGCCGAGGTCTGGAGTGTTCTCTTTTGTGGGCCCGCTGCCACCTCCCCAGTCACCTAGAGACCGAGGACGAGCTTGAAGGATCAGAGACCCCAGCCCACAGCTGCAGGGCCCACACTTCCTGTGGAAGATGAGAGCCCTGGGGTGGCCCCTTGCCCCGCACATGGGCAGGGCTGACAGAGCTTATCCTGGAACATGCCCTCCATTTCCCCAGAGGATGCTGCCGTGAAGGGGCGGCTGGTGGAGTGTCTGGAGACCGTGCTCAACAAGGCCCAGGAGCCCCCCAAGTCCAAGAAGGTCCAGCACTCCAACGCCAAGAATGCCATCCTCTTCGAGACCATCAGCCTCATCATCCACTACGACAGGTGCCTGCCTGGGGGGCTGGGGGCCCAGGGGCCCGGGGGCCTGGACTCCTACGTCCTAGGATAATAGTGCTGGGAATCGTGACTTCGAGATAGGAGGATGATGAAGCTGTGAATTGTTACCTCCCCAGAGTGGTGCTGGACCCCTCCTGGAAAAAGCAGAATTCCCGACTCTCTTCATTTGGGCCCAACGGCCCAGATGTCTGGGTCGCCAGGAGTGGTCATGATGGGAACGGAGGGCAAGAGTTAAGACTCAGGTCCTGAAGGTGATGTGGGATGGGTCAGCTGGGCCCATGTCCTCCACCTTCTCACGTCCCCCCGTTTCTGCTTCTTGTTGGCAGTGAGCCCAACCTCCTGGTGCGGGCCTGTAACCAGCTGGGCCAGTTCCTGCAGCACCGGGAGACCAACCTGCGCTACCTGGCCCTGGAGAGTATGTGCACGCTGGCCAGCTCCGAGTTCTCCCATGAGGCGGTCAAGACCCACATCGACACCGTCATCAACGCTCTCAAGGTACGCCACGTTGGAGCCTGCCCCAGGCCACGCCCTGCACGCTGGCCTGTGTCTCTGCTCCCTCAGAGAGGTGCAGGGCTCAGAGGCCATTGCAGAGCCTAGAACATACCGCACCTGCTCTCCTCCCTCAGACGGAGCGGGACGTCAGTGTGCGACAGCGGGCCGCTGACCTCCTCTATGCCATGTGTGACCGGAGCAACGCCAAGCAGATCGTGTCAGAAATGCTGCGGTACCTGGAGACGGCGGACTATGCCATCCGTGAAGAGATTGTAAGTTCCGGGAGGGGCTGAGCACCTGGACTTCTGGATCTCAGGGAGGAGGGGCTGGGGGCTGAGCCTCCTGGGGTCTCCGGATGGGGACAGTGGTGAGGCCAGACCTGGTTATTCCAGTTTGACTGTCGTGTGCACACACTCACACCTGTCCTCCCTCCCGGCTGGCAGGTGCTGAAGGTGGCCATCCTGGCCGAGAAGTACGCAGTAGACTATAGCTGGTACGTGGACACCATCCTCAACCTCATCCGCATTGCGGGCGACTACGTGAGTGAGGAGGTGTGGTACCGTGTGCTGCAGATCGTCACCAACCGTGATGACGTCCAGGGCTACGCTGCCAAGACCGTCTTTGAGGTCAGCACCCCCACCTCACCCCCACTTCACCCCTACAGTGGGACAGTGAGGCAGAGCAAGGACAGCTGGGGCTGTGGGGCCAGCCCGCCGTGGCCACCGTCCTGCTCCCACCTCCTCAGAGCGTTGCCTTTGGGCCACCAAGGGACCTGGGCGCCGGGTCCTCACAGGCCAGTGTGAGGGTCAGCGGGCCGTGGGTGTGGGCCATCCAGTGCGTAGCCATCGATCTGCATGTCCCAGTGGTTTCCCACTCCTCCGGCCCCAGGAAAGGGGGCCCGTGCCACCGATTTTACCACCTGTGTGAGCAGAGGCCAGTCACTTAACTGGTCCGTGCCTCAGTTTCCCCACCTATTATTCCACCCACATCATAGCGTTCATGAGTTCCACAAGTTAATGGGCGTCACGGGCTTAGCCCTGCACCTGGCACCGCTGAGCAATCCTAAGTCAGGGCACACCGCTCCCGGCTGCCCTCACCCGCCCCGTCCCTGCCTCCAGGCGCTCCAGGCCCCCGCCTGCCATGAGAACATGGTGAAGGTCGGCGGCTACATCCTCGGGGAGTTTGGGAATCTGATTGCTGGGGACCCCCGCTCCAGGTGAGGCGGTAAACACATGCACTTCTGAGGGGTGCGGGGCTGGTGGTGATGGGGCCCCCGGGGATCCTCTCAGCCCCTCGCACAACCGTCCGGTGGTTGCGAGACAACCCAGCTCCCAGGAGCCTCTGGGACAGAGCGCTGCAATGGCCACCGCCCTGGGTGGCCTCTGCTGGGGCGGCACCCCCGGGAGGAGGCAGGGGAGCCACGTGCTGACGCCCCTCCGCCCTCCCCAGCCCCCCAGTGCAGTTCTCTCTGCTGCACTCCAAGTTCCACCTCTGCAGCGTGGCCACCCGGGCCCTGCTGCTGTCCACCTACATCAAGTTCATCAACCTCTTCCCGGAGACCAAGGCCACCATCCAGGGCGTGCTGCGGGCTGGCTCCCAGCTGCGCAACGCTGACGTAGAGCTTCAGCAGCGCGCCGTCGAGTACCTCACGCTCAGCTCGGTGGCCAGCACGGATGTCCTGGTCAGCGCCGCGGCCCCCGCGTGCCCCTCCTCCACCCCTGCGCCTTGGCCGCCCTCTCCCCTGCCACCGAGCTGCCCCCGACCTGCTCTCGCCCTCTGACCCCACAGGCCACGGTGCTGGAGGAGATGCCGCCCTTCCCAGAGCGGGAGTCGTCCATCCTGGCCAAGCTGAAACGCAAGAAGGGGCCCGGGGCTGGCAGCGCCCTGGATGATGGCCGGAGGGACCCCAGCAGCAATGACATCAACGGGGGCGTGGAGCCCACCCCTAGCACTGTGGTGAGTCCCAGGGGCTGGGCCATCGGGGCTGGGGCCGCCGGGCGCTATCCCTTCTCACCTCCCCCTGCACCTCCCTGCAGTCGACGCCCTCACCCTCTGCCGACCTCCTGGGGCTGCGGGCAGCCCCTCCTCCAGCCGCACCCCCAGCGACCTCGGGTGCAGGGAACCTCCTGGTGGACGTCTTCTCCGACGGCCCGGCTGCCCAGCCCAGCCTGGGGCCCACCCCCGAGGAGGCCTTCCTCAGGTACCGCCGGCCCGGGCCCCCGGGCTGCCCCTTTTCCGTCTGCCCCCTCACAGCCCCCTCCTCCCTCCCTGTCCCTGTGCCTCTGTCGCCGTGGCTGCCACTTCCCCCGGCCTCCTCTCTCCCTCTGGCCACTCTGGACTCTTGGCTGACCCTGGCCACCCTGTGTCGTCCTTCCCCCTTCGCCATGTCTCAGCCTGCTCTTCCTTCTCTCTTTCCCCCCCCCCCCTTCCCCCCCCCCCCCCCCCCCGCCCTCTGCTGCCTCTCTGGGATTGGCTGCCTGCCACACCTGTCTTCTCTTGTCTGCTCTGGGATTGGATGGCCCAGCGAGCTGGAGCCGCCTGCCCCTGAGAGCCCCATGGCTTTGCTGGCTGACCCAGCTCCAGCTGCTGAGTAAGGGGTGGCCTCAGGGTTGGGGGGCAGATCTGTGTCCCCAGGGAGGGTTAGGGGACTTCAGGCTCTTATCAAGGGGTTCCTGATGAGCTGCAGAGGCAAGGATTTGGAGGGGAGTGAAAGTCGGGGTCCTCTGACGTGGGGCAGGGGTGGTGGTACACACCAGAGTCCTATTCCCATTAGAGGCAATCGCCAGTCTGATTCTGGGGTTCTTTGTGGGAATCTGGGTCTGTGGATTCTGGGGTTCTGTCCTTTGAGGGGTTACTGTCTCCCACCTTTAGCTTGGGTCTTCTCTAGCCCCCCAACTTCTTCCCGTCTCACTGTTTTCCCCACCTGCAGCCCAGGTCCTGAGGACATCGGACCGCCCATCCCAGAAGCCGATGAGCTGCTGAATAAGTGAGTCATGGGAAAGATCAGGAGGGAATGGGGACAGGTGGGGAGCACTGAGACGGGCCCAGACAGGCACCCCTGGCATCCTGAACTCCCTGCCGCCCCCACCTAGGTTCGTGTGCAAGAATAATGGGGTCCTGTTTGAGAACCAGCTGTTGCAGATTGGAGTCAAGTCGGAGTTCCGGCAGAACTTGGGTGAGTCCGGAGGGGGGCAGTGTGGGGATAGGGTTTCGGGTACACCTGGGTTTGGGTGGCATCTGGAGAGGAGGTTGAAGGAAGTCAGATGGAGCCCTGCCCCTCCCCACCCTCTGCAGGCCGTATGTATCTCTTCTATGGCAACAAGACGTCCGTGCAGTTCCAGAACTTCTCGCCCACTGTCGTCCACCCTGGAGACCTCCAGACTCATATCCTCCCGGCCTGGCCCAGCCCCCTCCCCCGAGCCCTGACCCTCCCGGTCTGCCTTCCTGGCCACTGGGAAGCAGATGGACCCAGGTCCAGAACCCTGTTCAGTCTTCTTGAGAACCCGCGGTACTTGTTTGAGATACAGTGTCGTCTGTGAGACGGGTGGGCCTCTTCTCCCCAGGACAGCCTGAGGACAGTGAAGTGATGGGATAGGTGTGTCTGTTTGTCCCTGTCAGGCCTCTTCCATGTCCTGACCTTGTCCTCCACTGGGCTTCACACTCACGATTCCATTGCCTCCTGCATTCAAGAGCCAGGCCTGCAGGTCTGGATGCTGAGCAGGGCCTTCTTTGTGATCTGAGCCAGTCACTTGTCCCCTGTCTGAAGTGTAGACCCTCTTCCTTCTCATAGCGTTGTGAAGGTCAGTGTGGTTGGAAAACTCTGGAAGGGTGGCTGGCATAAAGGAAGGTGTCAGTCCTCCTTTCCCTGTCATTTCACGCCCACGAAATGACAGGGGTTAGGCCCCAAAGCTCTGAGGACCTTTTCAGTCCTTTGCCTCATTCAGCCAGCCCTCATCAACATCTCCAGAACCCCAGGCAGGCTCAGCTCTGTGCTGGGCATGGGTGGGGGACAGGGGCGGGAGATGCCTAAGACCCCACCCTTGTCAGCTTGAAGGTAGATGTTATAACGCTGCCGCCATTTTTGGTGCCCTGACCGTGTGCCAGACACACGAACAAGTGAGCGTGCCGGATTATTTCACTGAATGCCGAGGACACTGTGTCATTTTGCAGCTGAGGCTAAGAGGTAAAGTAGCTTGCCCAGAGTCCCAGGGGTGGTAAGATCCAGGATTCAAACTCAAGTCAGCCATCCCAGCCCCGGAAGGGCTTCTGCCCTAATACGGTGTGACACGTGCCATAATGGAGGTCCCTGCGCCCATCATGAAAGGCCGGAGTAGGCACCCAGGGGGGTGGCCGGAGGTCTCACTTAAGGGCTTTGAAGTTTGGGCCTTGCACGATGCGCCCGGGAGGGCAGGCCCGGCTTCTCAGTGGCCTGCGGGCTGGGGTTCAGAACCAGCAGGGGTTCGTGGCCAAGACCGCGGAGGGGAGGGGGGGTCGCCACCTCGCTCCGGCTTCCTTGACCCCCGGCGGCTACAGCTGGCAGTGCAGACCAAGCGCGTGGCCGCGCAGGTGGACGGCGGGGCGCAGGTGCAGCAGGTGCTCAACATCGAGTGTCTGCGGGACTTCCTGACGCCCCCGCTCCTGTCCGTGCGCTTCCGGTGAGTCGGGTGGGGCCCTGCTGAGCGGCCGTGGTCTCCTGAATGGGGGCCGGGCTCTGATGGAGCCTCCTTGCTCCCGCCCCCATGCCAGGTACGGGGGCGCCCCCCAGTCCCTCACCCTGAAGCTCCCGGTGACCATCAACAAGTTCTTCCAGCCCACGGAGATGGCGGCCCAGGATTTCTTCCAGCGCTGGAAGCAGCTGAGCCTGTGAGCAGTGCGGGGGTGCCGAGCCGCACCTGCACTTCAGGGGGGCGGGGCGGGGCCTTCCAAGCACCTGACCCGAACCTTTCCCCACCCCCAGTCCCCAACAGGAGGCGCAGAAAATCTTCAAAGCCAACCACCCCATGGATGCAGAAGTCACTAAGGCAAAAGTGAGTGACCACTGGGCGAGACAGGAGAGGGGCCCCTGGACTCACAGCCCAGGCCGACCTCTCCCTAACTGGGGCTTGGGGAGCGGTACCCATTTTTCCGTGCCTCTGCTTTCCCATCTGTAAAATGGGAATCACAAAGGTCTCAGGGGAACCCCGGTTTGCTACTGCCCGGTGGCTCCCAGATCTGGCACCCTCTGACGGGTACCCTTCTTCCCCAGCTCCTGGGGTTTGGCTCTGCTCTCCTGGACAATGTGGACCCCAACCCTGAGAACTTCGTGGGGGCTGGAATCATCCAGACTAAAGCCCTGCAGGTGGGCTGTCTGCTCCGGCTGGAGCCCAATGCCCAGGCTCAGGTGAGTGGTGGTCTGGGAGGCGCCCCTGAGACTGACTACCCCCTGCCTCAGTGTGCTCGTTTTTAATCCCGCCCTTCTGCTCTTTGTCCCTGTGTTCTCTATCTACTATCTTCCTCGCCACATCCTTTTCCACCCTTCTGGGTCTCACTTTTACCCTTCACCCTTTCCCTCCTGTGTTGTTTTTATTCCTGCCTCCTTTCCCTTCCATCACCTTTCTGATCCCTTTCTCCTTTTTTCTCCTTTATCTCCCTGTATCCTCCTCTCCCGGGCTCTCTGTCCACTCTGCCTCCTCCCTGAGTCTGCACCGCCATGTCCCCCACCCAGATGTACCGGCTGACCCTGCGCACCAGCAAGGAACCTGTCTCCCGTCACCTGTGTGAGCTGCTGGCCCAGCAGTTCTGAGCCCTGGACTCTGACCCCCGGGGATGTGGCCGGCGCCGGGCAGCCCCTAGGACTGAGGCAGCTTTGGTGGATGGGGCAGCGAGGGGACCTCCACTGGTGACAGGGAAGACCCCAGGGGTGGGGGGACGCCTGGAACCTTTCTCTGGCCTTTTGTATTTTTATTTTTGTTCATCTGCTGCTGTTTACATTCTGGGGGGTAAGGGGGAGCCCCCTCCCTCCCTTTTCCCCCCTAAGCACAGAGGGGAGAGGGGCCAGGGAAGTGGGCGCCTCCTCCCCTCCCACCCCACCCCATCGTAGCCCCTCCTGCCCCCCCCATCCAGGGGCTGTGTATTATTGTGAGCGAATAAACAGAGAGACGCTAATAGCTGTGTCTGTGTGACCGGCTCACGGCCAGGGGTCAGAGGAGTGGGGTGAGGGCATGCAGTGTGTGGGTGGCCAAGCCCCGCAGCGCGTGTGTGGGACTCTGGGCGGACAGCAGTAGCAGCCGCCGCGGCCCCGACTGCAGAGCCACCAGCCGCCATCCCGTGCCTGGCTCCTCGGGCCCGGACACCAGGTAGCAGGCTCTCGGCACCTGGCTCCTCTGGGCCGCATCCTCCACCTTCTCCTCTGGTGACCCCGGCTCTGGAGGAAGGAAAGGAAGGGCCAAGGTGACCAGTGGGGCCCAGACAACTAGAATGCCAACCTGCAGGAGCAACACCACACCCTGAGCCTAAGTCTGACTCCTGACGGGCAAGGGCCTCATGGCTCCAGCCAGCTGTCAGTTGCCTGAAGAAGGACATGGACCTTCTCCCCCTTCTTCCCAGCCAGCCTCCATCCCCCCTCCCTCCTGGGGATGCTCTGTGCAGCCCTGGACAGTCCGCTTAGCAATACAGATCACAGACATGCAGGTATACTGACCAGGTACCAGGCACTGGACTCCAGGCACAGCCCTTGGAACCCTCCGGGGAGAGGGGGGCCTCTGCCCCACTTTATGCGGGGAAGGTGGGGGAGGTGGAGTCAGGCAGCTAGGAGGGGCCAGTCCTCTGTCCCTCCTTTGTCTCCCTAGGGCCTCAACTTTTCCTTCCTCATCTAGGCTCTGTGGAACACCCCCCATCAGTGTGGATGCCCCCGTCCTCCCTTGTGTGAGCGGACACTCGGTGTCCCAGGAGTGCGCAAAGGGGGCACACCTGGTGGGAAGTGCGAGGCGGTGACCAAGGTGTAGAAGGCGCGCAGGAGGCGCCGACGATGCTCAGGAGAAGGCTCTGGTTGGGGGGAAGAGAGGGTGACAGAGAGCCCCTCCTGGGCCCAAGCTCCTCCCGGCCTCACCCTCCTCTCAGTCACCTTGATCCGCAGAGGGCTCCACCGTGAAGAGGCAACGTTTCAGTTCCAGGTGGAGAAGCAGCAGCCTGTGAGAAAGGGGGTGTCACGGCCAGGGCAGAGGGGATGAGGACCCCCCAGACCACACCCCCGTCCAAGCCCTACCCGAGGATGTCCATGTGCAGGGGGAAGCCAGCGGGCAGCGCTCGAGGTCCCAGCGGCACGCAGGCCCGCAGCGGGTCTAGCACTGGCTGCCACCAGCGATCCAAAAGCTGAGGCGAGGCCGGTGGGTGAGGTCAGGGGCGGGTACCAGGGAAGGGGGCGTGGCCAGGGAGGAGAGGCGGGGCCCACGAGGGCGGGAGGCCGAGGGGACCAAGGAAAGGGTGAAGCCTGGAAGATGGAATGAGAGCGATAGAGGGACGGGGCTGGCGGGAAGGTGATTGGAACGCAGTCCGCGGGGGGCGGGCCCTGGTGGGGGGCGGGGCTGACGAGGGGCGGGCCCAGAGTGGAGAACGCTGGAAGGGCGGGGTGCTGAGAGAAGGGCCGCGGCTGGCGAGCGGAGCGTGTCATAGGGGAAAAGCGGGGACATGGGCCGGATTCACCTGCGGATCCAGCTGGCTGAGGGGAGGGCGCGGCCCGCAGAGCAGACACAGCTCCAAGCCCGGCAGCAGCGTCAGGGTCAGAAGCCGGTGCGGGACCTGAAGGGGGCCGCAGCAGGGGCTGGCCGGAGCTCCGCCCCTTCCCGCCGAAGCCCCGCCTCCTCGCCTCCCGCCCTCTAGGCCCTTTGCTCCCACCTGTCCCAGGCGCCCCGACCCCGCCCAACTCACCGTGGGACTCCCGTGCGGCAGGTACACCGGATAGTCTCGAGCTGCCTGCGGCGGCAGGGACCCCACCAGCCAGGGGAGCAGCACGGCCTCCGGCGTCCCCAGCCGCCACCAGCTTTCTGTTGCTGCCACCACCCGGCCCGACACGACCAGGCTGCCAAAGGCCGTGCCCGCCGCTTCGGCGAACCCAGAGAGGGCTTCCTGGGTCAGGAGACATGAGCAGGGGCGGCAGTGACTTCCCAGGTGGGCGAGGAGTGTGAAGAGACGGGCATACAATTCAAAGTTTGCCTAGTGGCATGCTCACGTGCCTCACCCTCCCTGGGCCTTCACCTTCACACACAGGTACCATCCCCGAGTCACACTGTAAAGTTAAACAGGTAGGGTGGCTGCTCCCTAGCCTGACACGTGTTACTGAAGCTAATAATCACAACAGCCGCAGCTGCGGTTTATTGAATCCTACCCTGTGTCAAGCAGGCGCAATCAACCACCTACTCCAGCTAGGAGAGGTCGAGTCGCCAGCTCCTAGTCACATCATGAGAGGTGGCCATGCCAGGGGCATCAACAAGAGCGGTATTTAAGGAAAGATAGATGGAAATTCACCAGCAAAAGGAACAGCATGTGCCAAGCAAGGAAGCTGGGAAGTTGTTGGGGTCCGTGGGACCCCTGAGGCAGCTGGGTGAAGGTGGACTGTGGAGTTAGCAGAGGTCAGGGTGAGCATGGTGGTGGGTTTCAGATTCCACAGGTCCTCAAACACCAGGCTGCGGGGACGGGAGCTTGTCCTGGGGGTGATGGAAGCCATGGGAGGGCTGTGAGCTGGAGAGGGGTGGGGTCAGTTCTCCGTGTAGAAAGACCCTTCTGGGGCCAAGTGGGGGTTGGAATGGAAGCCCAAAGGAGGAGAAAAGGTCGAGGCAATGATCCAGGGGTAAGAGGATGAGGACCGAGCCAGGGCCAGTGACAGGTTTAAGGGTTCCCAACACATTCTCAGTACCTGCAGGAGAGACCCCTCTGGAGGAACCACGCAGTCCACACACTGGGTCAGGTCCCCGATGAGCTCAGAGTCCCCCAGGAAACTGTCAATGAGGCGGTAACTGGCCTAGCAGGAGGAGGAGGGAGGAGCTTAGGACCCAGGTGGGCCCCAGATCTGCTGCCTCCCCTTCAGAAAACTAGCCCTGCTGGGCCTGGCTCTAGAGTCAGTGACCAGGCTGCCCCAGGGGCTCCTGGGAACTGTAGTTTCCGAATATCAGTGACCTGGGATCCTAACTTCCACGCTCCCATCCTGCAGCCTCACCCTCAACTCCTTCTTCAGTCTCTCTACGTTGCGGATATTGGTCAGTTCTTCGAGTCCTACAAGAAGAACCTAGAAGAACCAAGTAAGAGAGCCGGGGCTGGGTATGGATCTGGACTCCTGGTGTGAGGGAGAAGGATGCTGAGAGCTCAGATTTCTGGGTTTGGGGAAGAGGGCTGGGGAGTCTCACCATGGCCCCAAACACCATCTGGAGTAGTCTCTCCAGCCTCAGCTCCGAGGTGCCCTCCTCAGATGACAGAACAATGAGGGTGATGCTGTGAGAAAGGAAGGTGAGAAGGAAGAATGAGTCCAGGCCAGGGAAACAGGGCCGTGAGGAGAGTAAAGTCTGCCCTTGATCCTGGATGCCAGCTACATCTTTTGCCAGCCAGCATAACCTGCTTCTCATACAGAGAAACTTAGGGATCGGAGAGGGTAACTGGCTTGTTGAAGATTCCACAGCCAAGTAAACAGCTGGCCTTGGAGAGCCCGTAGGCCTCAGGGTCATCTTCAACAGGGGCCATCACCCAGGCCCTGGCCCTGCCCCAAAAGCTACAGCTTGGAGACCTGTCATGGAAGCTTTTCCACACCACGGTCGTATCCTCCGTCCTTGCAGAGCTCAGCTGCACCTCGAGATTCTGCCCAAACATGTGTACTCCATTGAGGGAACCGATGACAGAGAACGGGAGCTGGGGAAAAGTTGGGAACATTAGACAGGAGCCCAGTCCCCTCCACCTTGGAACCCAAGTGTCCAGGGCCCCAGCCCCCTCCTCTTTCTATATCCCCTGGCCCCTCCTCCTCTGGGAACCAGGATTATTAGTGCAGTCATTGCACCCTTGGCCCTCTAAACTCAACTCTGAAACTTCTCCAGACCCTACTCCCTTGACGACACAGAGTCCAAGGGCCTAGCCCATTTCTATTTTGAAGATCCAGGGGTCCAGGGCCCCACCTGCTGGCGGGCGGGGGCGCCGCCGCGGCTGCTTCTGCAGAATAAGGGGACTCCGCTGGTGGCCGCAAGGCAAAGCAGATGTACGGTGCCCTCTGTCCCCTCCTCGCCCATCTGGAACCCCCTCCAGTCCCCTCGTGGGGGCAGTCAGTGACCCCCTTGGCGTATGTATGCCCGTAGTCACACCAAGTCGGGTGGCCGGTCGGCCGTCCGAAGCCGCCAGAGGGCGAGATGGGGAGCTGATTGGAAGAGAAGTAGATTTCCCGCCTTCTTCATCCAACTCAAACCCACCCTCAGTCTCTATTCCAGCACCTCCCCAAGCCCCATTAGGTTCTCTTCCGCCTCAACCGGAAGTCACCTGCCCCTAACAAAGATGGCGCCCATCGTGCGTGTAAAACTTCGTAGTTTCCCCCTAATGTTTTGATTCCATTTATTTAAAGAAGAGAATGAAGAGCCCGGCTTGAAAGCAGTGACCGCGCCGAGGCGTTGTCTAGCAAGCGACAGGTAGGCTAGGATGTTTTACATTCTAAATTGATAAACAGCTGTGCCCCACTCAAAGATGGCGGCGGGGGCCGAGGCGTTGCCTAGCAACCACTTTCCGTCTAATTCCCAGTCTAAGGCTGCAGAGAGCAGTGCCCGACTCCAAGATGGCCGCATGACGAATCTCGAGCAGATCCCAGAGAAATACCATCTCCCCCTTCACCCTCGCGGGATGGTTTGGTCCGGCCAATGTTGCCTAGCAACCACCAAAGGAGCCGGTTGTTTTTGTTATTAGAAAAAGAAAGATGAAATCCTTTATTTTCCAGAATCATAAAAACAAGATTATTTCTGTCATAAACTTATACATGTTCGTGCAGCATGCTGAGCGTGAAAATACTCCTTCCCAAGCCCTTTCCCGAAATAAAAATTTGACAGTTTAACACAGAACATTCACAGATTTTTGACAAATACGATCACGGGTGCTAATGTTGCCTTCAAACTTTTTCTCATTAGACCAAATAAATATATGTTGTTTTTTAAAAATGTCTTTTTATAATCAACATTATGCATGTAACAAAATCGATTTAGCCAGTCCTGTATTGACATACATTAGTTTCCTTCCTCTGTGTGTTTAAACTGATAAAAGTAAAATTTCATTTAGTTGTGAATTTAATCAGCTAGAACTTTTCTATTTTGTGAGAATATGGCCTTCATTCACCCAAATGTATTTGTGAAATATATAGTAATGTTAAAAAACATGTTTCCTGGGCGCCTGGGTGGCTCAGTTGGTTGGGCGACTGCCTTCGGCTCAGGTCATGATCCTGGAGTCCCTGGATCGAGTCCCGCATCGGGCTCCCTGCTCGGCGGGGAGTCTGCTTCTCCCTCTGCCCCTCCCCCTCTCATGCTCTCTCTCTCTCTCAAATAAATAAATAAAATCTTTAAAAAAAAAAAACATGTTTCCTTTCAGACATGTTTTGCCTGCATTCTAGATTTGATTTCTTTTTTTTTTTTTTAAGATTTATTTATTTATTTTAGAGAGAGAGCATGAGCAGGAGGGGCAGAGGGGAAGAATCTCCAGCAGACTCTCTGCTGAGCCCACAGCCCAACAAGGGGCTCCATCTCTCAACCCTGAGATCATGACCTGAGCCAAAGTCCAGAGTCAGACAACCCTTAACTTACTGAACAATCCAGGTGCCTCTCTAGATTTGATTTGTAACAGCTGATAATATTAGGATGTTTATCCGCACACTAAATTGCATCAAACTTTTAGAGGAAGAAATGTACACAAAATAGCAAATGAGTAGGGAGGCACCTGGCTGATTCAGTCTGAGGAGCCTGCAGCCCTTGATCTTGGAGCAATGAGTCTGAGCCCCACTCAGACTGGGTTGGGTGCAGAGATTACTTTTTTAAAATGAGTTAGGAATGCCTGGGTGGCTCAGTCAGTTGGACATCTAACTCTTGATTTTAGCTCAGGTCATGATCTCAGGGTTGTGGGATCGAGCCCCGAATTGGGCTCTGGGTTCAGCATGGAGCCTGCTTGGAATTCTCTCTCTCTGCCCTACCCACCTGCTCACATGCTCTCTCTCTCTCTCTCTAAAATAAATAAATCTTTTTAAAAATGAAGTAAAATCTCAATTTCTTCCTGTAGTTCTATGAATTTTTCTTTAGTCCATTTATATTTATTATGACTACTGATATATTTGGATTTATTTCTACCATTTTATTTTTATATTTCTTATCGTCCTGCCTTTTTAAAGCTTTTTCCTCCTTTCTTATCTTTTCCTGGATTATTTTTTCATTTCCTCAATCCATTTTTCCCTCTCTCTCCTGGTTTCAAATGTATACACTCTAATTCTCTTTTGTTTTTATTGGTTACCCTTGAAACTTTACCATACACAATTCAGCAAAAAGTTAAACAAGATCTTAAATGCTCTCTCAAATACTACAAAGAGCATATAGCAGTTTACCTCTGTTAAACTCCATCCAGACTAACCAACTAAGTGTTGTCAGCATTGTAACTGTGACTTTTTTATGCCTTCATTGAATATTTTTCTTTTTTTTTTTTTAAGTTTTTAAAGATTTTATTTATTTGCGAGAGAAAGAATGAGAGACAGAGAGCATGAGAGGGAGGAGGGTCAGAGGGAGAAGCAGACTCCCTGCTGAGCAGGGAGCCAGATGCGGGACTCGATCCCGGGACTCCAGGATCATGACCTGAGCCGAAGGCAGTCGCTTAACCAACTGAGCCACCCAGGCGCCCTACGTTTTTTAATGCAGATTTCATTAGGTAGGCATGGTTGATTAAATCATTGGCCATTGTTGATTAACTCAATCCCCAGGGCTTCAGGGGGTGGGGCTGAAAGTTCCAACCCTTGAATCATGCCTTGGTCCTTCTGGTGACCAGTCCCATTCTGAAGCTATCTAGGGGACCCCAGCCACTAGTCATTTCATCAGCCTACCAAAAGACACTCTTTTCACTGCAGAGATCCCAAGGGTCTTAGAAGTTCTTGTGTGAGGAACCAATAGGACACTGAGGCCATATATTACAATAAAAAATGCTCCTACCACCCTTAATGCTCAGGAAATTACAAGGGTTTTAGGAACTCTGGGCCAGGAAGTGGGACAAGGAGCAAATATATATTTCTTTTTTTTTTTTTTTTAAGATTTTATTTATTTATTTGACAGAGAGAAACACATCAAGAGAGGGAACATAAGCAGGGGGAGTGGGGGAGGGAGAAGCAGGCTTCCCACTGAGCAGGGAGCCCGATTCAGGACCCTGGGATCATGACCTGAGCCAAAGGCAGACGCTTAATGACTGAGGCACCCAGGCGCCCCTATATTTCTTACTATATCATATTATCACATCCTTTAGAAAGTCTCTTGGAGTTAAATTCTGTTTTTATTACCTGGGATGTTTTACCCCACCTTCATTATCATACAGTTCTGGGGTGATAGTTAAATTTTTTTTTGAGACAGAGAGAAAGAGAGAGCATGGGGGAGGGGCAGAAGGAGAGAGAGAGAAAATCTCAAGCAAGCTCCACACTCAGCATAGAGCCCAACTGGGGCTCAATCTCACGACTCTGAGTTCACGATCCAGGCCAAAATCTAGAGTAGGACGCTTAACTGACTGAGCCACCTGGGTACCCCCAGAGTGATAGTTAATTTTTTCCGAGTCTAAACCTTGTAGTTTCTATTTTTGCTGTTAAGAAGTTGGCTCTAATTCTACATATACTTCCTTTTTTTTTTTTTTAAGATTGTATTTATTTATTTGACAGAGAGAGACACAGCGAAAGAGGGAACAGAAAGAGGGGGAGTGGGAGAGGGAGAAGCAGACCCCCCGCTGAGCAGGGAGCCCGATGCGGGACTTGATCCCAAGACACTGGGATCATGACCTGAGCTGAAGGCAGACGCTTAACGACTGAACCACCCAGGTGCCCCTGTACATATAATTTCTTTGTGGAGGGCGCCTGGGTGGCTCAGTTGGTTACGCGACTGCCTTCGG
Source organism: Mirounga leonina (assembly GCF_011800145.1). Taxonomy (NCBI): domain Eukaryota; kingdom Metazoa; phylum Chordata; class Mammalia; order Carnivora; family Phocidae; genus Mirounga; species Mirounga leonina. The sequence continues at coordinate 5,304,113 of NW_023270718.1, forward strand.
CTCAGGTCATGATCCTGGAGTCCCGGGATCGAGTCCCGCATCGGGCTCCCTGCTCAGCGGGGGGTCTGCTTCTCCCTCTGACCCTCTTCCCTCTCGTGCTCTCTGTCTCTCATTCTCTCTCTCTCAAATAAATAAATAAATACATAAAATCTTTAAAAATAATAATAATTTCTTTGTGGAGGTCTGTTCTTTCACTCTGGGTACTCTTCAGTCTTTAACTACAGTGAGTCAAAGTGAGCAGTTTTTTTAAAATGTAATTTTATATTCTGTGCTTCCGGGATCCAAGAATTCATGTTTTGCTTTGCTTACACTTTTTTTTTTTTTAAGTAATCTCTCTGCCCAACGTGGGGCTTGAACTCAGAACCCTGAGATCAAGAGTTGCATGTTCTATGGACTAAGCCAGCCAGGTGTCCCAGTCATTTTGTTTTTTTAACTTCTAATCAATTCTAGAAAATATACAGCAATAAACTCTTAAAATGTTGCTTCTCCTTGGGGCGCCTGGGTGGCTCAATCTGTTAAGTGTCCAACTCAGGTCATGATCTCAGGGTCATGGGATCGAGCCCATGTTGGACTCTAAGCTCAGTGGGGAGTCTGCTTCTCCCTCTGCTCCTCTCCCTACTCATGCTCTCTCTCTCTCAAATAAATAAATAAAATCTTTGAAAAAAAGTTGTTTGTCCTGTATTCTCTTTTTTCCCCATTTCTGCCTCAGGTTAGAAAATTGTTAGACCTTCTCTTTCTAGCCCCCATATCCATTTTCAAATTTTAAAAATATTTTTCATTTCCTAATATTATATTCTGGGTAATTTCTTTTTTTTTTTTAAAGATTTTATTTATTTATTTGAGAGAGAGAGACACAGCGAGAGAGGGAACACAAGCAGGGGGAGTGGGAGAGAGAGAAGCAGGCTTCCCGCCGAGCAGGGAGCCCGATGCAGGGCTCGATCCCAGGACGCTGGGATCATGACCTGAGCTGAAGGCAGATGCTTAATGACTGAGCCACCCAGGTGCCCCTAATTAGTGTTGTTTTAAGCCATTAAGTGTTGAGGTAATTTGTTACACAGCACAAGATAACTTAGATAATGTCCTTTGTTTCTCTCACCATTTTGCACATTATGGTACATTACAAACTCAACCATTCCAGGACTTGGAGTCCCGGCAGTGGGGATCTCACATCTGTTAATTGTTCTTTCTGTGGACTCTAACTTACCGTCCTTGCTTCTGTGCTGGTGGTCTTTGACTCTGAACTCATTACTTGATATCGACCTGAGTCCTGTGAGGAGCATTTACGTCTACTTTTGCAGATTTTTAGGAGTGTTACCAATCTGGAGCTGCCCTGGGAGGCCCTGGCTTACCAGGAAAAAAAGGCTCCGTTTTCCAATTCACAACTACTTTCAGGGTCTTGGTGATGTCAATGCAGCCCCTTCCCTGTGCAGGCAGTTCTACTCCAAAGTCCTCTTTTTTTGTGAATTTTTGCCTCTCTGTTTTTTTTGGGGGGGGGAGTAGTAGAGGGATTCTTGAAGAACTTTTATTAGATCTATGTGGTTTTTTTTAAAGATTTTATTTATTTATTTGTCAGAGAGAGAGAGAGCACAAGCAGGGGAAGCAGCAGGCAGAGGGAGAAGCAGGCTCCCTGCTGAGCAGGACCCCCGCTCTCAGGACCCTGGGACCATGACCTGAGCCAAAGGCAGACGCCCAACCAATTGAGCCACCCAGGCGCCCCATGAGGTCTATCTTTTAAGAAACCATCAATGTTGGGGCACCTGGGTGGCTCAGATGGTTGAGCGTCTGCCTTTGGCTCGGGTCGTGATCCCGGGGTCCTGGGATCGAGCCCCACGTCTGGCTCTTGGCTCAGCGGGGAGTCTGCTTCTCCCTCTCCCTCTGCCTTTCCCCCTGCTCATGCTCTCTGTATCTCTGTGTCTCAAGTGAATAAATAAAATCTTAAAAAAAATGACAACTGCTTTAAAAAAAAAAAGCTATCAATGTTGCAAAAACAGTATTATAACACCTAATCCATCATAATGCCAGAAGCTGAAGTCCAGGCTAAAATATTCAATTGTTCATTTTTACCACTTGTAATACATTAACGGAAATGTATTAAAAATCAGTTAGGGGCGCCTGGGTGGCTGAGTCAGGTAAACATCTGTCTTTAACTCAAGTCATGATCCTGGGGGCCTGGGATCCAGCCCTGGTAGGGCTCCCTGCTCAGCGGGGAGTCTGCTCCCCCCTCTCTGTATGTCCCTCTCCCCCGACTTGTGCCCTCTCTCTCTCTCAAATAAATAAATAAAATCCTTAAAAAAAATCAGTTAATACAACCAATCATACATTCAGCTTATCTAAAGAAAGGTTTCCTTTTAGTTAACAGGGCAGATTTTAATGTTAGGAAGCATTTTAATCTTCTTACCTGTTAATCATTTTTCCTTTCTCCAATTTAATCTTCCTTATAATTTTATTATTTTTTTAAAAGATTTTATTTATTTATTTGACAAAGAGAGCAAGGGAGCACAAGCAGGGGGAGCAGCAGAGGGAGAAGCAGGCTCCCCGCTGAGCAGGAAGATTGATGCATTGATCCCAGGACCCTGGGATCATGACCTGAGCTGAAGGCAGACACTTAACCAACTGAGCCACCCAAGCGCCCCTTCCTTATAATTTTATTAAAGTTGAATTACACTGGCATAAAAAAATGGGAGCTGCTTTAGATTAAAAGAAACAAGAGATACAATGTCTAAATATGTTTGGTCTTTGGATTCTGATGCAAATAAAACAATTGAAAAAAGGCATTTTAAGAGAATTGAGGAAATTTGATTGTGGATTTAGTGTTAGATGACACCAATAAATAATTTTGTTGGGGCGCCTGGGTGGCTCAGTCGTTAAGCGTCTACCTTCGGCTCAGGTCATGATCCCAGGGTCCTGGGATCGAGCCCCGCGTCGGGCTCCCTGCCCAGTGGGAAGCCTGCTTCTCCCTCTCCCACTCCCCCTGCTTGTGTTCCCTCTCTCGCTGTGTCTCTGTCAAATAAATAAAATCTTGAAAAATAAAATAAAAGACTTAAGCAGAGAAAATAAAAGAAAACAGGGATGGATAAGGTAAATGTGACAAAATGGTGATACAACTGTGTGTGAGAGGAAGGCACCCTTTTATCTTGAGGTACATTGCCAAAATGCACTGGGACAAGTGCTTATTCACACCGCCTCTAGACTGCGTCTGAGCCCAAACTCTCCCGCCCTCATGGACTTTATTCTTTCCCATATTAATTAACGTGACAAAGGTAAAATGCTTTTTAATTGAAGATAAGCGGTTTTCAGATGTTTACTTGCCATTTCAAATGGTTTTGTGTGGGGGGAAGAGCCTCCTACCATTAAAAAATATCTTTTTTTAAAATTTTCCTAAAATTTTATTGGTAAGATGTATTTGTGCAGTAAATTTCAGTCAACATATATGTTACAAATGACTTTCCCAGTTTATCGTATTTTGTTTTCCAACTCGGCTTATGGAGTCTTTTGGACAAATTGACCAATATTCTACGTTTTCTGGCTTTGCTGTGAGGATAAACTCTTTTTCCAGGCTTCAGGACTGTACAGCGTGTTTCTTTAGCCCTTCAGCTATTTTTAAGGTTTCATCTGTTGCATTTACATTTTTAATCCACCTGGAATGTATTTATGTTCTAGGCCAGTTTCTGGCCGCCCTCCCAGAAAACAACAATCAGGTGTTGCCTAGCAACCGCCACTTGGGTCGGAATTCGGCTTCTTTGAGGGGGGCGAACAGCTGCACTCCCCTCCGAGTGGACGGCAACCTCGAGCGTTGCCTAGTAACCCATTTCAGAGGATGTGATTGGATCCTTCACACGACCCTCCCCCCATCTCCCCGCGCCAGAAAAAATTTAGCTAGAAACCTAATCTCTCCCTAGAAAACTAAGGCTGCGTATGCGTTGCATAGCAACCAGGTCTCCTGACCCTCCGATTGAGACCAGAGTCGGAACAGGCGCCTCGCTCAAAGATGGCGGCCGACTGCCCCTCTCTCAGTATATGTCACTCCACAGTCCTGACAATAATTCAGTCTTCGCCGTCAGGCCCCCGAAGGGGTGCGCTATGCCCTTAATCTTGCACGCGGTGGGCACGAACGAGGACGGACACAGAACCAACGCTCCCTCCTTGCCCCGCACAAACATGGCCGCAGGCGCGTCAAGCAGCGGCGCTACGACGTCCGACGTCGGTGCACGCGCGGCGCAGGCGCACTTCCGCTCATCCCGCAGCGGCTGCGGTGGCGGCGGCGGTGGCGGCGGTGGCGGCTGCTGCGCGGGGCATGGTCCCCGGGTCGGAAGGCCCGGCCCGAGCCGGGGGCCTCGTGGCTGATGTGGTGTTTGTGATTGAGGGCACAGCCAACCTGGGGCCTTACTTCGAAGGGCTGCGCAAGCACTACCTGCTTCCGGCCATCGAGTGAGTGCCGTTTCCGCGACTTCCAATCCGGCCCTCCGACTTTAGTTTTCCACGGTTTCTTGCCTGACCCCGACCTTTTGCCTCCGACCCTCACAGGTATTTTAATGGTGGTCCTCCTGCCGAGACGGACTTCGGGGGAGACGTGAGTCTTGGGACTCCCGAGTCTGAGGGAGGAGGGAGCCGGGGACGGGCCTCCGGGGTCTGAGGGA